>NC_025997.2:32143819-32202774 GCF_000442705.2 Elaeis guineensis | reverse complement strand
TTGATGTTGCCTTCAGACAAAATTTTGAAACTAAAAATTTATTATTATATCCCTAATATTATTAGAAATATTATTTCTGTACCATTGTTATTGGAATAAAATTTTGAAATAAAAATAAAGAACAATGGTTGTTCTATATATTTTTCTAATGAATATTATGAAAATACTTATATTGATAATGGTCTTTTATTTCTTTCACTTAATGATAATGTACTTCATATTGATAATATGAAGAAAAAAAAGAGAAAACATGTGAATGTCACATACCTCTAGCACTATCGATTTGATCATATAAATGAGTTAAAAATTAATAAGTTATACAAAGATAAATTCTTTAATCCTTATGATTATGAATCATATAGAACTTGTGAATCTTGTTTCATAAAAAAAATGACTGAAACTTCATTTACCGGACATGGAGAAGGGCAAGTGACATATTGGACCTTGTACATACTGATGTTTATGGTCTAATATCGACTTAAGTCAGAGGTAGATACTCTTACTTCATCATATTTACTGATAATAGATCTAGATTTGGATATGTGTATTTAATAAAATACAAATCTAAAGTCTGTGACAAATTTAAAGAGTATCAAAGAATGGTTGAGAAATAAACTGGTAAAAGTATTAAAACTCTTCAATCTGATCGAGAAGGAGAATACTTGTCTAGTAAATTTTTTGATTATTTAAAATAAAATAGAATACTCTCTTAATGGATACCTCCTTATACTCCATAATTAAATGAAATTACAGAAAGAAGGAATCGCACCTATTAGATATGGTGCAGTCCATGATGTATTTCATGGATCTTTCGATATTTTTGGAGATATGTTCTCGAGGCTACAGCATATGTCTTAAATACAGTGCCTTTCAAATTTATTTCTAACACTCCATATGAGATATGAAAAGAAAAAAGATCCAATCTTAAGTATCTTAAGATTTGAGGTTGTCTGGCTTATGTGAAAAATATTGATGGACATAAGCTAGATGCTAGATCAGAAAAATACAGGTTTATAGGTTATCCTAAGAGGTATTGATACTACTTCTACCACCCTACTCAAGAAAAGGTGTTTGTTGGTAGATATGTCATTTCTTAGAAAAAATTTATCTAAGAAGGAGTAGTGGGAGGTCTGTTGAACTTATGGAAGTTCAAAACCTACAACCCATCCAGGATTTACAAAATAATTCTCAACTAAATATGTCCATTGTTGAGCACAGTCACCACACATACTTCCTCTCTGAAAGTTAAGTAAAGATACGTAATGTACCACTCAGATATGGGTTTATCATTGAGAATGACAATATATCTCATATCATTGAGAATGATGATCCCAGACCTATTCAGAAGCTGTCATGAGTAGCGACACTGACAAATGGCTCAATGCCATAAAATCTAAAATGGACTCATGTATACCAACCAAGTTTAGACTTTAGTTGATGTGCTTGAGGGTGTGACCCTAATAGGCTGCAAATGGATCTTCAAAAAGAAGATTGAAGCAGATGGTCAGGTGGAACCTATAAAGCCAGGCTGGTGGCAAAAGATTTCAGACAAATATAAGATGTTGATTGTGAAGAAACTTTTTCATCAGTAGCCATGCTCAAGTCTAATAGCATAACATGACTATGAGATCTAGCAGATGGATGTCAAGACTACTTCCTTAATGAAAACCTTAAGAAAGAAGTCTATATGACTCACCAGAGGGATTTATCTCTATGAGAGAGCAAATAAGGTATGCAAGCTGAATAAATCCATTTATGGATTAAAACAAGCATCGAGGAGCTGAAACATCCATTTTGCTGAGGCAGTCAAATCATTTGGCTTTATCAAAAATATGGATGAGCCTTGTGTATACAAGAAGATAAGTGGAGTGCAGTTATCTTCTTGATCTTGTATGTGGACAACATACTGCTCATTGAGAATGATATCCCGATTTGTAATCATGATCAAGACATGGCTATCGCAAAGTTTTTCATGAAAGATTTGGGTGAAGATCCTATATACTTGGTATAAAGATCTATAGGGATAGATCAAAAAGGATGCTAGGCTTCTCCTAGTTTAGGTATATTGACCTTGTGTTGAAGAAGTTCAATATGGAGGAAATAAAAGAGATTACTTGCCCATAGGTCATGGCATACAAGTCTCTAAGAAGATGTCTCCTAGACATCTAAAGAGAAAAATAGAATGAGTTCTATTCCTTATGCTTCGGCTATAAGATCAATTATGTATGCTATGTTATGTACTAGGCCTAATGTGGCTTATGCCTTAGGCATTGTAAGTAGATTTCAGACTGATCCAGTGAGATCATTGAAAAGCTGTAACAAATATACTCAAATACTTGAGAAGAACTAGAGATATTTTTCTAATTATGGAGGATTTGATTTAAAACTAGAAGGATATACTGATTCTAGTTTTCAATCTGATCTGAATGATAGCAAATCTATATCTGATATATGTTCACTCTGTATGATGGTACAGTAAGTTGGAAGAGTTTCAAATAGCAAACTGTTATGACTCGGTCACTGAGGCTGAGTATATTACTGCTAGTGAGGCTGCTAAGGAGACCGTCTAATGAAAAAATTTATCTCAGAATTGGATATGGTTCAGAGATTGAACAACTTGTGCCCTTTTATTATGACAATATTGGGATAGTTGCTCAAGCCAAAAACTAAGGTCTCATCATAAATCCAAGCACATTCTAAGATGGTTCCACTCATTCGGAAGATAGTCAAAGATGCGATGTGATCGTGAAGGAGTTGATATCAAGAACAATATAGCAGATCCATTCACTAAGACCTTATCAATGTAGCAGTTTGACCGCCACCTTGATAGCATGGGCATCAAGTAAGGGGTGATTGGCTTTAGTGTAAGTAAGAGATTGAAAGAATAATATCCTATAAGCCAATCGCATACAGGATGTGATAGGATATTTTTATAATTTATCTTTCAGACTCATATAATTGATATTAATATTATTAATAAAATATATATTTTTATTCATTATATGCTGTATCTTTTTTTTTTAAGATTATAATGAATCCCATAGGTCTGACAATAGTTTTAGGATCATGATGAGATTACGTCAGTGAGACCTATATCCTTGATACCATGACCTAGAATATTTTCAGCCATTGGTTTATTGAGTTGGAGATCAATGATATCGATAAGATTGGTATGTCCTATGTATGCTCAGAAATAAGGATGGTTGATCTCACAACACTTATGTAGTAACACTAATACAAGGATATGAGTGCTCATTAGAGAATGAGTTCACTAATAGACCTGCAAGAGAATATCAGATGGAGTTTTATTTATATGTCAACTGATGATTCTCTAATGGAAGTTGTGTAAGTGATCCTTTGACCTGAGATTGTCATGGTATCTTGTGTATATGGATCCATATTTTGGTTTACTTCCTAACTTGATTTTTTGATCCTTGTATAGGGTGTTCTGGATATGGTAAAGTATGCATAGAGATTGTGAGTGTCAATAAGGATCAGTCACTCTTAATAAGGAGAGCGAACATCCTATGTGATCTCATAGGTCAATGATTCTGAAATCTTTGGCCAAAGCAGGATGATAATTAGAAAAATTTTAATATATCATTAATTGAATCATCACCTTTTGATCGAGACACATAAAGATAAGTAATTGGGTTTGACATATTTTCATACCCACAGCTCATCTGGGATGTTGTTTGACTAAAGAATTGAATTACACGATAATTTTCACTAAAGGATATTTTCATATTTTTATCAAATTTTAAATCTTTTGGGTAGTTATGATATGTTGCTAGATGTCAATCTTGACTTGTGAACTTATCAAAATTAAAAGAGTTTAATTCAAGAATCAATTAGGAAAAGTCCTAATTGATTGAGACTCTTCGGCTGACCTAATTAGGGTTAGGTCGAAAGTTTGGATCCACTACTGGCTAGATTTGAAACTCAATAGGTCATACACTTTAAGATTTGATCTTAGTCTAATTTAATTAAAATATAAAATAAATTTAAGGGTTAATTTGATATACTAGCATATTAATTAACCCAAGTTCTAAATTGTTTTAGATCAAAGTGTTTGAGCTAGCCTAGACTAGTTATCTTTGACCTAATGGGATTGGGTCTATTTTGATTGGATTCTTATCCAACTTGAAATAATTTCAAGTGGAGAAGGACTCCTCTGTGTCCACCAGATGCCATGCCAAAATATTAATGCCGCCCACCTCTTTTTAGCATGTAAAGATGAGAGTCCTTCTTCATGAAGGATCTTATCTTAACGTGTTGCCTTAACTACTCAATCAGATCTCTTATAATTTAATGCTAATTTTTAATGAGATTTTTATGAGGTATAGAAGAGGAAGAGTCCTTCTGTGTGAAGGCTCTCTTGCATAAAAAATAATACACAATAAATTTATTCCCATATGAGAAGTGGAGAGCCAAAGGTTGGCGCCCCTTGGTCCTTCTCACGTCCCTTATTTAAATGGGATGTCCCATATGGCCCAAGTGTTGGGTTTTTGGGTTGAAAATAGAGATAAGGTGTGTAAATTAGAAGAAAAATTTTGAAAAAAATCTGAGAAAAAGGCAAGAAAAAATTGAGAGGCAAAAGTTGTAAGAAGGGTGGTGAGAGAATTAGCAAGTGTTGCTAGTGTGCCCTAGGATTTAGTTTTTTCATGTGTTAAGCCTAAAATTAAATCTTAGGTTATGAGATATCTGAAGAGTATCTTCTTGGCACGATTTTGATGGTAAAATTGAAAGCAACTGAACTTTGGTGTGATCGTTCCTCGAGTTCGAAGCCAACAATGTTCTTGAGAAGACAAGCTGCGGTAGTGTACTGGTTAGAAAAGATCTTAGTCACCTTTCATGTGGATCACCATTGGAGGGCTTCTATTTGGAGTCTCGTGAGATCACCAATGTGCCACATTATCTTTTTGGTAAAAGTAAAAATGCTATCCTTTGCATGCTTGTTTTGTTTTGATCAACATCGATAAGATGATTCTAGTGTTTGGATTTTGGCTCGATAGTTTTAATTGTTAAGGTGACTTGTTTAGTTTTAAAATTTTTAAAAATCACTTTTCACTATGTGGCTAAAACCCAACAATATACAGAGCCTGGAGTTAGTCAAAATATGATATTCATAAAAAGAAAGAATATGTGAGTAAGAAAACTGCCATTGGTATAAAAAAAGCTTCTGTACAGCGGCAAAGAATGAAGAAGATCCATAAATATAGCAAAGAGTTCTATGGTAAAATCAAGCCAAACAACTTGTAGTAGCTGAATCTATTGTTGGAAAAGATGTATATCATGATAAGGCAATACAGTAAGCCTAGACATATGGGAAAGGAAGAAACTGTAGCCATAGCAAAATTCATTCCTCAACACAATCACACTTTGTATAGACTGGCAATAGTAAATTCATGAAGAAACTACATATAGAAACACCTATGAATGATCTCCAAAGTAACATATCTAGGGCTTTGTGTCTCAGCTTCAGAATCAAAATTCATCATCAGTCATAGATAAATGAGAAAATAAATACTCCACAGCCATAGATGCACAAGTGTGCATACCATATATATAGCATATCTCCAAAAAAAATAGATAACCATATGTAAACAAGAGGTTTCAGTAGAAGGACAAGCAGCCAACTATTTTGTAAAAGTAGCAAGCCATCCAAAACATACCAGGGCCCAAGAGGTAGTGAGATTGGAAAAAGAGGATGCGTGCCGCAAGAAGTGCCAGGAATCATCAAAGCTGGCTAACATACCTTTCCTACTCTATTGAGCGTATATGCAAATTCATTGAAAGATAATTGAACCAAGCAACATTATCAACCATCCAACATACAAATCCAAGCAACATATCCTAAATAACAGAGTCTAATATGCCAAAGTGTGGATCATCATCATGAAAAATAAGAAGACAACCATAAGAATATAGCAATTAAAATCCATCAGCACCCATCAGCTTTAAGACATTATATGAGAAGAAGAAAAAGAGATCATAGCAATTAGTGGAGCTGGTCCCTTCAGTATCTATTTAGTTTGGATCATTATCAGGAAAATAAAAAGGCAACCATAAGAATATAGCAATCAAAATCCTTCGGCACCCATTATCTTTTAGACATCATATGGAAACAAAAAAAAGAGCCTATAGCAATTTGTGGAACCATTCCCTTCAATATCCATTAATTAAGTTTGGATTATCATCAGAAAAAATAAGAAGGCAACCATAAGAATATAGCAAGCAAAATCTATTGACACTCATCGGCTTTAAGACATCATATGAAAATAAAAAAAGAGTCTATAGCATACCTCATGCCAAATATATCACATGTATTACCTACAACAATGGGAGTGATATGAACATAATATATAGAGCCAGTGAAGTAATAAGAGAGTACCATTTTTGCTTTCGATTATAAAGAACTCCACTGTTGTAAACTAAAAGCAAAATCCAACGACACCCATCAGCTTTAACACATCATATGGGAATAAAAAAAAAGGCCATAACAATCTATGGAGCCACTTCTTTCAAAATCAGTGGAGCCAGTGAGGAAATTTGAAGAAATGCACTGACTTTAACAGATCCAAGAAATCAATATTGAGGAAATTTGAAGCATTTAGGCAATTTGCCATATGGAAATTAACATGTAAGATACATTACTTGGTACCAATACTTGGGATAGAGGGTGTACTGAGAACCAATTCCTACCAGTATTGTGCAAAGTGTATCCCATACTGGCCGACATGGTTTGGTATGTAGAACCTTGGTTTTGATTGTATTTTCTATAATGATTGAGATAATAAACAGCTTGAAAGGGAAATCATAAAGCATCATGCATATATTAAAATATTCATTTTAAATACAGATGTTGATAGAGGGGACCCACAGTTAAATACCAATAAAAAGGGTTATCCACAGACACTCCACACTTCCAATGACATATTTATTATTTATACTTGCAAGTTGTCAGATATGCTTACATATCCATAAAATTTTCAATGGTTTCAGCATTATTAAAAAAAAAAAAAGAAAGAAAGCTTGAAAAGATGAGGCAATCAAGGAGAGTGGAAGGTAAGTCTATATCATTTCATTGCCTAAAAAGATTGGGCAACTAAAGAATATTGTGGGGTAGATACTTTTGTGCCTTGGGCTCTAACACAATAGAAAACAAGTGTGGTGTTGACCCGCAGGTTTGAGTTGCCCCTTACCTTCCTCTCCTTTATCATAAAACAAAAGCAAGTGTGGTGATGCAATTTATCTAGTGGAATCAAGGTTTTCAAGTCTAGGAAACAAGTGTGGGAAATGTTGCATGGATTGCATGTTTTGGCTCTCTCTCTCTCTCTGTGTTTGTGGCACCTGATGCAAGTGAATAGAATGGCCATAGGTGTAATATTCAGTAGATTAATAAAATAGCATGAAAAATCAAATGAAAACTCATGAAAAATTAAATGAACAGCCATAGGTATAATGTTCAATAAAAAATTACCTAGTGAAGCTCGCTAGTGTCATCGGGGAGGGGAGGGAAGGCCGTCGATCGGCCGGCTAGTGCGATGGCTAGGGCTCGAGAGAAGAAAAGCAGCGGCTAGGGTTTGGGAGAATGGGAGCGTGGTCAAACACCTGAG
Source organism: Elaeis guineensis (assembly GCF_000442705.2). NCBI lineage: Eukaryota > Viridiplantae > Streptophyta > Magnoliopsida > Arecales > Arecaceae > Elaeis > Elaeis guineensis. Next base: position 32,195,155 of record NC_025997.2, on the reverse strand, counting down.
AGAAAGGAAAAGCTCGCTGGTGTCATTGGAGAGGGAAGGAAGGCCGTCGGTCAGGCCGACCAGTGCGGCAGCTAAAGTTTGGGAGAATGGGAGCGGCAGCTAGGGTTTGGGAAAGAAAAAGCTCGCTGGTGTCATTGGGGAGGGGAGGAAAGGCCACCGATCGGGCCGATCAGTGTGGTGACTAGGGCTCGACAGAACGGCAAATGGTGGCTAGGGTTCGAAAGAACAGAAGTGGGGGCTAAGGTTTGGAAGAATAGCAATATTGTTTGGTGTCACCAGGGAGGGGAGGAAAGGCCGTCAGTCAAGCCAGCCGGTGCGGCGGCAAGGGTTTGAGAGATCGACGAGCAGTGGCTAGGGTCTCGAGAGAAGAAAGAGGTGGCTAGGGTTCGAGATGAGGCGAATCGATTCATGATGGCCTTAAATATCCCGATACAGCAATCGATATTTTGATCACTAAAAAGTGATTTTTTGATCGAAATTTTGGTCGCCAAATACCAACCATTATTTCAATCAAAAAAATAAAAAAAATATTTTTTAAAATAAATCATTTAAGTATAATTAAAATTTAATTTTTCCAAATTTAAAAATTATTTTTCTTTAAATTAATTTAAAATCAAGGTGGCAATTTGTTTTTAACTTTTAAATTATGATCAAAAAATCAGTTGCGAATAAATAAAAAATTTTATAATCAAAAAATTGATCATAAATATTTCTTCAAATTAAAAAAATAATTAAAATATTTTGTACTTAATTTTTTGGTTGCAAAATATGAAAGAATTTTACAACCAAACAATCAATTGCAAATATATTTAAAGAATAAAAAATAAAAATCTTATGATCTTTGATTGCAAAATAATAAATCATTTTGTAATAAAAAAATTGATTACAAAATTATAAAAAAATACTTAAATAATTAAAAATATTTGCAACTAAATTTATGGTTCAAATTTGTAAAAAATTAATATTTTATAAATTTATTTTTATATTCATCCTTTCGGTTGCAAAATCGATCGTAAAATGTTATGGTGAGAAATTTTGCAATCAATTTTGCAATCGATATTTTTTTGATTGCTATATTAATATTTATTCAATAATTGATTGTAAAATTGATCACAAATTGATCAAAAAAATTTGATCGTAAAATTGATCATAAAATCACTGTTTTCTTATAGTGACGATTATTTTTCAACAATTCAAAATATGGCTAAATCATTCTAAATGCCTATTTTCTTATTTCAAATAGCAAGAGCATTAAATGAAGGTATTTTTTTTATCAATAAATATAAAAAATTCATGGAGGAACTAACTTTGAAAACTTTGGAAATTTTTTTTAAAAAAATGAGCTTATTGAGTAAACTTCAAGAGCATAGTGTGAGGAACCTTAAAGAGAAAAAGAAAAGAAATTAAAAGTGATTTAATTTCATCCTTCCTATATTAAATTATTATGAAAGAGAGGAAGAATGATTGAATTTCAACCAGCTACCATTATGAAGAAGCATTAAAAATTGCCTCAACCTCTCAAGCATTGAAAAGGTCCAAGCATTGATTCTCAACTACCTCGATTTCTTTAGTTCTATAAAGAATTTTTGCTATTCTTAACTCTATTCTTGTATTCTTTTATTATTCATTTATAACAAGTTTCTAAGGTTTAGAAACTTGAGGTTGGTCTAAGCCTAGAAAATTAGATGTTGTGTTGGTTTTGATTAGTATCTCCAAAAAAATCAATCATGATTGATTGTGAGTTCAGAAGAAAATAATCGATTGTAATAGTTAGTGAGCCAGTAAAAATCAACTAGATTGGATTGTGAATCCTTAAAAATAATCGGATTATAATCTGGAAGAGGTTATATTAGAATTCTTGGCAGATTTGCTTGGAGAGTGGATGTAGGTGGTAAATTTAGTATCGAACCACTATAGATCTCTATATTTATAATTGTGATTGTTTTTACTTTTGTCTATTATTTCATCTTTAGTTTAGTTTTGCTACATCTTTATAATTCCTGCTTATCATTTCACATACACAATCTAAACTAATTTTGAGCACATAAATTGTTTCTAAGTCAAGTCTTAAATTTTATAAAGCCCAATTCACCCCCTCTCTTGAGTTGTTGTATTTGAAAAATAGATGATATCAGAGCAAGTATTCAATCCAATTGATCTAACAATCAAAAGTTAAAGATCAATGATAGCACCTATTGGTACATCCTTGGTTGAAAGTCAATCAACCAATAGACCTTTATTTTTTAAAGGCACAAACTACACGTACTAGAAAGCACATATAAAAATCTTCATTCAAGCATAAGATTATGATATATCGAGTGTCATAGTTAAATATCCTCACACACTCACTATTATAATTGATGATCAATCTATTTTCAAATCTAAAAAGGATTGGGATAAATAAGATAAGAGATTAACAGAATTAAATGCTAAATCATGAATATTTTATATTATTTTTTAAATACTAATGAATTTAATCATATTTCTACTTGTCTTTCTATTAAAGAAATCTGGAATGGACTTGAAGTTATCCATGAGGATACCAATCAAGTGAAAGAATCTAAGATGAATATGCTTATACATGAATATAAATTGTTTAAGATAAAATCTGATGAAAGTATCATTGATATGCTCACTAGATTTACTGATATTATTAATGATTTGAAAATCTGGTAAAGATTATACTAATAATGAATCAGTGTGCATCAGGTCATTATCAAAGATTTGGGAGGTCAAGGTGATTGCAATTCAAGAGATCTCAACAAATGGTCTTGAAAAAATTTATAGGCTCTCTTATGACTCATGAGCTAAGCATGAATCAAAATACAGAAGAAGAGATAAAGAAGAGGAGAACTATTATACTGAATCATCTGCCATGGAAGAGCTAGAAAGTAATACATCTAGAGATTCAGAAAATGAAAATGAAATGACAATAATTACTCAAAATTTTAAGAGGTTTATGAGAAGAAAGAAATTTTTTCCCAAGAGGAAAGTATATCCGTGAGGGGAAAGAAGCAAGGAAAAAGAAAAAGAAAAAGAGAAAGAGAAGGAGCAATCAACCATATGCTATGAATGGAAGAAGCCTAGTGATTTCAGATCTAATTACCTTCTACTCAAGAAAGACTCAAAAAAATTCAAAAAAAAATAATGATGCCTACTTCAAGCAATAATGAAGCCTATAGCTTTAATGAAGAGGAAGAAACAAAAGATGAAAAACCTATCTCTGTCTTATAGCCTTTGAAGATGAGATAACTGAAAATATTTCAAATGATTTTACATTTGATGAATTGTATGATGGCTTTAATGAATTATTTATTGATTTAAAAAAAAATTCTTAGATATTAGGAACTTAGAAAGCTCAACCAATCCTTAACTAATGACAAATAAGAGTTTCAAAAAGAGAAAAAAAAATTCTAAAAGATCAAGCAGATTTAGTTGAAAAAAATAATTCTATACAAAAAGAAGTTGATAAATTAAAGTCAATTGTAAATAGATTTACTTTAAGTTCTCAAAATCTGCAAATATTTTTAGAAAAATAAAAAGTAGTATTTGATAAAGTTAGATTCGGATTTAATACTTTAAACAAGCACCTAAAAAGTATTCTACTACTTATTTTAAATGCAATACTACTTACTTTTAATGAATTACTTATTGATTTCAAAAAAAATTTTCTTAGAAATAAGGAACTTAGAAAGCTCAACCAATACTTAACTAATGACAAACAAGAGTTTCAAAAAGAGAAAAAAAATCCTAAAAGATCAAGCTGATTTAATTGAAAAGAATAATTCTCTACAAAAGGAAGTTGATAAATTAAAGCCAATTATTAATAGATTTACTTTAGGTACTCAAAATCTCCATATGCTTTTGGAAAAATAAAAAATAATATTTAATAAAGCTAGATTCGGATTTAATGCTTTAAACAAGCAAAAATTTTTAAAAGATACTTTTATAAAATTAGCACCTAAAAAGTATTCTACTATATATTTTTAAATACAAAAACCTGGACATAGAGATATAAATTATAATTCAAACAACACTAAGAATATTAAATTTAAAAATATAAAGATCAAATAAATATGGGTTTCAAAAGAAATAATTCTAGCTAACCTCAAAAGATTCAAGTTAGCTTGGGTACTAAACAGACTTAAAAATATTTCTACAGATGTGCTTGGTATCCCATGGATCAATAAGGAAATGATATCTTGACGTGGATATTCAAACATGTAATGAGAGATAAATCTCAGTTTATCTCTCTCAAGGTATAAAATGGTAGAGTTGTTATATTTGGAGACAATAGTAAAGATAAAATTATTGATCTTGGTAATATCAAGATCACTCCTATTACTTTTATTGAAAATGTATTGGTTATAGATGGTTTAATACATAATCTACTTAATTAGCATTAGTTAATTATGCGATAAAGGTGTCAATATTTTTTAAAATCATCTTATTGCATTATAACTAATTGTAATGATAATAAAATTAAGTTCATAAGAATAAGACATAAAAATATGTACTTGATAGATCTTGATAATCTTAGCAAGGACAACATTGAGTGTTTAGTTGCTATGAATGCTAAAGTCAATAAAACTAGTTAGATTTGATATAGCAAGTTAGGACATGTAAGTATAGACTCTATTGCTAGATTAATCAAAAAAATTTAGTTAGAGATTTACCTAAGTTATCTTTGAAAAGGATAAAGTTTGTAATGCATGTCAATTAGGCAAGCAAATTAGATCTTCATTCAAAACTAAAAATATGGTTTCAACTACTAGGCTATTAAAACTTTTTCATATGGATTTATTTAAACCTATCAAGATGACTAGTTTTGATAGTAATATTTTAGATTTGTTATAATTAATGATTTTTCTTGATATATTTGGATTTTATTTCTTGCTTATAAAGATAAAGCTTTTGAATTAGTTTTAAAATTTTTCAAGAAGATAACAACTGAAAAAGACAGTAATATTTTAAAAATTAGAAGTGATCATAGTACTGAATTTGAAAATTATGATTGTAAAAAGTTTTAATCTGAAAATAAAATTGATCATAATTTTTTAGCCTCTAGGACATCTCAGCAAAATGGGATTGTAGAAAGAATTTATAAAACCTTACAAGAGATCGCATGACTATGTTTTATAAAAGTAACTTACTGAAATATTTTTATGAATATAGCATGCTATGTGCTTAATTGAACCTTAATTAAATCAATTTTAAAGAAAACTCCTTATAAGCTGTATAAAGGATAGAAACTAAATATTTCTCATTTTAAAGTTTTTGGTGTCATCATTTTATTTTGATAAATAGTAAAAATAAATTTAAAAAATTTGATAAATAATCTGATGAAGATATCTTTCTTAGGTATTTATCATCTAGTAAAGTATATAAAGAATTTAATAGAAAAAATTAGTTGTAGAATAATCTATACATATTATTTTTGATGAAACTAATATTTTCAAATCAAAAGAAGTAGATATAGATGATGATGTAAGTTTCATTGAAAAGGAGATAAAAGATATGACTTTAAAAAATCCTCTTTCACAAGTGGAAGAAGAAGATATAGAAAAAGATAAAGAAGATGAAGCTGAAGAGGTGGAAGAGCTTTCTTCAATAAATCACAATAAATCAACAAAGTATACATGAATTTATCAAAAAAATAGAGGTATGCTCATAGTCATCTCAAAGTACTCATTATAAGTGATCCATCTCAAGGTATTAGAGCTAGAGCTTCTATTAGAGATACATTAAATCATTTTGCATTTGTCTCTCATATAGAACTTAAATCAATACTTGAAGCTTAAAAGGATTCTAATTGGATTATGGCTATGCAAGAGGAACTTAATTAGTTTAAAAAAAATAAAGTTTGAAACCTAATAAAAAGACCTAAAAATCATCTGATAATTGGTACAAAATAAATTTTTAGAAATAAATTAGATGAGAAAGGTAATATAATAAGAAACATGACTATATTGATGGCATAAGATTATAATCAAAAGAAAAAAATTGATTTTGATAAAATCTTTACACCGGTTGCTAGACCTGAGGCCATTAGATTGCTTTTAGCATTTATATATTTTATGAATTTCAAACTTCTTCAAATAGATGTAAAAAATATATGTTTAAATGGATATATTGTGAAAAATATTTATGTGAAATATTTTTTTAGTTTTAAAAATTATAAATTTTTAAATCATATTTTCAAATTAAATAAAGCACTATGTGAATTAAAACAAGCACCAAGAGCTTGGTATGATAGGTTAAGTAAATTTTTGCTAAAAATAATTCTAAAATAGAAGATGTAGATATGATCTTTTATCAAAAAGAAATCAAATGATCTTTTAATTATTTAGATCTATATAGATGATATAATATTTGGTGCTACTAATAAATTTTTATGTGAAGAGTTTACTAAGTTGATGTAGGGAGAGTTCAAGATAAGCAGGATGGGTGAACTAATCTTCTTTCTCATACTCCAAATCAAGCAAACAAATGAAAGGATCTTTATAAGCTCAAGCAAATACACAAAAAATATCCTAAAGAAATTTGGTACGGAGATTGTCAAAGGAAATGGCACCCCCATAAGCACAAATTGTAAATTTGATCAAGATCTAAAGGATAAAGCTGTAGATCCTAAGCTATATAAAGGCATGATTGGATCACTCTTTTACTTAACTATTAGTAGGCCAAACATTATATTTAATATTTGTATGTGTACTTGCTATCAATCAAATTCACATGTAATGGTTGTTAAAAAAAATTTCAGATATTTGATTGATACTCAAAATACTGATATATGATTTTTAAAATAATCTTCATTAAATTTAATTAGTTATTCAGATGTTGATTTTATTAGATATATGTTAGATAGAAAAAGTATAAGTGGTACATGTCAATTTTTAGATATTAATTTGATCTCATGGTTTAGTAGAAAATAAAACTTAGTGGCATTGTCTAAAATTGAAGCTGAATACATTGTGGCTGAAAGTTGTTGTATCCAATTTTTATAGATCAAATAATAACTAGAAGACTATGATATGACTTGTAGTAAAATTTCAATTAGATTTGATAACACAAGTGTCATAAATCTAACTAAGAATCTAATTTAGCATTCAAGATCAAAATATATAAAAATTAGACATCACTTTATTAGAGATCATGCTCAAAATATTGATGTTATACTTGAATTTATATCTACTGATAACCAAATTGCTGATATTTTTATAAAGTCACTAAGTGAAGATAAATATTGTTTCATTAGAAGAGAGTTAGGAATTTATGATCCATCTAGCTAAATTGTCCATCCAAATAATTGTGATTTGTATGTATTGATTCATCTTTGATTGAACTTTATAAGTGATTGAATTTTTTTGTTGTGTATTAACTTGATTTTGAGATAAATTATGTTTTTGGTATGTTTTGAATATATCATTTCATGAAAAGCCAAAATCCTGAAAAATCCCTAAAATTTTTTTGAAATATCTCCTATGCCAGATTGAGCTGACTCACCTTTAGATTAAGTCAACCCTCATCTAAGTTAACTCATCTATAATCTGAGTCGACTCAAAGATCGGGATCCAGAATTTTTAACTGATGTCCTAGATTTTCATTTTCACTATTTCACTTTTATCATCCCATTCCAAAAGCTCTCTACCCCACAAAAGCTATTCTTCCCTTGTCCATTTGTAATGAGTTTGTGGTGAGATTAAGATTCAATGGCTCCAAAAAAACAACTTGCATACCAGATTAAAAGGTCCTATCAATACCACCCTTCAAGAAGTGATACTGTTAGAAATTAAGAGAAAAGAAGAAAGAAGCATAGAATGGATCCAAGTGTCAGGACTTCTATCAGGAGAGAAGAACCTCTTTCTCAGCCCTCTACACCTTAGCGAATTTCTCCTCTATGGGCACAAAGTCCTCCTCCTCCTCAATTGGTAGCTCTGAATCCTCAATCTTTGGATAAATCTATTCCTTGATCTTTGAGATCAGTGATAACTAGAAGGAACATTGACTTCAATTTATCAAAGTCAGAAGGTTTTGGAATTGGAAGGAAGATTAAGAATCTAGGTTGGGAATTTTTATACATATTGAATATTTCTACTTATTTCAATCTGGTTAGAGAATTCTATGATAATAACAAAGGTAGAAGAAATATTTTTGAAACAGAAGTAAAAGGAGTAAGAATAAACTTGAATGCTGCCTCTCTTGGTCGAATTCTAAAACCCCCACCACTGAAATAGATGAAGTTGTGAACAAAAATGATGGATTAAAAACAATTCTCGAGACTGAAGACGTTGTAAATTTTGAAGAGACTTTAGCAAGTAAACTTTTTATAGAATTCAGATTGTTGCACCACATGATTGCAAGTATTTTCATCCCAAGAATTAGCCACTTCGACTTTATCACAAAAAGGGATATGATTCTAATGCACCACATCATCATGGAGTTTCCCTACAACCTCCCTAGAGTAATAATAAAAATTATGCAAGATGCATGCTTAAGAGTAAAGCCTGCACTGCCATGTAGAATGTTCCTCACTTCAGTCTTTAAGGAGTTTGGTGTTAATTTGGAAGAGGAACCTTCAAGGAATTTAAATCATTTTGACACCTACAACAAAAATTCACCAAGGAGAATGGGATACATTAAAGTTGATGGCTACTGGCATAAGAAAGGTGAAGAGAGAAAGGAAGAAGAAGGAAGAGAGAGAACAAACTTTGCTTCTAAGCCATTGGAACCTCAAGCTGCAATCTCTTTAGCTCAGCCATCTCAACTAGAATCTTCTACTCCATTAGTCAAATTAGAAGAAGATCGGATTGAAGACATTGTTCAGCGGGCCTTCTATAGGATTCAAGAGCCCTGGTGTACCATTATCAAATCTGCTGTCAAGGAAGTCCTGGTTGAGCAAGATCATGCTTTTGAGTCATTGGATCCTCCTCATCCTTCCACCTCAAATCCTACACCTCACTTAGATTAGAAACCATAAAATGCATATATTGCATGTTTACTTTTTAATCCTTTTGCTTTGTGCTTTGCCTGATCCTAATTATATCACTTTTTGTATAGGATAGGCACCCTTTATGATGTAAATCTTTCTATGTTTTGCCATGCAAAACTTTTCTTGTCTTTATAATGAATGTCTTGTTTGGATGTTTGAATGTAATGTCGGTGAATGAATTTGTATAGTTGAATGTGATGTCATACTTTGACTTTGTTGGATTAATTTTATTTGAGTTATCCTTTTTTTTTATAATGAGAAAAAGGGGGAGATCAAGATAGAGATAGAAATAAAGATAAAGATAGAGATAGATATAAAGATAAAGATGAGGAGATAAAGAAAGAGATAAAAATAGAAATTCGTAAAGATGATGGAGTAAGATAAAGAGATAAAGATAGAAATAGATATAAAGATAGAAATAGATATAAAGATAGAGATAAGGAGATAAAGAAAAAGATAAAAATGAAAATTCATAAAGATAATGGAGTAAGATAAAAATGAAAGCTATATTAGAATTGTCAAGTTAATCATATAATATCAGAATTATGAGAATTATGCTGAAATTGTGTTTACTTGAATAACAAAGGGAGAGAAATAAACTTTTGAATGTAAGAATTTAGATATGCTTATGTTGAAGAATTATTTTAGAAAGGGGAGCAATTTCTTTTTGAATATCTAAAGCTCCTAAATGTTAGAATTTCAAATTCTTGAAAGGTGATACTCAAGTATCAAAAGATTTTGTCATTATCAAAAAGGAGAAGATTGTTAGCCCATGAATTGATTTTAATGATGTCAAAAGGTATTTGAGTAAAATTTATGTTTACTAATGAAGTACCTGAGAATAGTTGTAGGCTTCCTCAAAATGCTTGCTCAATTTACTTAAAAGACTACACCCTCAAAAAAACTCAAAGGCAATATCCTCAAGAAAATCCAAAGAATATATCCTTAAGAAAATTCAAATTTTCAGACATAAGATCCTCACAATTGGAAGCAAAAGATGTCTAAGGTTTGAATGGGTGAATCTAGTCTAGATGCACTTGTTAATAGGTACAAATTATGTTTAAGAAGATAAGTCTAGCCTATAAACAAGTTGAATTTGAAAATGCTATCTAAAACTTCTTGTAGCATATTTGGCGTGCCTCTGAGCTAATCCAGTTTGAAGCTGAGCTGACCCAGTATCAAAAGATAGAAAAAATAAAAATCTTCAAAATATTAGATTTTTAGTATCTACTGTAGAGCTAACTCAGTACCATGGTGAGCCGACTCAGTGTCTAGGTAGGCCAACCTAGAGAATGACGATAAAATAACAGCTAGTTTTTTAAAAATTTAGAAACATGGCTAAATCATTCCAAATGGCTATTTTCTTATTTCAAATAGCTAGAGCATTAATGAAGGTGTTTTTCAGCCAATAAATATGAGAAATTCATGAAGGGAACTAACTTTGAGAATTTTGGAGAACTTTCGAAGAAAAAGGAGCTCATTGAGTAAACTTTCAAGAGCATAGTGTAAGGAATGTTCAAGAGAAAAAGGAAGAAAATTTAGAGTGCTTAAATTCCAATCCTTCCTACATTAAATTAGTGTGAAAGAAAGGAAGAGTAATTGAATTCCAGCCAGCTATTATTGTGAAGAAGTATTAAAGGCTGCCTCAACCTCTCAAGCATTTAAAGAAGAAGTCCAAACATTGAATTCTCAACTACCTTGACTTCTTCAGTTCTACAAAAGAGTTTTTATTATTCTTAACTCTATTTTTGTATTCTTTTGTTGTTTATTTGTACTAGTTTCGAAGGTTTAGAAATTTGGGTTGGTCCAAATCTAGAAAATTGGATGTTGTGTTAGTTTTGATTGGTATCTCTAAAAAAATCAATGATAATTGATTGTGAGATTGGAAGAAAATAATCTGTTGTAAAGTTGTAATTGATGAGTTGGTAAAATTCAATTGGGTTGGACTATGAACCTATGAAAATAATCAGACTGTAATTTTGAAGAGATTATAGTTAGAATTCTCAAACAAATTTGCTTGAAAAGTGGATGTATGTGCTGAGTTTAGCACTGAACCACTATAAATATCTATGTTTGTGTTTGTGATTGTGATTATTTTTACTTCTATTTTTTGTTTCATCTTAAGTTTATTTCTGCTACATCTTTATAATTCCTGTTTATCACTTTGCATACACAATCTAAATTGATTTTGAGTACACAAATTATTTCTAACTCTAGTCTTAAATTTTTTAAAATTCAATTCACCCCCCTCCCCTCTCTTGGGTTACTGTCTCCGGAAAACAATAGTTATAGACATTAATTTCATTAGGGTTATGATTTCTGAAAACACAGCCGCTTTTGGAATAGATAGAGTAGACAGAGTTGATCAATATAACTATTTCTTAAAATAGTTAAAGCTGACATGGATGTGATCAATATTACTACTACTTAGGACTATTTAGTGAAAACTATTTAGTGAGCATAAGGACCTATTTGAAGCTTTATTGTCTACAAAGGCAGGCAACTTTTAATACAGTAGAGATGGGCTTTTTTTTTTTCTTTTCTTTTTGATAAGATAGAGAAATCATATTTATCTTGTATGAATGCATTTAATAAAGTTAGAAAATAAAATATCATGCAAAACAATTGGGAAAGCTGGCAGATTTATCCACACTATCACACAGGAGACGACTCAGTCTACAACCCAATCCGTCTCCTAAAAAATGTCTTGCACTCAAGAAGAAACTCCCTCATGGCCCACTAGATGTCATGCAGAAGTAAGTGGGTTGTCGATGACCCCCTCCAACTCTGGATCTACTTGATAATTGTAATAGAATCATCTTTGATAACTAAATAATCGACTCTCAGCAACCACATCATATTGGTGAACCCTATCCAGGCCATCCTCAACTCTGTTTCAAATATCGAGGTATCCAAAATTTGACATCCCCCTATTGCTACAAATCTAAAATGGAGATCCTAGATGATAAATACCGCATTATTTTTACTGTCACCATCTAAAATACTACCATCAAAGTTGACTTTGAGAAAAATTGGAGTTAGGGCCTTCAATGTAAACCAACCAGATCACTACTAGAGTGAAAGATGGGTTGTAGTTGATCCCCAACCTATGCATGGCTTTGTGCCCCAAAACCTTAGGTTTAGGTTATAGTTCAGTCACTTGAAATCTTAGGTTTAAGTTAGGTCAACCAACAAGGATACATATTGGATGGTTTCCACTAATTACTTGTGATCTACCAAGAAAATATCAAGAAGCTGTATTATGCAATCTGCCTCCTAAACACACCTAATAGATAGCCATACTTCATTCTAATCTTTAAACTTATTTTACTCACAGATGTTGACTAGGTTAGATAAAAATAAGACAATCAACCAATATAAAAGAACATAACCCAGTTTCAGTTAGAATTTAAATTTGAAGCAACAGAGTTGGGCTTGCCCTTGCATTCTAAAATTTCGCACATGGGTGTTTTCATAGTCCTAGAGCATTCACACAAATGGCACAAAACATGATAGATCAATTCAAAAATTAATGCACTTTATAACATCAAATTATAAATATTTCAACATTATTTGTCATTCTCAGAGTTCATAATGAATAAAATAAAGGAATAATTACAGTGACACCTATTCAACTTTTGGTGAGAAACACTTTCACCTCAGAACTTTTATTTTTTTCAATCAGACCCAAACCTAATATTTATTTCCACTATGGTCAAACCTAGGAATCATGAACACGTGATTGTCACGTGATAATCGAACATGTCTCCTATTCCTGATATCCTTCCCATTAATTTAGAATCAAGACGCCTGCCTGATCTTCCATTGCCGCCGCTGCCCACCGCGCACCCAACTCCGTGACCTCGATGAAGACCGTGGCCTCAACACTGACCGCCGAACCTGTCAGGCTTTCGAGTTCCATCTGTGTTCCTCTCCCAATCTCCCATCTCGTCCGGGGAATTCTTGCGAAGATGACCACGAAGTGTGGGAGGAGCGGAGAGTAGTGGATTGAGCGAGGATTGGAGCAGGTGTTCAATGATATGCCAAAGAAAGATGTGGTCTCATGGAATTCTGCGATACAAGGCCTTGGGCAAAATGGACATAGCAACAATGATTTGAAGATAGCAGAGAAAGCATGAGATTCGAAGAATTTCAATCTCAATACATTTATTTCTGTATTGACCAGTTGCAGCCATGGTGGTCAAGCTAACTGAGGCATGGATTATTTCTACTCCATGAGGAAGAAATATGGCATTATTCATCACGGCTTAGAATATTGCATTTGTGTCGTTGATATGCTTGGAAGAGCTGGTAGGCTAAGAGAAGCTCATAGTCTGCTTCGTAGGATGCCTTTTGGACCTAACTCAATCGCATGGCATGCCCTTCTCAATGCATCTATGATCCATGGTGACGCTGATCTTGGAAGAAGTGCGGCAAATGGTGACGCTGATCTTGGAAGAAGTGCGGCAAAAGAGCTGCAGGTATTGGAGCGTTGCAATGCCCATGAGCTATTTAGGACTGGCAAATATTTATGGTAGAACGGATAACATGGTGGAATCAAGAAGGCTTTGATTTTGTAAGGAAGAAGGAATTGAGGAAGGAACCTGGGTGCAGCTGGGTTATACAAACTTAAGAATCTCATTTATATTTGCGTTTGCTTCACCTAGATAGCACACGAAGCTGGATAAAGAGGGGAAAAGGAAAAGAACAATGGAAGTTGAAGGACTTGAACATGCTTGCTTTAAATTCAACGGCAGCGAGATATACACCTTCTGAAATGCGTATTCTTATCTGTATACTCTCCTAAACCGACAATTGGTATGTATATCCTTGTAAATTATATTTTTCTACAGCCATGCCCTTTCCTTGTTTATATGTTTATAAACAACAGAGTGACTTCTAGCGTGAGAAAGAATACAATGCCCTCCTACACCTGCACAAAAGCCCTTCTAAACCGCATAACCTCCCTTCCAATAAAATAAATTAATAAAAAAAAAAGAAAGGGTAAATCGAAGCATGGTCTCTTTAAAAGATTGCTGTTTGGTGGATGAATTTTATCTTTCATTGTTTGTTTCCCTACAACAGCAGTATTTTTACATGAATTGAAGGACTATAAGCATAAATTTAGCACTGAGACATGATTCCCAAAGATAGCCAAAAATACGTTTGATACTCATCCTCCAACCAAAAAACATTGGACACAAAATCTATAGACCAATTTCACCCTCTAGAAGATCGAGGACATTGGTCCAGGGATCCGGATGAACAGCTGAGCTATATTGCAACTCAAAATTAAGTATTAAAATCTAATTAAAAAAAGTCACGTATTATGGACATACGGGAGTGGAATGAAAGGTAGACTCTCTTTCAAGCATCTCACATTTACAAGAAAACCAACATTTTATGTGGCTACTGTCCCGTCTCCACTCAAAGTTATTTATTTTCTGATTTTGAGTGAAAGTGTTTCTTGCCAAAAATTGAAAAGATGTTGCTGTATTTTCCTTTAATTGGTTCCTTAATATTGCATGTCAAAGAAGCAGAATAGATTAACTAGAAGACCCAACCGAATATCTGATTGATATGGTCCCTTAGCAATTTGAAACAACGAAGTACAATTAAATAAGAACCACACATAGCCAACAAAGTACAAAACTAGGACACTCGGAGTTTGCTAGCCTGATAAAGCTTCCACTCTCGAACATTCTTATTCTTTTTTTGATGAAAATTGAACATTCTTATTCATCTAACTAGACTTTGCCTCCACAAGCTTCTCAATTAGATCAGCAGCATCCTGCACTGTCGTGATGCTCTGCGCACTTTCTTCTTCAACACTGATCCCAAATGCCTCCTCAAGGCCCATGACAATCTCAACCTACAGAAGAAATAAAGACTTTCATATAGGCATATGTGTGCTTAACCGTCCAAAATTTGCAAGAAAAATGGTAACTCTCGTCTGGTCTCAGAGATGTGGACATGCAAACGTTCTATAAGACTCCATTGCAGGGATTATGCTTTCAGGTGCCAACCAAGAAAAAAAAAAAAAAAAGAAGGATCGAAGAAGTGAACCAAGCACTACGAATTTTGGCAAGATAATAGTCCTGATGTTCACAAGATTTCAACTATGGATGACCTTGCAATGTACCAGTATAAATTCTGCAAAATCACAAAATAATGGGAATGCAATGAATAATACCGTGTCAAGTGAATCAGCTCCAAGTGTTGAAAACTTTGATTCACCACTTACAGGGGTATCATCAGATAGCGCCAGCTGCTTCTTCACTATTTCACACACCTTTTGCACTGTCTCTGGTTTTGCCTGCTTAAAATGTCAAGGTCCACATTACATAAATAATTGATGATAGGAATGAATGTCTCGGTTGCACATGTCAGATGGTAACAAAGGGCAATAGTCCACTTATGTAAGTTGACTACACACGGGTAAATGGTCAGAAATGCACGTATAAGAAAACCCATAAAGTGTCTCATACAGGTATGTTTTTGCTATTTTTGATAGAAATTTACAATGATGGTGTCCTAATGCAAAAAGAAAATCCAACAATTTATGGAACAAGATAGTATCCATAGATCTAGTTTGATGAATGTTATTCTCTCAAAAAGATAAACACCTAATAATGTTCGGTATTGTGTGAGTTTAAAAAATGGAAAGCTACTGGTTTTGAGATACATACAGCACAGGAAACTTGAAAGCGTAGTCGTCGCGGGGCTGCTTGCAACCGAACTGATGGAAAGCCATTCCTTTGAATGGAAAAGGAAACAGATTTCAGTCCAGAAAAACCCTTCACAACCTGCACAATGACAATAAATATCCATACTCAGTTTATACTATAAAATCATTGAATCATCAAATTTCATTCTGGAAAAGAGACAAAACATGTTCAGCCACAACTCTTCTATAAATAATCTTTCAACTATAGGAAATATTCAGTAGAAATACAATATCAGTTTCTACCGGAATAATGGTTCATGGCCATGATAACTGATCACTTATGCTCTCAAGAGTCGTGCAAATACAGGCATTTCATTATTTTTCTCACATCAAGTAGGTCATGCCACCTGGCCTATATTTGACTGTGCAGCATAATCCAGCTTATTAGTGATGCATAAATTTTGAAAGAGAGTTTGACTTTATATTAATCTGGGACTGGGTCTGCTTTGAAGAATGGTGACATCCCAAGAATTATAGAAATGACATTCAAAATCCTAGCTTCTCCTTATTTTGAGTAGAATGATTGCAAGATTTTCTTTTCCTTAACTTCTATTCACTCTTTTAAACTGTTGTCCTTCTTAATAAACACTTTACTAAGAAATTAAACATTTTGAAGAAATAACAAAATTTATGACTAGAGCAAACCACTTGAACACAGATACGCACCCCAATAGAGGAAGAAATAACATCCATCTAAAAACAAAATAAACATCCACTCAAGGTAATAGGCAATGTGCTAGCCTTCAAGAGAAAATATCATTCCTCAGTTTGCACTTGTGCAAGCTAAAAGCAACTTTAGAAAGGTTATAAGAGTGCACACAAATCTAAAGCACCTAATCCAGAGAATCTAAATTTGAAATCAGCATTCACCAGTCAATCATACACTAATATCTTTAGTTCCCTATAGGCTCTATTAGAATCTGGTTAAAAACATATTCGGCATCAATTGCTCCAAACATGCGAGCTGCACGCAGCAAATAGACAAGAGTCCATCAAGTTATGCATCAGGAAGTCTCAGGAAAGAGGCAGACGAACACAAAGACGAAGAAGGAAAATGCAATTTGTACAAGAAATCTCTCGCAAAGAAGGAAATTTTTTGAAAAAAAAATTAATGAACAGCATAATGTCTCCCTGAATAACACATTTACTATTCAGCAAGTAACAGTTCAAGCTCTATGAGGCTCACAAATCCAGACTTTAGTAACAAAATCTTAGCAAATTGATTTTGTAAACAAATAAAAAGAAATCAGTAATAATGGACTCACCCCCTTAAAACTCGGGGCAAGGCATGCCGCCTCCAAACTGGAAGTCAGGCATCTTTAATCGAATTAATATTTGCATGCTTAAAAACCACATCTTAAACAAGCATGAATTTTGTCATCTGATACTGAAACTGCTCGCACCACTATGAAAAGAAAACTCTTTTTTCCCTTTCTCATCAAAACAAAAAAACCCATAAACATTTCATGTCTTCGGATCTTACAAAACGGAAGATTCAGTAAGAAAAAACTCACGTACCATCAAAAAGAACCAAAAAATCGTAACAAAATGGTTGTCGAACGACGCCATTAAGTTCCGAAACCTCAAGATAATAAAATCCATTCAATGAAAACAGAAAGCGGCTTCCTGAAACAGAATCAAGGAAAGAAACACAAAAATACACGGTATCCAGAAAGAAGAGCCTATTAAATCGTCAAACACCAAAATGAACAAATAAAAATCTCAAACCATCAAAAAATCGGCGCTATACCAACACAAATCAGCCATCAATAACCTAAATCTCATCCACAAAACCAGACCCGAGCGCGGGAAAAGAAACGAAGAACAGATCGAACAAGAAGGGAGTTCAGAGAGATCGATACCGGAGCCCGCGAGGTCAATCGAGGCCGAACAGAGGTAGCGGTCACCGTCCCCGAGATCGAAGCCATGGATCGATCCGAAGAAAGAGAGAAGGCGAGAGGGAGAGATCTAACAGTGGGGCTGATCTCAGGGGGGCGACGAGCACGAAGTGCGCGATTTGGAGGCGTTCCCCGTTTTCGCATATAAGGAGAGCGGGCTAGGGTGTCGCTTTGGGGCCCACAGGACTTTTATCATGAGGTGCAAGTGAGAATACGAATTGACTATAACGCCATTAGATGTTCTATCGAACAACGATTGATTTAGACTGGGTTACTGGTAATTCGGGCAAGAGACGGGTGCGATTTCGGAAGGATTGAGAGGCAGGGAAGGCGTATCAACCCAACAGGTTTGGGAAGGTCCGGAGCCCATGAAGTGAGGCTTAGGTTATGTCCGGTGCTCATTGATCATCAGGTCGAACCCAGCAAAACTTTAGTTCCAAACTAACTTTTCTATTGCACTTGATTAAGGATCATATTTTTTGAAAGATACTAAAATATCAAGTTATTCCTTTCTTCTTCATCCTATCTAATTTTTGTCAGCTTCTGTCCATCTTTATTCTTTCTTAATATATTAAATCACTCCTTTATACTAGCATCGCTCGGCTAGGGCTGAAGATGAGTCAGATTTAATCTGATTGTATCCATATTCGTATCCTATTTGTATTGAATTCGTATATACATTGTTAAGTCCAATCAGATCTGAAAGTGGATCTAGATGCTTAGCCAGATACAAATTCAAATATAGATTACTCTTTTTTTCGGGATTTGGATCCGAATAACCATATAATATATGTCATTATATTCCAAGTCCTAAATCCAAACCAAGGTCCATATCTGCATGCCCTTTCCCACAATCCCATTGCGATTGTGTTGCCCCTTCAAAGTCGGACTTCTCTTCAAAGTTTTGAGAGTCCAAAGTTCATCTCTTCAAGTGACGGCTAAGGTTTTCTTTCCCACTCCCCCACCCCACCACAAGGCATCCCTACCTAATCAGTGATCGATGACTAGCATCCTTCCTGACCGATGACAACAAACATCCTTTCCGTTTAGTGTTTGGCGACGAGCTCCTTCTCGACTGGCATTCGATGACAAACATCCTTCTTAATCAGCATTTGGTGATGCATGTCCTTCCCGACCAACATCGAACAACGAGCATCTTTCTTGACTATGAGACAATCATCTTTCCTTCTCTCCACCTCTTAACTCTTCCAATCAAGCATGTTGTAAACTTCTATTCTTTAAATACTTTGAAACAAGATTTTCCATCAATATGTGTCCAAGATTTAGAATTTTGAATTCTATGATCCCATCTATTGCTCAAAAGGTATGGGCAGCTGCTCCAATCTAAAAGCAATCTCTTATAATAGAATAATTTTTATAATTTTTATCAATGAAACCTATAGTTCATGTATACTGTAAACTTAGAGTATGCAGACCAAAACCATAAGTGCCATCCTAAATTTCTTGTCACAACAACTCTCAAAATATATTAGTTGTTGTTTATAATCTCAATTAAATCAAAAGTTCATAATTACAATTTGATAAAAGAAAATAGATTTGAGTAGTGTTGGATATAAAATACCCGCCCCCCCCCCCCAGCCGAAGTTCGTGAGGGGAGTGACCCTCCGGGGATCCAACTAACTTCCGACCTCTGGCAACATCTTTTCAAACCTCCCGGGCGACCGAGCCTCCACCACACTCCTAAGTTTTGCCGACGGGCAGGCCCCCGCCAGCGTCGATCGGATTCTTCGCGACGTCCGGACTCCTACGGGAGCCGGACCTCGCCCACGGCTTCACCTGCAGGCTTCGTTCGGACTCCTACGGGAGCTGGACCTTGCCCACGGCTTCACCTGCAGGCTTCGTCCGGACTCCTACGGGAGCCGGACCTCGCCCGCGACTTCACTTGCAGACTCCGCACAGGCTCCTATGGGAGCCGGACTCCGCCCATGACTCGAGCTGCAGGTAAACTTCGTCCGGACTCCTACGGGAGCCGGACCTCGTCCCTGACTCTAATTGCAAGTAAGCTTCGTCCGGACTCCTACGGGAGCCGGACTTCACCCCTAACTGTGATTACAGGTAGACTTCGCCCGAGCTCCTACGGGAGCCGGATCTCGTCCCCAATTCCGAATGCAGAAAGGCTTCGCCCGGACTCCTACGGGAGCCGGACTCCACCCACGACTCGAGCTGCAGGTAAACTTCGTCCGGACTCCTACGGGAGCCGGACCTCGTCCCTGACTCTAATTGCAAGTAAGCTTCGTCCGGACTCCTACGGAAGTCGGACTTCATCCCTGACTGTGATTACAGGTAGGCTTCGCCCGAGCTCCTACGGGAGCCGGATCTCGTCTCCAACTCCGAATGCAGAAAGGCTTTGCCCGGACTCCTACGGGAGCCAGACTCCGCCCACGACTCGAGCTGCAGGTAAACTTCGCCCGGACTCCTATGGGAGCCGGACCTCGTCCCTGACTCTAATTGCAAGTAAGCTTCGTCCGGACTCCTACGGGAGTCGGACTTCATCCCTGACTGTGATTACAGGTAGATTTCGCTCGAGCTCCTGTGGGAGCCAGATCTCGTCCCCAACTTCGAATGCAGAAAGGCTCCGTCCAGACTCCTACAGGAGCCGGACTCCGCCCACTACTCGAGCTGCAGGTAGACTTCGTCCGGGCTCCTACGGGAGCCGAATTTCATCCCCGACTTCAACGGAAAGAAGACTCCATCCGGGCTCCTGCGAGAGCCGCGCTCCAAGCTCCTCTCAGACGGGTAGCCAGTCACATCTCCCCGTCAAACACCCCAGCCGAACTCCGACCGATAGGCCTGGACCCCCTGGCAGGCCGCAGCAACGGCCACGACTCTGCTCCACCTCCTGTGATGGATTCCATGCGGCCCCATCACTCCCTGACAGACCGTAATAATGACCATGATCCTGCTCCACTTTCTACGACGAATACCGCGTGATTCTTTCATTCTCTGACAAGTCGTGATAACGGACGCCGCTCCGCTCTCCGTGGCAGACTCCACGTGGCACGCCCCGGTGATAGCCACGGGTCTGCTCCACTACTCTCCGCAACAAATTTTTTCTGACTCTGGACGGCCCACTGCCAGACGGTTACAGGCATCGCTATCAGTTTGTTGCCCCCTCCGCCTATAAAAAGGGAGACCCCAGATACGTTATTCTATAAGCTCTCATTTTTACCTAGAAACTCTGCTAAAATTTTCGTTCGAGCACTCCATTCTTGTTGAGGCAGAGAACTGACTTGAGCGTCGGAGGGTCTTGCCGAAGCAACCCCACCTCCGGTTTAGACTTCTTTTGCAGGTCCCGACGGCGACCGCGACTCCAGCTCCTCCGGCATAGGCGGATTTTTGCACCAACAGGATTGGCGCTAGAGGAAGGGCCCTGTGTCTTCGCAGTACCCTTGTTCTTAAAGGAGCGCTCAATGGAACTGCCTCCGGGCATCTTTTCCGGTGCTCTCTCCTCCTTCATCCACTTGGTCTTTGCCCGATGCCTCCCCGCAAGGCGTCCACGCGATGATCTACGGCCTCCGCGGTCAGATCTCAGGCTCCGACCTCACCTCCAGTTTTCCAACCTCCTTCTCCTCCTCCGGCAATGACGGTCGGCACGGAGCAATTTGATCTGCTAGCACAGCAGGTCAGGGGCCTCACTGAGCTGTGCAGACCATGCAGCAGCAGTAGCCGCAGGCATCAGTACGCCTGGAAAGAGCATCATCGGAACACTAGAATCCGGCGGTGGGGCGAGCCACGTGGGCCAGCCGCCCCGTCTTTCCTAGGAAGACGAACCCGAGGGTGGAGAGCCCTCAATTGGATCACGACTCCACCCCTGGAAGATCCCTGCCCTCATTCTGCCAGAGGACCCTCGAGACCCAAAGTCAGGAGGATTTCCTGGACCGGAGACTCCAGGAGATGAACCGGTGGATCGAAGAACTCCGCCATGCTCCCCCCGCCTATGGTGAGGATATTTGCACCGACCCTCCCTTTTCTCAAATGATCATGCAGGAACCGATCTCGTCAAACTTCAAACTCCCCCAGTTCGAAAGCTACGACGGGACTTCGGACCCAATTGATCATCTGGAGGCCTTCCGGACGATGATGCTGCTTCATGGTGCACCCGACGCCATTTTGTGTCGGGCCTTCCCGTCCATCTTGAAGAAAACAGCAAGAAACTGATACTCGACGCTGAAGTCGGGTACCATCTTTTCCTTCGATCAGATGAGCCACTAATTTGTGGCCCATTTCGTCAGCAGCCGGTGCCCTCGGAAGGATTCGGAGTCCCTCATTAATATCAAGCAGAGGGAGGGGGAGTCCATCCGGACCTACATCAACCGTTTCAATGTCGCAGCACTAGAGGTCCGGAATTTGGACCAATCGGTAGCAATGGCCGCTCTGAAGGGCGGCCTTCAGAAGAATGACCTTTTGTTCTCCCTGGAGAAGAAGTACCCCAGAAATTTTGCTGATTTGTTGGCTCGGGCTGAAGGGTACGCCCGAGCGGAGGAAGCCTTCAAAATGAAGGATGAGGGACTGCGAGAGAGTGGCAGGTAGGAGACTCGAGTAAGCCCGCAGTCGAAAAAAAGCCGAGAGAAGCTCGACCGCATTCTCGATCCCCTCCTGGGCACAAGCGTGTCCATACTCCTCTCCAGGTACGTAGGCAGAGAAGTCTGGACCTCAGAGTCCGACGGGGTTCTCCACCGGGAAGATTCTGCAACTATGCCCCCCTCAATGCCTCGAAGATCCAGGTACTGATGGAGGTCAGGGAGCAGCTCCCTAGGCCAGAGAGGATGCGCACACATCCCAAGAAGTGCAACCCCAACAAGTTCTGTCTCTACCATCGCGACCACGGCCACGACACGGAGGAATGCATCCAGCTTCGAGACGAGATCGAGGAGCTCATCCGACGAGGCTGACTCGACAGGTTCATTCGACGCCGGCCTGAGGGTAGAGAAGATCGGCCAAGGGCCCTGCCGCAACCTGAACCACCAAGAAGGGAGGAGCAGCCCGGAGATCGGCCTCCAATCATGACCATCGACTCCATCACCGGAGGTCCTCAAGGAGGAGCAGACCTTCCACAACCATGAAACTCGAAAAACCTGTAAATGTACTACTCACAACTTTACTTTGAATCGAAATTTCTTTCGACTTTGCATGTCTTTCCCTTTCGGCATGAACTTGTTACGATTGGGGGCGAGCCCTTCAAACAATTATAACAAGGTCATGTTAGGAACAGGAGGAGAACCTCGTCCTAACATGAGCAAAATGAAAGTCCGATTATTTTAAGGTCGGACCGAGGGAGAGGCCCATATAACGGCCCTTGAGCATCCCCACAGCCATGTTAGGGACAGGAGGAGAACCTCGTCCTAACATGAGCAAAGTCAAAGGTCCGGTTCTCCTAGACCGGATGGGGGGAGAGGCCCTTCAACGCCCTTACGCGCCCCCACAGCCATGTTAGGGACAGGAGGAGAACCTCGCCCTAACGTGAGCAAAGTCAAAGGCCCGGTTCTTTTAGACCGGATGGGGGGAGAGGCCCTACAACGCCCTTATGCGCCCCCACGGCCACATCAGGGACAGGAGGAGGACCTCGCCCTAACGTGAGCAAAGTCGAAGGTCCGATTCTTCTTAGACCGAATGGGGGAGAGGCCAAATAGTGCCCACATGTGCCCCCACAGCCATGTTAGGGACAGGAGGAGAACCTCGCCCTGACATGAGCAAAGTCGAAGGTCCGGTTCTTTTAGACCGGATGGAGGGAGAGGCCCTTGTGATGACCCCTATGTGCCCCCACAGCCCCATTGGGAACAGGATGGGGACCTCATCCTAACCCGAACCGAGATCGACCATGTCAAGGACAGAGGGGGAACCTCGTCCTATTGACGACAAGGATCTGGCTGCCCAATGAAATAGGATAAGGGGAAAAGTTCTCTCAATGGCACCTCTACACTTCTACGCGACCCTTAAAAAGCAAGGGGAGGACCCTCACTCGAAAAGAGGAGGAGAATTGAAAAGGAAAGCGATGAATTATGCCGACAGCAGACGAAAAACAAACCACACCAAGGACCTAAGGAACCTCGTCTCAACAAAGACGGGAAGTTCCTACCTAACATCCCCGGCCCCTAAGAAAGCTCTCGACACAGGTCAAGAAAACAGCGACACCTTCGAGGCGATACGAAACCCGGACCATCAAGCTCGAGCCTATGGCCACGGACGACAAGAAAAGCAAATCGGCGTGGTAATGATTGGGCACCTCCAGACGACATCGACGTCGGACTAGTCTTAAAGACAAAAGAATTCGGCGGACGACAACTTGATACAACATGCGGACGAGGTAACACAAAATCCCCTTTTCATTTTATTCACAAAATATACACTACAAAGCTCGGCAGGCTAAAGAAAGAAGAGCAAAATGACAAAAGTAAGACAAAACAACAAAAGAGAAAATGTATGCATGGAAAGACGGAAGGCCAAAAAGAGTCCTAGGGAAGCTCTGCTCCTTCCGACCTCGAATTATCCGCTTCACCCCTTATCCAGGACTGCCTCAGATTTTCAACTTCTTCTTCTAGCTCTCCCTTTTTCAGCAGCGCGTCCTGGAGCGCCCAATGGAGCCGCTGGCTTTCGCTCTCCGCCTCTCGACGTCTCTTTCTCAGGACCTCGGACTCCACCTCCGCATCCTTGACGGCCTGCTGCTCGCACGCCAGCTAGATCTTCGATTGCTGCAGCTCAGCCGTCCTCTCCCCAAGGGTGACAGAAAGCCCTTCGGCAGTTCTTCTTAGAGATTGGAGTTCATTGGAATCCCGAGAAGAAGCGAGCTGGGCCCTGTCGGCCAGCTGCCCTTGAAGACGGGTGACTTCGTCGGTCGCCACCCTGAGTCTCCCTTTATATTCATCCACCTGCCTACGCCAGCCGGCCCGATGCACGTCATAGCTCACCTCGGCATCCTGAAGCTGCTGCTGAAGGTCGAAGACCTTCTTCGACCACTTCCGATAGCCGTCGGCCCGAGCCAAGAGCCGGGACGAACTTCCCTCCAGCTGGCCAATCCTCTCCTGCGCAGCTGACAGTTCCATCCTGAGAGAACTGATCTTGGCAGCTTGAGCCCAGATTCGATCGCTGGCGCTCTTCTTGTGTTCCTCAAGCTCCCTCACGAAGTTCGCCTTCCTCCGACTGTATTCCATGATCCCCTTCACGTGGAGATTTCGAAAGTGGGTGGCCTCCGAGGTGGCTTCAGAATAACCCTCCCTTAACCTGCGAAGCTCGCCTTCCATCTTCTTCGACCCTTTTGTCAACTGAAGAACTTCCTTCTTCAGCCGCTGGATCGTGGACTTCAGCAAAATTCCCTGGGGCAGGGGAAGTGCTTCGGCAGGACACTGCCATCAAGAGACAAAAGCATCAAGGCGCATCCCATTGCAGAAAGAAAAACAAAAAGGGGGAAGGAAGAAAGGAGAAGCCATCCACGATAAGAAATTCGACTTTATTGAGTGAATATTTCTTAAAGACAAAAAGAAAAGAAAAAATTACAAAATATATATATATATATACAAGGTCGGAGGTCTCAGACCTCTGCAGTAGGAGTTGGGGAGCTCAGTGTCCCTGGAAGAGGGGCTGCGGCAGTAGTAGTGGCAGGAGAGGGACCGGCCTCATCTTCAGACTCCTCACCCAAGAAGCTGAGGTCGAGCTCGAAAAATTTTCTGGCCACCTTCTCCTGGCAGAGCTCGAACCCCTTGATGAATGCTTCCTGGCCGAATCGGACATTCAGGTCTCTCATCTCCACAGAGGCCTTGAACTCCTCTACCGCAAGACCCCTGGCCTCCGAGATCAGGACCGGAATCTGCTCCGCCAAATTGGCGACCTCGGCCTCCGCCTTTCTCACCGTCTCCTCCGAGGTCTGCTTCTCTTCCTCCCGGGCCTGCTTTTCTTTCTCCTCCGCCTGGATGGTATCCCTCCTCGTCCGGTTCGTCGCCTCGATGTTGGCAAGGAGCTGGTGCCCAATCTGCAAGGGCGGTTAGGGGATCAGAACAAGGGTCGGAAAGCTAATTAAACGAAGACTTGTTTACCTCGAGAAAGGACCCTAGGGAGTCCCAAACCCACTGCTCAGGATCGGTGCGGTCGATCCTCTCGATGACTTTAGGCAGAATACAGCCGTCGATCAACCGCTTGATCAAGTCCCTATCATTGAAGGAATTCTCCGGCTCCTCTTCGGAACCAAGGGACTCCTCAACGACGGCTCGACGGCTACTCCCCCTGTGGGCCACCGACTTCCTCCTCATCCCCCTCTCGACTCCGGGTGCCTCCGTGGAACGGACCCCCGAAACGGGAGCCCCAGGCGGACTCCTTGAAGAGGCCCGGGGGGCCGTTGGTTCAGCGTCCGAAGGAACGTCGATCGCAAGAGCCGCCTGGACAGGCGCGGTCGAGCTCGTCTCCTCCACCCTGGTCTTCTTTGCTGATCCGGAAGCCGCGGCACCTTTCCTTTTGTGGGCCTTGAGGCCCCTGGCGAGCATCCGTGCTGCTTTAGCGTCTATTCCTAAAAAAAAAAAATCGAAAATCAGTAGTGGGGTGAAAAAGGAAGAAATGACACGCAAAAAAAAAAAAGAGAAAAAGAAAAAGAGAGAGAGAGAAGGAAAGAAGGGGAAGAGAAAGCAAGAAAAAGAAGAAGGATGGAAGAAAAGAAGAGAAAAGAAAAGATTGAGTACTCGCAGGATCCTGGGGGCTCAAATCGATGTTGAACAAAAATTGCTCCCTCAGAAGATTTGGGAGGAAAGGAGCGGAATAGTCAAGAAGCTTCCGGACGGCCTGAAGGTCGTCCTCCCCCAGACTGGGAGCCCGACGGACAGAGTCCCTCAGAGAGCCCCAAGGGGGCAGGCCCAGCCTCAAAGTTGGGCAGTGGACGAAAAGGTATTTTTCCTTCCAGTTGTGGATTGAAGAGGGAGCCCCTTTCAGCAACCCCTTCTTGCCGAATTGAGGGGAGAAATACCACCAGTCCTTCGTCGAAAGGTGACGCTTGAAGGTATAGAAGTGCCTAAACAGAGAGAGGGATGGCTGAACCTCGACTACGTGGCAAAGGGAGAAGAACCCTATCAAAAACCTAAAAGAATTCGGAGCAACTGAAGCTAAAGAGATATCTAGGAAGCAGAAAAGGGCGACGACAAAGGACGGGAGTGGAAGCCAGAGTCCAGCATGAAATGCCTCCTGATACAGGCAAAAACGATCGGGTGGGGGAGTGCTAGCCCGGTCGGAGGGGCTAGGAAGCTCTAGGTCATACTCTAGAGGAACTCCATACTGAACCCTTATCAGTAGGAGTTCATCCGGAGTCAGGGAACAGGGAATAGCACCCGACGTAAAAATCAGGCGAAGCCCGGTCCAGGAGTGGGTTCGTCTACAGGATGGGGCTCCTGGGGGGCTGAGGCAGAAGAACTCCTGGAACCGCTAGAGGCGGAGGTGCCGGAAGACATTTCGAACGACTTCAAATAGAGACCCTAAAGATTCCAAAGAAAATAGACGGGACAAGGGGCGAGAGGTTGCGGGAGACCAACTCAGAGGAATGCAATAGAAGAAAATGGAGGAGAAAAGGCCCCTAAGTGGCAAGAAAAAAAGCGAAGATTCTGGGACTAACCTAGATCACCCTAAAGGATGCAGAGGGGTGAGGACAGGGACGACTCGAAGGATGCCTAGGGCAAAGAAGACGCCAAGGAGGGTCAGGACTCTCGGAGAAAAGGTGGATGCCGATAGGATTTTTCGGACGAAAAGGCGGGTTTAAATAGACCCTGAGATCCAGCGCCATAATGATCGCGAATCCCCCAGGCCGACCCGTGCTCGACACGTGTCCCACTCGCCACGGCGGGCGGCTAAAAGCGGCTGACAGCTGACGGGGCCATTACTGCACCGTACCTGGGCCAACGTACCAGCAAAAATTTCGAAGGGTCCCTTCGAATCGCCCCGATTCGAAAAGACTCCAGCACGCGCGCATTTAATGACAAAATATCTGGGAGCGACCGTGCACAAGATTCAAGGGGATAATTTCGGCTGCAAAAATTTCTCTGTACTTCCTTCATTCGAAATTCAAACTCGAAAGTAGGGGGACTGGTGTTGGGTATAAAATACCCCCCCAGTCGAAGTTCGTGAGGGGAGTGACCCTCCGGGGATCCAACTGACTTCCGACCTCCGGCAACATCTCTTCAAACCTCCCGGGCGGCCGAGCCTCCACCACACTCCTAAGTTTTGCCGACGGGCAGGCCCCCGCCAACGTCGATCGGATTCTTCACGACGTTCGGACTCCTACGGAAGCCGGACCTCGCCCACGGCTTCACCTGCAGGCTTCGTCCGGACTCCTACGGGAGCCGGACCTCACCCACGGCTTCACCTGCAGGCTTCGTCCGAACTCCTACAGGAGCCGGACCTCGCCTGCGACTTGACCTGCAGACTCCGCACAGGCTCCTACGGGAGCCGGACTCCACCCATGAGTCGAGCTACAGGTAAACTTCATCCGGACTCCTACGGGAGCCGGACCTCGTCCCTGACTCTAATTGCAAGTAAGCTTCGTCCGGACTCCTACGGGAGCCGGACTTCACCCCTGACTGTGATTACAGGTAGACTTCGCCCGAGCTCCTACGGGAGCCGGATCTCGTCCCCAACTCCGAATGCAGAAAGGCTTCGCCCGGACTCCTACGGGAGCCGGACTCCGCCCACGACTCGAGCTGCAGGTAAACTTCGTCCGGACTCCTACGGGAGCCGGACCTCGTTCCTGACTCTAATTGCAAGTAAGCTTCGTCCGGACTCCTACAGGAGCCGGACTTCACCCCTGACTGTGATTACAGGTAGGCTTCGCCCGAGCTCCTACGGGAGTCGGATCTCGTCCCCAACTCCGAATGCAGAAAGGCTTCGCCCAGACTCCTACGGGAGCCAGACTCCACCCACGACTCGAGCTGCAGGTAAACTTCGTCCGGACTCCTACGGGAGCCGGACCTCGTCCCTGACTCTAATTGCAAGTAAGCTTCGTCCGGACTCCTACGGGAGCCGGACTTCACCCCTGACTGTGATTACAAGTAGATTTTGCCCGAGCTCCTGCGGGAGCCGGATCTCGTCCCCAACTTCGAATGCAGAAAGGCTCCGTCCAGACTCCTACGGGAGCCAGACTCCGCCCACGACTCGAGCTGCAGGTAGACTTCGCTCGAGCTCCTACGGGAGCCAGATTTCATCCCCGACTTCAACGGAAAGAAGACTCCATCTGGGCTCCTGCGAGAGCCACGCTCCAAGCTCCTCTCAGATGGATAGCCAATCATATCTCCCCATCAAACACCCCAGCCGAACTCCGATCGATAGGTTTGGACCCCCTGGCAGGCCGCAGCAACAGCCACGACTCTGCTCCACCTCCTGTGACGGATTTCACGTGGCCCCATCACTCCCTGACAGGCCGTAATAATGACCACAATCCTGCTCCATTTTTTATGATGGATACCGCGTGATTCTTCCATTCTCTGGCAAGTCGCGACAACGGACGCCGCTCCGCTCCCCGTGGCAGACTCCACGTGGCACGCCCCGGTGATAGCCACGGGTCCGCTCCACTACTCTCTGCAACAAATTTCTTCTAACTCTAGACGGCCCACTGCCAGACGGTTACAGGCATCGCTATCAGTTTGTTGCCCCCTCCGCCTAGAAAAAGGGAGACCCCAGATACGTTATTCTATAAGCTCTCATTTTTACCTAGAAACTCTGCTAAAATTTTCGTTCGAGCACTCCATTTTTGTTGAGGCAGATAACTGACTTGAGCGTCGAAGGATCTTGCCGGAGTAACCCCACTTTCGGTTTAGACTTCTTTTGCAGGCCCCGACGGCGATCGCGACTCCAGCTCCTCCGGCGTAGGCGGATTTTTGCACCAACAAGTAGGATTTACAATTGCACACCCTGAACTCAACATCCAAGTCATCCATATGACACAACCATACACTCTCTAAGATAAGGCCCAAGAAAATATGCAGCATCTAAAAATTTGTTACAACCTTAGTATCAGTGGACAATAGTGATTAACAAATAATAGCATTTATACAATTATAAAATTCAATCTTCCGACCAATAATAATAATGCTTTATCTATTCACCCTTTATTTTTTTACCCATGATCCCAACCATAGCCAAGTACTTGACATTCTACATCCCTGAAAGAAAAAATAAAGAGGTGGTACGTAATACCCTAACCCAACCTATCAACCTAACTCAATAGACCACTTGAATCTTAAAGTGGCAGAAAAAAAAAGAAGAAAAAATTGAAAGAATACTCCCAATGGAGTCTTCTTCCCAAATAGACTTCCAATTGGAGTCGGAAATCACTGTCAGGAGGAAGTCAAACTCCTCCCCTCCAATCCTATCTAAAGGAAAAAAAGCTTCCCTCTTCTTTTCATCAAAGATCAATGCCCCAATCAAAGGAGATCACTAGAGTTTTCTTTGTGGAAGCCGTCACTGTGCCCACCCAATTGCAGCCTAAACATCGTAAGAAAAGTCAGGTAAGAACTTGAGACTCTTAAGTGGATCTTTAGCTTCTCCAACCATCAAAGTCTCGATTCCAGCTGGCAATCACTGCATTTTTTTTGGAGAAATCGAGTCCTATTTCCTATATTTTTTCATTGATTTTTTTCTTTAAATTTTTGATGTTGTTCGATGCCATCAATCATCGAGAAGGGAAGCACCAGCTACACTGTTGAGGCCCCAATCACTAACAACCATGGCCACCGATGGTGGAACATCCATTGCTTTGGGGAAGAGGGAATTAGCCAAATCCCCTATTCTATCAAGAGAGAAAAGGAAGAAGAAAGGAAAAAGAAAAAGAAAAAAAGAGAGAGAAAGAAAGAAAAAAAAAAAGAAAAAGAGAAGAGTTTCTCTCTCCTCTCCCATGAAGAGAGTTTCTCTCTCGTCTCTCCTTCCTCTCTCTCTTCACTTTCTCTTTCTATTTTTTCTCTAAAAAATCTTACTTTCTCTCTTTATAAGTTTTTCTCTCTAAAAATGTCTCTCTTTTAGGATTTTTTAGATCTTAGAAAGATCATCTAATAGCCTTGATAGATCCTAATGAAGGATTCTTGACCATTGACTATTGGACAATCTATCGGTCTCCATCTTGAGCGAGCCAAATATCATAAGATTTTACCATCGATTGCATCTTAGCATCCTAGCATGACCCTTGATCAATTGGATTCCCTAGATCCAACCAACTGGGATGTTAGTTGCTATCATATAGCCAGCCCCGTAAAGATTTAGAATTTTTATTTTGAGAATAATCATGATTAAATTTTGATAAAAAATATGATTTTGGATATTAGATTTTGAAAGAAAATTTTAGGAAACTCATTGTTCATGCAAAATTAAGATGACTCTACGTTGAATAAAAAGGTCTGTTTCAGATATTACTAGAGAGACATCAAACCAATAAGATAGCAATACTCCTTAGTAGGTCAATAGCATCCTTCACTAGGAAGGAGTCATTGATCCTGCCAAGAATGCCCAGATGAAGCAACAAGAGCCAAGCATAACCCAAATAATGGAGACTCTAGTTGGTTTAGTACAATCACAACAACAATTGCCGCAATAGTTATTACAATAACGGTAAGTGCAATGATAAATACTGCCACCACAAAAATATGGAAAGCAGCTGGAGCAATGAAGTAATGTTATAGAATTTAAAAAGTTATCTCCACTAGTGTTCAAGGGGACTACGGAATCTTTAGAAATTGAGAATTAGCTTATGAAGATAGAGAAAGTATTTGTTGTTATGAGATATCATGACAATGAAAAGATCTTGTATGCATCATACAAATTACAAGATAAGGCATTCAATTGGTGGCAAAGACTACAATACAAAAATGAACAAGATAAGGAACATTTCACCTGAGACAAATTTCAAAGGGCATTTAATGATCAATATTTTTTTTTGGAGTGTAAGGATACAAAAAGAACAAAAATTTATTTATCAAAAACAAAGAAATAAGATAGTTGCAGAATATGAAGCTAAATTTTTAAAGCTTGTTAAGTTTGTCACGTGAACATGATCAAGTGTATAAATTTGAGATAAGACTGTGGATAGAAATTAGAAAGCAAGTGGTGCCATATAAATTAACTATTTATGCAGATATGGTGAATAAAGTAATGATAATTAAATGAAAAATTAATGAGGAATGTGTATAAAGGGAAAGGTATCAAAAGAAAAAAATAGGTCCAATGAATCTCAAGGGCAGAATAGTAAAAATACTGAGAGTTCAAATAAGAGATCGATAAGTAACAATTTTAGACTGACAGATACCATCAAGTGTTCTAGATGTGGTAAAGTTTATGGTGAAAAAGATTATTATTGAAATATTAATATATATTTTGGTTATGGTCAGAAGGATCACAAAATAGTTGAATGCCTACAAAGAGTAGAGAGTCAACTTGTCCCAATAATTGAATATAATAAGGATAGAAGCTTAAAACCTCAGATCTAAGGAAGGGTCCATACTCTTGCACAACAAGATATACAAATTTCCAATGCAGTGATGATGAGCTCTAAAAGGGATTCTCCAAATTAATTTAATCAGTTGATTAATTTTTCTTATAAGATAAGTAATGCTATACTTTTTCTATATTTATCGATAAATTATAAAATATTTTTCATATTAGACTATTCATGATTTATAATTTTAATGCATGATATTTTAGATTATCGAGTATATTTTTTTTTGATATGTCAAATGATTTATGATCGATTATATTGAATTTACTATGGATTATATTGATTGATTTTGATGTTGACTATTTTATGACTTTTCAAATTAGAATATGAAACAGTATTTTAATTTGAGATGAATTTTGACTTACAGTCTGACTATATATCAAATCCTGCCAGTGAGGATTAAATGCTAGTATTTTGATGCTCTATCAGTGGGATTGTATGTTGGTATTTTAATACCCTACTAGTAGGGGTTGTGCATTGATATTTTAATATTCTATCAATTAATATATTGATATTTTAATACCCTGTCAGTGGGGTCATGCACTAGTGTTCTGATATCCTGCCATTAGAGGTTATGCAGTGGTATTTTCATTTTATTTATGGCTATCGAGATGAATGTGATATTTTAAAAAAATTAATTTATAAATAAAAAATAAATTTGCATGGATCTTATTTTGATTAGTATTGTATATTTTGAATTGATGCATATTACATGCTTATTTTTAGTATATTATTATTGTTAAATTTATTTAGCTAAAGTTTATATTGCTTACTAGATTGTCTAGCTTATATCTCTATATTTTACTATTTTTACATATTCAGAGGACTAACTTGACTTGAAGATTTAATATGAAGATCGAATTAGAAGTAAAATTTTATATCTTTATTTTAGATTAGGCTTTATTAAAGTTGATATGAAACTATAGAATATTATTTATAAGACATTTGATTTAGTTATTTAAATTAAAGTTGAATATTAATTATTTGAATTTTATTCTACTGTTGCTTTATGATATTGTGATGACATGCCTTGTATACTTGTAGGAAGAGTTTTCAATGAATATGCGGTGGTTGCTATGACTCCTAGCTCGCGATCTCAAATTAGAGGTATGATATGGTATAAACTTTATAGTTTAATAAAAATTTCTACACATCTATATTAATAATATAATAATAAATGAGACATTATCAAATAATTATTACTTAAATTTCATGCCATAAAAAAATCACCATCATAAAACATGCATAGCAATCCAAATTTTTGTGCAATAAATCACATCAAATAATTTTCTCGAATTAGCATATAATAGATTTGATAATATTTAGGTTCTTAACTCTGGACTACCACAATCTCATTTTTGATCGTGATGTGGCATCAATAAGACCATATTTCTAATTCATGATGGGGCATCAATAGTATTATATTTTTAGCCTATGGCGGGCATCAATAATACTACATTTTTGGCCTATGATGGGGCATCTACATGGACCAGGCTAGTCCAGAGTACTACCACCCATCATTTAACTATATAATTTAATTACATGCTTGTTAAGTAAATATAACTTAAGATCATACTATTTTGTCAAATTTGATGCACATAAGTATCAAAGCTCGTACAAACCAGAATTAGAAATAAATGATGCATAAATTCATAAAATACCATGTATACTTAATAGATAAGTATATAATGAGCAGTTATCATATATTGTGTAAAGCAAAATCACAGATATACAAAATAGTTTATATATATAGGTGATTAATATACAAGAACTCTAATCTCCACTGGTAACAAATTCATCTCAAATCGTAACTAAATTTAAGAACCGAATTGTACGATATCTTGCTCAATGCCTTCTTATCTAGAATTAGATCCAAATATCAGAACTATAAAGGGGTTAATTGACATCCTGGAAACATGGGACCACCCTCCAAATACCCTTAATTGGTTTGAGAGAGAAAGAGGGATAGAGAGAAAGAAGAGAGAGAAGCAGAGAGAAAGCAAGAGCGAGAGAGAGAGAAATCTATAGTTTCTCTTCTCAAAAGAAAGGAGAAAACACATATGCGACTGCATGGTCCTAGTAAATGCAAAAGGCATAGCCTTTTGAGTGGCTGGTTTCCTTATCCTTGATGAGATTAAAACCTCAAGGATGATCAAACATCTCAAGCAACTATCATATCTTTTCTCCTATAAGAAAGTGTGGAATTCCACCTACAAAAATACAATTATGACCCTCAAGCATACCACCAGAACTTGGTGTAAGCTTAACTGCAGCAAGGTTAAGATTGGGGTTGAGTTGGCTTGGGTCGAGTATATAGCAGCAAGAGCAAGATGGTAATCAATTGGCCTTATCACTTTCATAGGTGCACCCTTAAATACGATGCCATCCAAGGCCATTGCATTGCTTGCTTCTTTTACTGATCTCATTTCAACAAAAGTAGCTGACCTCATTTCACCAAAAGCAAACATCATCTCATGATTTATATACACGTTAACAACAACATCACCTGGTATGGTAATGTTTCTTCCAATTGCAGCCATAATCTGATCTAAAAAAAGGGTAACCAACTGCTCATTAGCAATAGGAGAAAGGCCTCATGCCGATCATATTAAGTTGCCTATTGTGTCATTGCCTGATAAGGTATTGAAGAGAGCTGATAAAAGATAGGAAGACATGGCTCCAGGCAACCTACAGTGATGACCACCGTGCCCAACGATGACGGCCGATCCGATGGAAGGAAGAAGGAAAGAGAAACAAGGGAGATCATATTCCACAAAATCCAGTGACTCACTAATCTCAATTGGATCAAAGAAAAGTTTTACGGGATTAGAAAAAGGGCACAAAAAAAAGATGTAACATTTAACTCCTGCGAATATCCATTTTCTATGGTCAAGCAATTATTGATTTTATTAAGTTTTTGTGACCATCTTTTGAATTGAAGAGTCGCATAACTCTCAAAAGGGATTATGGAGACACATTTAGAGAAAAAAAAGAGGTCTATAATATATTTGGTCCACTTTCTTGCCAGATAAATGCAACTATAGATTTATATATTAACTTCTAGCCAAAATAAACCTTATTTGTATGTGATGGCATATTTTATTTAAGGTGATTGGAATTTAAAAAAAATAATTAATTTTATGCGTATGGGAGGAAGATATACAGGAGTTTATATTTATTAAAAAGTATGATACATTGGACATTGATCGTAAATTATTTATATTAATATCGGATAATGTTTGCACCAAATGCTGTTTGTATTAAAAAAATTATGAGAAGACTTTAAGAACATGTATATGTAATAGCTAATTCTTTCACGTGGAATATGTCATATATATTATTAATTTAGTTGTACAAGATGGACCAAAAAAATAACATAGCAATTGAAAATATCAATCACAAAGTGGTGAAGATGTTCGAAGCTCTCCATTATACTTAAAGAAATTTAAGAAAAGTGCTAAATAATATAATTTGGAGATATATAGAGGTTTTTCATTTGATATCCCCAGATGACAGAACTATATGTATATGATACTTCGAGATGTTTGTTGTTATAAGAAGGCCTTTGAGAGATTACAGTATTTTGATCCTTATAAATTTGATATATGTCTAACAAATGACTGATGAAATGAGATAAAAGTATTTTATCAAGCTTTGAAAAATTTCTATAATATCACCAAATGTTTTTGGATATAATATATCCAATTGCAAATCTATCTTTTCAAGAATTTTATAAAATTCAATTATAAATTATTGAATGGTGCATAAATCCTAAGAATAATTTTTTTTCTCTTTATAGCATTATTGATATAGGATAAATTTGACAAATATTGGCAGCAATCTAATGTTGTACCATTGGTAAGTTTATTTTTAGATCCTTACTATAAAATGAAGATGATGAAAGTTTATTACTCATAGATCTATCTTTTAAATGGAGAAAAAAATGTTAATGATATTCACAGTATCATTTGGAAGCTTTGTGGTAAGTATGAAAGAAAACTTTCTTCCTCATCTTTTCTACTTATTCATGATATTGGTTCATTGACAAATAGCAAATATATTTTTGATAATTTTGATGAGATGAAAGAAAGATAAAAGTGGTTCACATAATTTATGAAGAAAAATGCACAAAGCAATAAGTTAAAATAGATTTAGATATATATATATGGAAGAACTTGTATGGTCATTGATTGAAGATGATGACTTTGATATTTTAGGTTGGTAGAAATCTAATGATTCAAAGTATCCTATTTTTGCTCAGATTGTAAGAGATAGTTTGACAATTTCAATATCTATAATAGCATCAAAATTAGTATTTAGCATAGTTGAATGAGCGATAGATCTATTCTAAAGTTCATTAGATCTTAATATTGTTAAAGCTAGTATTTATCTTCAAGATTGACAAAGATCTAGGAAAAAGATAATTTACAGTATTTGATATAATATTTTTGTTAAATTTAACTTATTTATAGTACTTTACTAATTATTTTTTTATTTTTTTAGATTATATTGCATCTACTGTTCATAATTTTGATTGTCCTACTATATCGGATAGTTATTCTAGGATCTATATTGAAGATTCAAACAAATCAATAATAATTCATATATTATGATAAAATAAATGAATATCAAAAATAATTTGTTATTTTTGTTTATATTTGTTGAAACTATTATACTAACATTATCATTTTTATTGCATGATGACTAGAACATTGAAAATTGTCACATGATATTATTCAATTAATTTGAAACTATTTTACTTGATAATTTATGATTTTTTTCTAAAAATATTTTTGTTTATGGGATGCATTTAAAATTTATCTTCGAATAAGATAAACTATGGTGGATGGTAGTTGTGTTTTTGATACTATTTATATATTTAATTTCTTGCTCTTATATCATTTATGTTATAGAGATTATACTATTTATTTGAATTATTTATTATTTAAATCCTTGTTCTTTTAATATTGGATGCCATAGATCTAAAATAATATTATAGTTCTCATTATGATGAAGTCAAAATATATATCAAAGTTTTAGTGAGAAAGTAAGTATATTTTTATTATTTTTGAATGATTATTATTATTTAGAAATATTCATGCATCTCAATTGACTTTCTTATTTTCTCATATTAAAATATATTTAGGTACTTCTAATATAAGTATAGACAAGCATACATTCATGTTAACTAGGAAGAGTGTTAAAATTATATTTTTAATTGAATCTTTTCTTTATGATCATGCATTATTACTGGTTTTATTTTGCTTAAAATTAGATTAACATCTAAAATATCATATGATTTATATTTGCATCTAGATAAAAATATGGATATACTTAATATTCAATTTGTATTCATATCTATTTAGAATGAATATGGATATACTTAATATTCAATTTATATCCATATCTATTAAGAAAAAATATAGATATTAATTTTGATACCATTTGATATATGTATCTGTATCCATATTTGCTGAAAAATATGGATGTATCCATATCCATATTTGTCAAATAATATGGATACAAGTATAGATATACCAATATCTGATCCATTTTAAGCCATATACTCGATCTATGTTTTACCCGTCTAAACAATTTAAATCATCCTTTTCTCATTTTATTCTCAATTATTGTTACCTTCATGTTTTTGTAAATATATTTCTTATTCGATTTTTGCTTGTGTTCCTATATATCCATTTCAATATTCTTATTTTAGTTATACTCATCTTATACATGTGTTATTTTCTAGCTGCTTACCATTTTGTACCATAAGTCTAACTATTCATATAGCTATCTTAAATTATAAAATTTCTTCTTCAACTTAGTAGATATCCTATATCACATAACATTCTAAGTTGCACTTCTCCATTCCTTCCAACTTAGTTTAATCCTATATATAATATCTTCTTCAATCCCCTCTTCTTTTAAACAATCAATCCTAAATATCAAAAACGATCATCATTAGAAACTTCATGAACCTCAATTTTTGCTACACCTTTGTCTCTATTTCTAATTTTCCTAAATATCAAGGAATATCATTTTGAATACATCCATATATAACTAAGATAAAATGGCAATTCTTTTGAGCAAATCCTTGGTATAAATCTATTTAAGTTGAAAATTTGCTAATGTTATTGTCCATAGTTCTCATACTAGTACCTGTTCTATTTACATATCCTAATGACATAATATAATTAATAGAATTCATTTTTCTAATATCTACTATAAAACTTTTACAAAGATTATATGTGTTCTTTAAATTAATTAAAATTATATAAAATGTTATTTCTTTTCTTTATACTTCTATATTAATCTTTGAAAGAGAAAAATAACTTATATAGTGACTTTTTTAGCATAAAATCAAAATGGTTCTCTAATTTTTTTTTATTGGTGCTCAGTCATCCTCTTCTAAAATTTCATAGTATAGCCTATAGGTTTATAAATTATAATCTAGATAGATTACAAGACTCAATATGAATCATTTTAGCTACCTCGTGTATTCAGAAGAATCATCAAAATCTAAGAGGGCTGCCAAACCATTATGGATCACTATCATTACAGGTATGTAGAATGATCGCTAGACTCGATGTGCATTGTACTTTGACCACTATGAGCATGATTAAATAAGGTCAAGAGTAAGATCCACCACATTTAGAAGTCGAATCATATGCCAAACTTTAGGAGGCTTTAACTTGGTAATGTAATGTGTGTGTATATATATATATATATTTGAAATTGGCCTTGTTTTGAGATCTACAACTTTAGAATAACCCCTTAGGGGGTTAAGTTGGACCAACATTTTATTATTTGGGCCTTAAAATAGACTGGTTAACCAAAATTTTTCTTTAATTGAAGGTTATGTTCCAAATCTACGAAGAGTTGGACCAAACAATAAAAGACAAAATTGATGTACAAATTAAAATCTATCTTTTATAGGATTTTAATATTTTTTCATGATTTTTTATACTAGTTATGCTTTTTTTATATTTAATCTTATTCAAACTAGGAGAGGAATCCTACTCAAATTATATAAAGAAAGACCTCATCATATATATATATATATATATATATATATATATATATATATATATATATATATATATATATATATATATAAAGTAAAACTCTGTAGAGAAGCATTGTGTTGTTGCCAACTCAACTTCTCAACTGAGTTTTGTTGTGTCACTTGTTTCCTATGCGCCATGTGGCGTATGACACATTGGAGCTGACTGTGCACCCACATAGTTGCATACTTTTTTTTTTTGCTCGGTGTGCTCAGGACTTCCTCTGAAGCTTCTTGAAGCTTTTTTTTTTTGTCCCCTCTCCATGGGTCTCTGCCGTTGCTGTTCTCCCCAACCCCCCTCCCCTCCCCCAGCTTTGGCACCACTAACCCCCTCGCCTGCCTTCCACACCATCCCCATCTCCGTTGTCGCAGTTGCCACCACCTCCATCGCCATCTTGTTGCCCAGAGATGGAGCCCAAGAGGGGGGGAGGGTGGATTGGATTATTTTAAAATTTTAGTGATTAGTGCACTCAAGAAATATGCTATACTTATTAAGTGGAGTGAGTTGATTAGCTATAAAAATGAAATCAATCACAAATGATAGGTAGGCAAGTATAAAACATAAAGAATAAGTAAAAAGATGTAAGCACAACAAACACGAGATTTATAGTGGTTCGGTGCCAATCTTGCACCTACATCCACTCTCCAAGTCCCTACTTGAAAATTCAATCTACTAAATGGATTTCAAGATACAAAATATCGAACCACCCTGATCCTTACTATCCAAACAAGA
The DNA here is from genome assembly GCF_000442705.2 of Elaeis guineensis. Classification (NCBI taxonomy): domain Eukaryota; kingdom Viridiplantae; phylum Streptophyta; class Magnoliopsida; order Arecales; family Arecaceae; genus Elaeis; species Elaeis guineensis. Next base: position 32,155,278 of record NC_025997.2, on the reverse strand, counting down.
ATACTTATTTTTCGGATACAAACCAACTCTCAACACTCTAATTTTAGGTTTGGATCAACCTATCCAAGTTTTGGAACCTCCCAAAACTCAAAACCTAAAATACAATAGTAAGAAAAATAGTGTATAGAAATTTCAGCACAACAATCTCTTAAATAAGCACAATAAATATAATAAAAATATAATACTTAAGGAAAAAAATCTTTTACTGAACATCCTCAATGAATTTGCACACTAGAATGCAGCTGGAGCGTGGTTGGTGAGCTGATTGAATGCTTCTTTCCTCTCTTTTTGGAATTTTTTGAATTTTCATGGATGTGAGCTTTGAATGCTTGAAAATTTGTTGATTTCTCACCTTAAGAGAGTATTTATATTCTCCATTTTCATTTGAGAGTGTTTTAGTATCGATTTAGAGCTGTTGGAGAGTGTTTAATGCACATTAAATACATCAAAAATAGACTGAAAATTAGCCATTACGCGTGCTCGTCAGAATGGGATGTCCCATGGGATTTCTCACTGGCAATGGGACGTCCCATGGGATGCCTCATTTGGCCAGACAAAAAACTGACTCTCTGTTTTGATCTCAGGATCTCAGAGGTCATCCCACATGGATCATCCCACTACATGCCATAAGTCAAAACAGTGTGTGCCAGCTATCTAATGAAAGGGGATGACCTAGATGGGTGGTTTCATTTTGTACCAACCTAATTTTTTATGTATTTAAGGTCCGAAACTCACACAGAACACTTTCAAATACTTTTAAATCAATTCGATACTTTCAAAATACTTCAAAAATATTTCCAACTTACAAAAACTTCAACTTTGACATGCTTGAAGGAGTTTTTTGAATTCAATATTTTGGACTACCTGAAACATCATTAAAATATTCTTCGAAGACAAGAAACTCATTAGTAGTCTCCTCAAATGGTTTGTGAGCATCAAAATTAATTCTTGAAGCAACAATCTCTTCCTTTTTAATGATGATAAAATATTTGAGTATTCATAAAACAAATCCATAAAGCTCAAAGAATTGAGTTTGTGAAGCACTTGAAGGAACATGCTAAAGATTAAGCATAGAATATCATGAGATACATATTTTCAGCAAGTTGTAATATTTTAAATCATTTTGCTGAAACTTATTTATGAAGATATCAGAGTTTTTCAAAAATTATTTTGAATCAGCAAAATCTTCTCCTTTCTTGTATGAAATAGATAAAAATAATCATTTTGATCATTTTGAAAAAGATCTCTCTCTTTCTTATATAAAGTGTAGTCAAGTTATAAAATTTTTCTTATTGGAACAAAGATGGTTCATAGAAGAAATTTCTTCTTCTCTTCCTTATTTTTAGTATAGAGCAATATGTATGAAAGAAATCTTTCTTTCTCTTTTTCTTATTTTGATATCAAGGCAAAGATGAAAATATCAGAGCAAGAATTAAAAGAGAAGATATTAGAGTATTTTGTAAAATCAAAAATAGATGTATCAGAGTATTTTGATATCAAGACAAAGATGAAAATATCAGAACACTTAAGAAAAATGGATGTATTAGAGTATTTTTCAAAAAGTATCAAAATAAAAGTAAAGATAGACATATCAGAGTAAAAGATGGGTGTATCAGAGCAAAATACTGTATCGTATCAGAAGAAAATTTGCAAAAAATTTAGATAGACTAGACTACACTACTTTCTCTCCCTTTTTGACATCATCAAAAATGGACTAGAGAGAGTAAAATTTTTCATGGTTGTGCATCAGGTATCAGAATAATAGTGCAGTCATTCAAGTGAATAAGTCATTCATTCATTCTAGAACAGAAGTGGGCCATATAAAATGATAATAATGGATAACCTCATTCATTAATTACAACAAAAAGAGAGATTACAAGAGTCATAATATATATATCCATGAGCATACGGCTCTCCTACATTCAACTGCTAAAACAAAAATACAACAACTAAGCAACCTAAAAGTCTAGTACAAAAGATCAGATCAGTGAGAGCGAACATCGAGCTCAAGATCAAGAGAAGTGAAACAAGATCAGTCTCATCCTCGATCGAAGGGTCTGGTCTGAGTAGAAGATGTTGGGAGATGGAATGTAATGGACTAGACAAAGGCTGGCTCACTAGATGCAGAGGGTCTGGACTGAAACTGAGTCTTAATAGCATCAAGCTGGGACAAGACCCCTCTCACAAAAACACGAAGCCCATCAAGATCAGAAGATACAAAGTTTCTCGAGTCTCGGATATCAACTCGGATCAACTCAAGTGTAGAATGAAGCAGGCTGTGGAGTCTCTCTACCTCTCGAGTCAAATCAGCCAGCTGAGGTGAAGAGGTGGTCAATATGCTCGCTCCTGTCGATAGAGAATCTAAAATTAGTCTGATCTCCCTCTCAATGTCAAAAATTTTACCACTGAACCTGAGTAGGGAACCCTCCACATTCTTCAATCTAGAACTCAGATCAAATAAAAGCTTCATCAATGAGGATATGTGTGGCGCGACTGAAAAGTCTGAGGAAGGGTCAGAAAAAGAACTCGACGGAGGTTGACGATACTGCTGCTGCTGCTGGAGAAACTACTGCTGAAACTGATGAAGCTGCTGAAGAATCTGATCCTAAAATCGCTGTAGCTGAACAGATAGAATGCCTGCCACTCTCTCAGCTAACAGTCCCTTCTCATCCTCTCCCAAACTAAAAGATGATACGGTACAGCTCGACGATGAGGGTACACTGACTGAGGATCCTATCTCAGGCTTTGATACAGGGTGATCAACTGGACTCTGTCTGGGCACAGGTGGTGAAGGTAGACCCTCCCCCTCAGCATGCTCCTCCTCCTCATCCTCCTCTTCGGCTGCAGCTGCACGGCCCTTGGCCCAATGGCCATCAACTCTGACACACCCCATGTGCCAAAGGGAGTGGTTATTGTAGGTGTCAGTGTTTGACAATCTACAAATAATCTCTCCCTTAAAGCTCACTCCAGACTCTCAAAAAATCATCGTAAGAGCCATACCATATGGCAAGGGAGCTTTGGATCTATTCAAGGCTTCCCTCATGGCATCGATCATCAAAAAAGATAGATTCAGGAGAGTCTTAGAGACAATATGGTGCATCAAGTAAATATCTCTATCAGTCATCAAATCATATCTTCTCCCTCTAGGAAAGAAAATCTTAGACACCATGTGGTGGAGCAATCTCATCTCCATGCTCAGATCTTTAGCTTCAATTTTCAAAAATCCTTCTACATCCTCTCTTCCAAGGATAGTCCTAAGCTCGATTTCTTTTCTGAGAAGCTCATCTAGGCAGCTATCCTTATAGGACGTCTGAAGAAGTCTACCTACCCTAGGTGCATTCAGAATGATTTGGACACCCTTCACAATTGACCTCAAAACTCCATCAGTGAAGACAAGATTAGAGTAAAATTTCTTGACAAGATCAATGTAAACGGGCTCGGATAAATTACAAAAAAATCTCCATCCTTGCTTAATCAATTTTTCACCACTCCTCAAGAAACGAAAGTCTACATTTCTTCCTAGAGCTACTTTCCTTACAGATAAAGGGGTCTTACTTGGTGTGATCGATGGAGAGGCTTGAGCCGGTGCTTGAGCAATTTTTTTCTTTCGTTCCTCAGCCTCCAGGGACCTTACTGACTTCCTTCTCCACGGCAACCTCATTTTGGGAGCCATTATCCTAAAGAGAGTAGGAGAACCAGTCAAGGAGATAGAGAGGGATGAGGGATGGATGGAAAAGAAGAAAAGAAGAGGATTTCAAGGTGATTGTCATGGATTTTGCAAACTAGGGCTTAAGATTTTGATGGAAAGCAAGAGGGTATGCCGAGAGAGAGTGTTTGCTCTAAAATTTGAGATGGAGATCCAAGATTTTGGATGGATTTGAGGCCAGTGGAGAGCTAGGAGAGGAGCCTTAGGTTTGAGATGAAAAGAAGAAGAAGAGGTATAGTATTTGAGTCACCTCACATAGGTTTTAAAGGAGAATTAAATGGGTCAGCTCAAAAAAAATCCACATGCCCATTCAATTGGGACGTCCCATGTGGGATGCCCCATTCAGAAAAACATCAGGCAATGAAAAAATAATTTTAAAAGGAGAAAAAATTTGAAAGAAAAAATTCAAAAAGGCTTATACCGACTTGAGATGATCATGAAGAGTGTAGATAAATTTTGGTATAATTTTTGATAGAATATTTCAACAAGAAAAAAATCTGAGATTGTATCTGAGTAGCACTGATAATTTTTTAATTACCTTGAAAAAATCTCAAAAAAAGATAGATGCCTCCCAAAAATAAGATAATGAAGTCAAGAGATTTTGGATAGATTTTGGGAGTAAAATTATGATTGAAGTTCAAGCAAAAGATCTAAGATGCCCAATTCTCTTCTAATTTTATAAAATTTATTTTTATTTAGTGCTTTGATAAAAATATCAGCTAATTATTTTACAGTATTTATGTATTCAAGTGTTATATCATTATTTTGAACATGTTCTCTTATGAAATGATATCTAATTTCAATGTGTTTTGACCTAGAGTGTTGGATTGAATTTTTGATCAAATTGATGGCACTAGTATTATCACATCTTATGAAGATATTTTTAAGTTTAATACCAAAATCTATGAGTTATTGCTTAATCTACAGGATTTGAGCACAGCAACTTCCGACCGCAATATACTTGACCTCGACCATAGACAATGCTATCAAATTTTACTTCTTACTAAACCAAGAGATTAAGTTTACTCCTAGAAATTGGCAAGTTTCACTAGTACTTTTCCTATCTAGTCTACATCTAGCAAAGTTTGCATCTGAGTAATCTATTAAGTCCATAGAAGATTGCTTTGAGAACCAAAGTTTTAGGTTTTATGTTCTTTTTAAGTATTTAAAAATTTTCTTAATAGCATTTAAGTGAGCTTTCTTAGGACTTGACTGATATCTAGCACACATACATACACTAAACATTATATCAGGTCTACTAGTAGTAAGATATAATAGAGAGCCTATCATGCCTCTATAGAGCTTTGAATCAATATTCTTGCCATGTTCATCTTTATCTAATTTACAGAAGGGATCATAGGTGTACTTATAATTTTTGAGCTCTCTATTCTAAATTTTTTTAATAGTTCTCTTGTGTACTTACTTTGAATGATGGAGATCTCTTTTTTCATTTACTTGATCTGGAGTTCGAGAAAGAAAGTGAGTTCTCCCATCATGCTCATCTCGAACTCCTCCTGCATGAGCTTGACAAATTTTTGACACAAATCTTCATTAATAGACCCAAATATAATATCATTAATATATATCAGCATGACTAGAATTTTTTATCTTTTCTTTTTATAAAAGAGTTGTATCAATTTTTCTCTGAAAAATTATTTTTAGTAAGAACTCACTTAATCTTCCATACCAAGTCCTAGGAGCTTGTTTTAAACCATATAATGATTTGTTTAACTTAAATACATGATCTGAAAATTTATGATTTTCAAAATCTGAGAGTTGCTCTATATATACTTCTTCAACAATATAATCATTTAAAAAGTACTTTTAACATCTTTTAAAATAATTTAAAGTTCATAAATAAGCAAAGTAAGCAGCATCTTATGGCTTCTAGTCTTGCAACAGGAGCAAATATTTTATCAAAATCAATTTTTTCTTGTTGATTATATTCTTTAGCAACTAACCTTACTTTATTTCTGATTAATTTTCATCTTCATCTAATTTATTCTATATACCATTTTTTTCTATTATGGGATGATTTTAGGTCTAGCAACAAGTATCCATATATTATTTTTTTAAAATTGATTTAACTCTTCTTGCATGGCAATTATCCAGTTATGTCTTTTTCAACTTCATCTATTTTTTAGGTTCTAGGTGTGAAACAAAAGCTACATAGTTACATACATATCTAAGAGAGGATATAGTTCTTACCTCTTGTGTTGGATCATCAATAATTAATTCTTTGAGGTATTATGGATATACCTCCATTCTCTTGGAAGATTACCTATACTTGAGGTTGTTCTTAAACGTTCTGATTATTGATGCTTTCATTCTCATGTTTTTCTTTCAATTGATCTTTATTTCGCTCATTTGAGTCATTGATGATGAGCTTTTCATTCCATCTTTTATGATACCTGCATCATCAGCACCTTTTCTCTTTCTTGACGGAAGATCATTATGAATTGACTCTTCCACTACTAGTGTTCTTTTATTAAATACTCTAAAAGCTTTGCTAGAAGTGAAATAGCCAAGAAAGATAGCTTTATCGAATTTGGCATTAAATTTACCTAAGCTATCTTTGCCATTATTTAAAATAAAACAATGGTAACCAAAGACATGAAAATATCCTATGTTAGGTTTTTTATCTTTTCATAATTCATAAGATATTTTCTTTAAAATTGATCTTATTAAAGCATGGTTTAAGATGCAATATACTATGTTGATTGTTTCTGCCCAAAAGTACTTTAGGAGCTTACTTTCACATAGCATGGTATGGGCCATTTCTTCTAGTGTTCTATTTTTTTTTCTCTACTACTCCATTTTATTATGGTGTTGTAAGTGCTAAAAATTATGATCTATATTTTTTTTATCATAAAATTTTTTAAAATCTTTATTTTTAAATTTAGTGCTATGGTCACTATGAATTGAAATAATTGGTAAATCTTTTTCATTTGAAACTTTCAATAAAATTTAGAAAATACTGAAAATACTTCATCTTTAGATGCTAAAAACAAAATCCAAGTGAAACATGAAAAATCATCAATAATTATAAAATCATATCTTTTATCTTCTAGACTAGTTATTCTTATAGGATCAAATAAATTCATATGTAGGAGTTCTAAAGATTTAGAAGTTGAAACAATATTCTTAGATTTAAAAGAAACTCTTGTTTGTTTACCTAATTGACATGCATCACAAATTTTATCTTTATCAAAACTAATTTTTGGCAAATCAAAAAGCAAATCTTTTTTAATGATCTGAAAAGTATGTGCATACTAATATGTGCAAGCCTACGGTGCCAAAGCCAACTAGTCTCATTGATTTTAGCATTCATGGCCACAAGACATTGCATGTTTTGCATAAAAAGATTATCCAAATCAATCATGTACACATTGCCATACCAATGCCCAATGAATCTAGTGCTATCATTAAAAGGACTAGTTACAATGCACATAGATGATTCAAAAACTACTTTATAACTTTATCACATAATTGACTAATACTTAAAAGATTATGCTTGAGACCATCTACAAATAACATTTTCAATACAAGTGGAGGGAGTGATACCAATGTTACCAATACCGATGATCTTTCTTTGCCATTATCTCCAAAGGTGACCATCCCTCCATTTTTAGCTTCTAATGTGATGAATTGAGATTCATCATTGTCATATGTCTTGAGCATCCACTATCAAGATACCACTTTTATTGCTTGGGATGCAAGACACACTGCACACATAAAGTCAAGTTTTAACCTTAGGTACCCAAGCTAACTTGGATCCTTTGGGTTAGTCACAATGGTTCCTTTTGAAATCATATTTTTTAATATTTTATCAATAATTTATTTGATAAGCATGTATAAGCTTTATATCCTACTTTGCCATATTTAAAATAAGTAATATTTGGTAATTTGCTCATGGATGCATTAACAAAAATATTTTTCAAAAATTTTTATTTTCTAAGAGTGTTATAGCCAAGTCCGCTTTATCATATACAGCTTTTTGACTATCAATAATCATTTGAAGTTTGTTTGAACTTAGAATAAATCTATCAACTATAGGTTTCAACTTGGTTACCTCTTCCTTTAGATCTTGATTTTCTTTTACAAGAGTTTTGTTTAAGCTTGAAATTTATCTTTTTTTTTAATAGAGATTGATTCTTTATTTTTAATTCTTTATTTTGCTGTCAACTTTTTTTTTCTTTAGCTAATACTTAATTTTTTAATTTTTATTTTTATTCTTAATTTTTTTAGATCATCCAAAAGTTTATGAAAAGCTTCTTGCAGTTCATCATAAGAAAATTCATTTTAGTTTAGGGGTTACCTCATTTTCATGTGCCATAAGGCATAATTGGCTTCTTCATGAGATTCTTCATCTGTGGTGGAGTCATCACTGTCGCTCCACATAGCCATCATAGCTTTTTTTTTTTAACTTCTTTTGACCTTTCTTGAGCTGGGACAATCCGATCTGAAGTGGTCCGACTTCTTGCACTCATAACAGATGATGGGCTGCTCTTTTTCTTTTTCTTTACTTGGCTCCTCCTTAGCTGGTGGTCTTCTCTTGGTCCCTTATCTTCTTTTCCTCATGAAACATCTGAATTTTTTGTGATTAGAGCTAAGTCCTCATCTTCTTCACTGTTCTCTGATTTTTCTGAATCTTCTTCTTCTTGAGCTTTGACTTGAGAGCGATTCTTCTTTCTTCTGATCTCTTCCTCAGAATGTTGCTTCATGGTCAGCTCATGGGTCATGAGGGATCCAAGTAGCTCCTCCAAAGGTAGAGTGTTTAAATCTTTGGCTTCTTGAATTGTAGTGACCTTTGCCTCCCACGATCTTGGTAAAGACCTGAGCACTTTTCTCACAAGATCACTGTTAGAATAACATTTGCCAAGACTTTTCAAACCGTTTATGATGTCAGTGAAATGGATGAATATTTGAGTTATTGACTCTTCAGATTTTATTTTAAATAGTTCATAGTTGTGCACAAGCATATTGATTTTAGACTCTTTTACTTGGTTTGTGCCTTCATGTGTAACTTCTAACCTATCTCAAATTTCTTTAGCTGAATTGCAAGTAGAAATATGGTTGAATTCATTTGCATCTAAAGCACAGTATAAGACATTCATGGCTTTAGCATTGAGCTGAGTATTTTCTTATCAAATTCATCCCATTCACCTTCCGACTTAGGGAGAGACACACCATCAATCAATTTAGTGGGTGTATGGGATCCATTTACTATGATACTCCATATATCATAGTCAAGTACTTGAATAAAAATTCTCATCCAGCTTTTCAATAGGTGTAGTTTGACCCATTGAAAAGTGAAGGTCGGTTGTGGATTGCCCCTCGCTAGGGATGTGCCAAATTGGGCTGCCATTGACCTTTGGCTCTTGATGGTTAAATCAAGCAAGAGCTAGAGCACCAGCTCTGATACCACTTGTTGCCAGATATGGAGCCCAAGAGGGGGGTGAATTGGATCTTTTTAAAATTTTTATATTAGTGCACTCAAGTAATGTGCTATACTTGTTAGTGAGTGAATTGATTAGCTATGAAAATGAAATCAATCAAAATGATAGGTAAGCAAGTATAAAATAAAGAATAAGTAAAGAGATGCAAGCACAACAAACACAAGAGATTTATAGTGGTTCGGTGCCAACCTTGCACCTACATCCACTCTCCAAGTTCTACTTAAATTCAATCCACTAAATAGATTTCAAGATACAAATGTCGGACACCCCGACCCTTGCTATCCAAGCAAGAATACTTATTTTTTGAATTCAAACCAACCTCAATACTCTGATTTTAGGTTCGGATCAATCTATCGAGTTTTGGAACCCCTCAAAACTCAAAACCCAAAATACAATAGCAAGAAAAATAGTGTACAAGAATTTCAGCACAACCCCTTAAATAGCATAATAAATGTAATAAAAATATAATACTTAAGGGAAGCTTTTGTTGAACACCCTCAATGAATTTGCACACTTGAATGCAGTGGAGAGTGTTGGTGAGCTGATTGAATATTTTTTCTCTCTTTTTGAGATTTTTTAACTTTCACGGATATGAGCTTTGAATGCTTGAAAACTTATTAATTTTTCACTTAAGAGAGTATTTATATTCTCTATTTTTATTTGAGAGTGTCTTAGTATCAGTTTAGAGCCGTTGAAGAGTGTTTATATGTGCATTAAATGTACCAAAAATGAGCTGAAAACTAGCCGTTACATGTGCTCGCCAGAATGGGACGTCCCTTGGGATGCCTCACTAATAAGGGACATCTCATGGGATGCGTCATTTGGCCAGACAAAAAATTGACATTCTATTTTGGTCTCAAGGTCTCAGGGGGTCGTTCCTGTTAGATGTGTGCCCTAGATGCCAGATTGGCTGACACATTCCTGTACAAATCTAAAGACAAATTTATAATTTTAACTATAAATCAATAATGGGTTATTCTTCTATCACATTATGTATATTGTGTCTGTGATACATCCTTTGAGTTAGTAGGAATGTCAATTCATATTTTCAAGAGTTAAAAATTTAAGGCATGAATTTACATAACTAACTCATAAACAGCTCCTGACCATAGGATTATCACGAGGATGGTGATCGATCTGGAAGGTTGGTAATGATCACTTCCTTAGGGTAGATATGTCTTGAGTCTACGGTGTAGAGACATCAGAGCGAGAGTATCAGGTATTCGTTGAGAATGAGAGTACTGAGCGTGACCACCTCGAGCAGTCATAAGGAAGTCTACCTTCTCGTCGATGACTAGCTCGATGCTGCAGTTGTGTGTCTAGTTCTTTGACCTGAGGTACATCGACAGTTCACCTTGAGTGTATTATAGTTTGACTACATCATAACTCGATCTCCTAGCCATTCGGAACCCTAAGGTATATGTTGGCTATAGCATATTCATTGTAGGAACTAGGTCGTACCAAGATGGGATCTATCAACCTCGGTAGATGAGAGGAGTAGTCCTATGATGATCGAAAGATCGAGTTCTTAAGCCCAAGGCCATGGCAAAGTGAAATAATGGAAAAAGTATTTTCCATTGGGGTTTCACAGTCGGACTCAGATTAATCGATTGATTCATGACTGATGTTGGGTTTGACGAGTTCACCTTAACCCTAATTCAGTCAGGACTCATGATAGAGGAACTCAATCACATAGGTAGCTACACCAAGAGGTTCATCTTCAGTTTCTGATGGGTTGCCACCATATACTGTTAGATGTCACTGGTGATTTTGGGAACAATTAGAATGATCTTGATGATCGATCATTCTAATTGTCTGAATCAGAAGAGTTCTAGTCCATCGAAAGGAGTTTCAATGATATCGATGATAAGATCACGACATATCTCATTACCATACAGAATTGAACCTAACTGGGTCACACAAATAAGGGTAGGGTCTGGATGTCATCAATTGGCTAACCCAATTGATTTGGATAAGATCCAATTAGGTTCAAGAAAATCGTGCTAGCACACGATTGAGCCTAACTTTTCCTCGTATAATCTTTTCTATCTTTACTGAGCCAAATATGATTTGACTCATTCAGAGAATCTTAAAAAGGTTTCTCTCAGTCTAAATGAACTTGTTCATGCTCAGAAAAGGCTTGTCTTAATTCATAAGATGAATTTAAGACAAGCACCTGCTAATTTCTGTCACCTGCCAATTCATTTTAGGATATCTGTCAAATGTACATAATGGGTCTTAAACTGAAGAGAGCTTATTAGAGGATTTTTGTAGAGTGTCCACATGCCTAAATC
>NC_025997.2:32113928-32143719 GCF_000442705.2 Elaeis guineensis | reverse complement strand
CGCGAATCCCCCCAGACCGACCCACGCTCGACACGTATCCCACTCGCCACAGCAGGCGGCTAAAAGCGGCTGACAGCTGACAGAGCCATTACTGTGCCGTACCTGGGCCAACATACCAGTCGCAATTTCGAAAGGTCCCTTCGAATCGCCCTGATTCGAAAAGACTCCAGCACGCGCGCATTTAATGCCAAAATATCTGGAGGCGATCGTGCATGGGATTCAAGGGGACAACTTCAGCTGTGAAAATTTCTTTGTACTTCCTTCATTCGAAATTCAAACTCGAAAGTAGGGGGACTGGTGTTGGGTATAAAATACCCCCCCAGCCGAAGTTCGTGATGGGAGTGACCCTCCAGGGATCCAACCTACTTCCGACCTCCGACGACGTCTCTTCAAATCTCCCAGGCGGCCGAGCCCCCGCAACACTCCCAAGTTTTGCTGACGGATAAGCCCCCACCAGCGTCGACCGAATTCTTCATGACGGACGGACTCCACCCAAATTTCCATGATGATCGACCATCTTCTAGACTCTCTCCGAACTCCTACGAGAGCCAGACTTTGCCCCCGACGTTAATTGCAAGTGAACTACGTCCGGACTCCTACGGGAGCCAAACTTCGTCCTTGACTTTAATTGCAGGTAAACTTCGTCTGGACTCCTACGGGAGCCGAACTTCGCCCCTGACTTTAACTGTAGGAAGACTTCGTCCGGACTCCTACGGGAGCCGGACTTCATCCCCGACTTCGATCGCTGGTAAACTTCATCCGGAATCCTATGGGAGCCGGACTTCGTCCCTGACTTTAATTGCAGGTAAACTTCGTCCGGACTCCTACGGGAGCTGGACTTCGCCTCTGACTTTAACTGCAGGAAGACTTCGTCCGGACTCCTACGGGAGCCAGACTTCGTCCTTGACTTCAACCGCAAGAAGACTCCGTCCGGGCTCCTACGGGAGCCAGATCTCGTCTCCATCTCCGGCTATGGGAAGACTCCGCTCGGACTCCTACGGGAGCCGGGCTTCATCCCCGACTTCGATCGCTGGTAAACTTCGTCCAGACTCCTACGGGAGCCGGACTTCGTCCCTAACTTTAATTATAGGTAAACTTCGTCCGGACTCCTACGTGAGCCGGACTTCGCCCCTGACTTTAACTGCAGGAAGACTTCGTCCGGACTCCTACGGGAGCCGAACTTCATCCCCGACTTCGACCGCAAGAAGACTCAGTCCGGACTCCTACGGGAGCCAGATCTCGTCTCCGACTCCGGCTACGGGAAGACTCCACCCGGACTCCTATGGGAGTCGGGCTTCGTCCCGACTTCGATCGCTGGTAAACTTCGTCCGGACTCCTACGGGAGCCGGACTTCGCCCATGACTTTAATTGTTGGTAGACTTCGCCCAGACTCCTACGGGAGTCGGACTTCGTCCCTGACTTCAACTGCAAGAAGACTCCGTCCGGACTCCTACAGGAGCCAGATCTCATCTCCGACTCCGTCTGCGGAAAGACTCCGTCTGGACTCCCACGGGAGCCGGACCTCATCTCTGACTTCGACTGAAGGAAGACTTCGTCCGGACTCCTACGGGAGCCAGACTCCAAGCTCCTCTCAGACGGGTAGCTAGCCACCTCTCTCCGTCAGACACTCCAGCCGAACTTCGACCGACAGGCCTGGACCCCCTGGCAGGCCGCAGCAACAGCCACGACTCTGCTCCACCTCCTACAACAGATTTCGTGCGGCTCCATCACTCCCTGGTAGGCCGCAGTAACGGCCACGGCACTACTCCACTTCCTGCGATGGATTTCGCGTGGCTCCATCACTCCCTGGCAAATCGTCATAATGACTACGATTCTGCTCCACTCCCTGCGACGGATACCGCGTGATTCCTCCACCCCCTGACAAGTCTCAACAACGGACGCCGTTCCACTACCCGCAACAGACTCCACGTGGTATGTCCTGACGGTGGCCACGATCCCACTCCACTACTCTTCGCAACAAACTCCTCCTGACCCTGGGCAGCCCACTGCCAGACGGTTACAGATATCGCTATCAGTCTGTTGCCCCCTTCGCCTATACAAGGGGGGCCCCAGATACATAATTCTCTAAGCTCTATTTTCTATCCCAAAACTCTGCTAAAATTTCCGTTCGAGCGCTCCATTCTTGTTGAGACAGAGAACTGACTTGAGCGTCGGAGGATCTTGCCGGAGCAACCCCACCTCTGGTTTAGATTTCTTTTGCAGGTCCCGACGGCGACCGCGACTCCTTTGACTCCAGCTTCCCTGACGCAGGCAGATTTTTGCACCAACACTCTTCTTAAGAAAAAGAAGAATATTTAAAGAAGAAGAACAAGAGATCAAATCTCTTTTCTTTTCTTTCGCATGTAACTCTTGGATTGATCATGGAGGAGAAAGAGAGAAATGAGGCATCCAACTCTTGAACTAAGAAAGAGAGAGAAATCATGTCCATCTCATGGAATGCCCCCTCCTATTTTTTCTCTTTTATGCACCTCGACAAAACATCTTGCATGCCCCTCTTTATCTCCCTTTTAAATAGGAGTTGGGTTAGGTTTGTTAAAGTCCTTCAAAGAGAAGGACTCTTCTCTTCATTGCCGCCTCCTTTGTTTTGCACCCACTTTCTCCATGCCAAAAGCCATGGTAACACATGGTTGGGCATCCCATATATGACATAGATAAGGGAAGAGAATTTCAGTCTAATGGAATTCTAATTTTCTAACTTAATTTCATTCCGATTAGAATCCAATTCGAATCTAAATTGAGTCAAAATCAATTAGGAATTAAGACCAAATCCTATTTGAACTAAGAAAATCAAATTAAATCAAATCTAATTAGATTAGATCTGATTTAATTCAACCCATATTTGATCAAATTAAATAATTTGTAACATATGCAAATTAGTCCTCCTATAACTTACTAACTCTTAGTAAGTCCTTCATGTAACTTTTACATATTAGTCCAATCATCAATCACATTGATAATTGGATTCTTTTATGATTCAAAATCACTATTCAACATCTCGATCAGTTAGGATCTCTTTTGTGTACGATCCTGTAGGTTCTATTCTATCTGATAGTGAGATATATTTTGATCTCCATTAAATATCATTGAAACTCCTTTCAATGGATTAGAATAATTTCAACTCTGTCCATCAAGGATCATCGATCATCAAGATGATGCTCGACGAGTCTCATGATCCATCAGTGATACTTAGCAGTATGTAGTGATAATCCAACAGAATAAAAGTAATAAACCTCTTGATGTAGTTACCGTGTGATTCAGTTCTTCTATTATAAGTTCAGACAAGACGAAGATTATGAAAAACTCATCAAATCTCATCATCTGTCATATGCAAGATTGGCTCAACTTGAGTTCATTTATAGATTTTCATGAAAACTCTTTATCAGTATTTACACTTGCTTTGATCAAAGATTTTCTGAACTCAGTCTTGTGAATCGCATAGGACTATTTTTTTCCTATTAAGATCAATAGATCCCATCTAAATACACACTCTATTTTTATAATAGATCTACTACAGCCAACATACATCTTAAGACTCCGTATGGCTAGAAGATCAAGTTATGGTGTAGTTAAACTGTAACAATCTAACAATCTCATTGTGAACAATCGAAGCACCACAGGTTAAAGAACCATTCACACTACACAGTATCGAGAATGTCACTAATGAGTGAGTAAACATCCAAGTGACTTCTCATGTTGGTCACTCTCGGTACCTTTATTCTCTAACAAATATCTGTACTCTCACTCCAGTGTCTCTATACTATAGACTCAAAACTCGTCAACCTATAAGAAAGTGATCTATGCACCAACTTATCTAGATCGATCACCATCTTCATGATGATCCTACGGGTGGAAGCAGTTTATAAATTAACTACCAATGATATATACCTCAAATTCTCAACTCTTAAGAATATATATCATCATCTTGTTAATTCATTGGATGATTCATAGACACATACACCACATGAATGATAATTAACGGTCCTAAATAATTAGGTCAAGTATGAAATTATGTCCTAGAAAGAATTAATGTATCAGTCCGATTGGCTTCTAGGTCATACATCTAATACTGTTGCTAATCTAGAAATAATAAATTTACAATGAAATTAAAATAACATCATCTTTGTTGCTAATCAAAAAATAAAAGAATTACAATAGATTAACAACATATTTAAATATTATTGCTAACTTAAGATATGTTCTTATTGGCAATCGATTTATGATGAATATGATCCATTATTAAGTGTAATATAAATATTTTACTATGAAATGGCAATGGTACTCATTTGTTGCTAATGAAAATATAAGAATTTTAGTTTTATAACGTAAAGATAATGGATTTTAAGTCTGCAGTAAATTCTAAACAAAAAAATCTCACTTCTTTTTATTTCTATCATCCTCCTTCCTCACATACATTCTCTCTTCCTCTTCCTTCTTTTTTTTTCAATCCTATTTTAATAATAAATTTATTTTAAATAATAATTAATTATATTATTTAAATATAATTATATGTATTTAAATTAATTAATTATAATATTCATAATAAAGTATTAATCTCTTATGAAATTATATTAAATTATAAAGTATTTGATAAAAGTATTATATTTAAAAAGTATTTTTTAAAATGCATACACATTAGTTGCAATGGAATTATAACTAATCTATTGTTAATTTAAAATAAAAATTGGGATGTGCAACTAAATTGCAATGGAATTTTAGTCCATTGCTAATATGAAAAAAAAACAAAACCTCATTTTCACTCCCTCTCTTTCCCTCTTTCTCCTCTCCCTCTCTCTCACTGAGCCCACCCCTCTCTCTCTCTCTCTCTCTTGTTTACATCTAACCCATGCTGCCCCCACTGCCCCCCCACCCATCCCTGATGCACCCGCACCCGTACCCACATGGCTTTGCGTGATCCCTCGAGTCTCGACGCTTGCATCCCATGCCACCTGCAGCTCCATGCAACACCACCCCCGCTCGGACCAGCCTGCCACCCCCCTCATGGCCCCAGTGGTGCCTACACCCCACGCTCCCTCAGCCCTGGCATTCGCACTTCATGCCACCTACGGCTCCATGCAACACCACCCCCACCCAACCACCCCCCACTCCCCCTTGTGGCCCTGATGGTGACTGCACCCCATGCCACCTCGGGCGCCCTTGCACCCCTGCGCCTCCCCCAGCCCTAGCACTCACACCCCACACCCCCCGTAGCTCCGTGCAACACCAACCCCCCCCCACCCCCTGGATGTCCCCAATGGTGCTTGCAACCCATGACCCCCGTGGCTCTACATGACACCACCCCTCTCTCAACCTCAACATCCACACCTCATGCCCCCGATGGCTCCATGCAACACCCCCCACTCGACCACCCTGGCCCTCCTGCCCCCCCACGATAAGGTAAACCCACGCTACCGCCCATCATCATCTAAGCTTTCCTATTTGGCTGCTCCAAGCCACCCACCCAATCAAAACTCCTAAAGACGGGAAAATCAGAGGAAAAGTGGGGGGAAACAGAGGAAAAATCAATGAAAAATAAAGAAAGAGGTGAAAAAAATAGGTATAACCTTTTTCCCATGGATTTATCATTTTTTCTTTTCAATTTTTTTTCTTTTCATTTCATTTTCTTTTTACAAGATCTATGAAGGATTTCTAAAAAATCTCATCTCCCAGATGTGTATGCACTAATTTAAAAACTAGCAGTGAAAAAATTTCAATCCTAAATTAAAACTCTTTTAATCTATCATGTACGCAATAGTTCTAATCTATTGATACCCTAGAATCTATCACATACAAGATCAAGTTGTTGAAATAAAAAAATCAGATTTAGATTAGATGAACACCTTTTTCATAGACTGAGGTTCCTATAGAGCCACACACACATCCAGTCTCTACAGATATTCACACGAAGTCTTCAATCCTATCAGAAGCTTTGATCTTCATCGGGGTGCTAGGTCCCTTATAGAAAATCTCCCTTGATGGTTGATTGAAGACCCACTTCAACTCTTTAAGACCCTCTCAGAGAACAAGGAGAAGAGGAGGAGAAAGAACAGGAGGAAGAAGAGGAAGATCCCACACGCCAAGGATGAACCAAAGAGGAGAAGCCTCTCCTCTCTCTTTCATGCCCACAAGATCCCACAAGAATCCATGCCCAAAGAGCTTCCAGATGTCCTTCTCCATGCCCTAGGGCTCCTATTTATAGGTGGCATCCAAGGGAGAAAAGAGAAAGTTTAATAGGATCAAAATCCATGTCCCACTGAAACTCCAGGACTCAAGTTGATTCAAAACCAACTTTGACGAAATCAAATCTGATTTGATTCTAAGCCAAATAGAGGTGGTATAGAGGGGTTTGGGCTGGTCTTATCCCACACTAAAGATCAGGTTGGCATGGGCTTACATGGTGTTAGAAAAAGGGGTTGTAATGCAGAGAGAATCCCAGTCCAATTGAGATTTCTTGTATGCTGATTTAAATCTGATCTAATCCTAACCAATTTAGGATTAAGTTGCACACAATCTAAGTTAATTCTTAATCTAACTAGAAACTCAATTAAATCTAAATTAAATCCTAATCTAATTAGAAAATTGATTCAATCAAGTTCTAGTCAAACTAGGAATTGATCTCTTTGTGTAATTGGATTATCTCATAATTTAATTAGGCTTGATCTAATCAAATTCAAACTAAGTCAAATTAAATCTAATTTAATTAGATCTAATTTGAACCTCATAGCTCAATCAAATTGAGTTAATTAGCAATTTAATTACTAATCAATCCTCCTATAATTTACTAACACTTAGTAAGTTTGTCAATTACAATAATTGCATTATCAATCATATTGATAATTAATTTATATTATAATTTATAATTATAATTCAACCATCTGATCGGACAAAGACCTCTTTTATGTGTAACTCCATAGATTCTGTTCTATCTAATAGTGAGATATATTATAATCCCTATCATAATATCATCGAAACTCCTTTCGATGGGTTGGAACTCTTTCAACTCTATCCATCAAGGATCATCGATCATCAAGATGATACTCGATGAGTCTCACTATCTATCAGTGATACCTAATAGTATATAGTAGTTATAGGAGTTGGTGTGGTGCTCTCAAGCCTTGAAAGATCCCAGAAGGAGTCATGATGTAGGCTTCAAGAGACTATAACAAGTATGGTTCTAGGGCTAAGATAAGAGTGGTCCTAGGGTGGAGATGGTGTGTAGCTCTCCACGGGCTTGAGATCCAGGTATTGAGGATCTTGAGGGCCTTGGTTGGTGCTTCGAAGACTTAAGGACATAAGGTGGAGCAAGGAATCAGAGTCAAGGATGAAAACTGTAAGAAAAAAGTAGTTTTTGGGTGTCAGTCGATTCAAATTGAGACTGGATCGATTAAGTCTCAGAGAAAGGGGCCAAACAGAAAGACAGATTTCAAAAACTTGTGACTAGTACATAGGTGAGTTGACCCACTTTCAGACTAAGTCAACTCAGTCACAGTAACTGAGTCAGCTCAGTTTCACGGACAGAACTGTTTGGATTTTCTATTTGGGGCTAGGGTTGAGTTTGATCCTAGGGGTTTTAAAGCCTGATTTGAAAGATCTTAAGGGGGCTAGGCTAACCAAGGATTTGGACTAAAATTAAGTCTAAGGGATGAGAGCATGCAAGACTTGGACTTGGGTGAGTGCTTTCATGTATGGGTTAGCCTAGAGAGTCTTTTGGGCTCAAGTTGCTTAACCCATTGTAATTGATATATATACAGGTTATTGTAATACCAAGGAATGAAATGAAATAGAGATTTTTCTCCTGAAACCCTAGCCGCCTCTCTCTCTCTCTCTCACATCCCTAGTCTCCACCTAGGGTTTCACGTCAAGAAAATCTACCATCCAATTCAGGCTTCCGCATTCTTCTTGTTCTCTTGTTTAGGCTTTCTGAATTAACATCCAAGTTTCATGCAAGACATCGATCCATGGCTAGTATCGAAGTGGTGTCAGGTTCTAACAATTAGTATCAGGGCAATATCAGGTTTCCTTCAATTGGTATCAGAGCCAGGTTGAGCATGGAGAAAGAAGAAAAGAAGATCGAGGGATTTTTTATAGTAGAGGATCCATAGCGAGATTTCAGATCTAGGGTTTTCTCCAAGATTTGTGAGAAAGAAAGAGATCTAGGGGCTGCTATCCACCATCCCTTATAAGGTATTTTTTAGATTTTCCTTTGTGCTCTGTTATTTGGATTAATCATGGAAAGTAGTAGGGTGAAAGTCGGATTTGATAAATTTGATGGAAAGGAGAGTTTCACCATGTGGAAGGTGAGGGTAGAGGATCTACTAGTACAAATAAGATTGGATTCGATCTTGAAGGATAGGCTGGAGGGAATGACTGACAAGCAGTGGGTGTCCTTGGAGAAAAGGACATGTGCCACAGTTAGAGCTTGTCTGACAGATGAGGTGTTATATGATATGTTGGAGGAGAGATCACCCAAAGATTTATGATCGAGGTTATATATGTTGTATATGAGAAAGAACATGTGTAACAAGTTGATGCTAAAGAAGTAATTGTACAGCCTTCAGATGTAGGAGGGCGAGGATGTTGCTGGGTATATTCAGTAGTTCGACTAGATGAGCATGGATTTGCTCAACATTGGGGTGGAGCTTGAAGAGGAGGATTGGAGTTTGCTGCTGTTATGTTTGCTATCCTAGAGCTTCCATCCGTTGGTTATGATGCTGTTGTATGGTAAGGAAACACTAGTGTATGAGGAAATCATATCAGTGCTTAGATCCAATAAGTAGTGGGAATGGATGATGAAGAGGGAGGTCTTCCAGGAGGGTCTTGTAGTTTTGGAGAGGCTCAAAAATGAGAAGAAAAAGGGCGAGCAGGTGGGGCAGAGACAGCCTTAAAAAAATAGTAAGGAGGCTATGTGTAGCAGGACATTTTAAGCAGGAGTGTCTGCTTAGAAAGAAAGGAAGAGAAAAGAAAGGCTCAGATTTCATGTTCAGTCACTAAATTGAAAGAGTTGGATGAGCTCCTGTTAGTTTTGGAAGAGCCCGCAGGGTGCGAAGGGTCTAAAACGGCTTTAGAGGGATCCACAGAGTGAGGAGGATTCGAAGGGGCAGCGACGATGATCGAGGTACAGCGGCAAGCCCAATAAAGCAGCATTGGGTGATTGGCCTTGAGTATAGGATTGTCTTCTATGGCATCAGAGAGACTTCTGATTCAAGTGGAGCATCGGATAGAGGTGGCTTCACAAGTAGAGAAGATTTTGGCACGAGTTCAAAGCAGAGAGGTGCAAAAGAAGGAGCAATATTCTAGCACCAGCATCAGGACTACATAAAGCTAGGTGGAGTGGAGTGTGCAGATAGAGAGGTATGGCTCTGAGGAGATCGTAACAGATGGAGCATCAGGTGCAGCGAGTGTCGGCATAGAAATGCTGTAGTTTTTCTAAAAAAGTCTAGGACAATAGTTGATGCAGCTACCAAACAAAAGGATGCCTACAATAAATTCCAAGGTAGTGCCGAGGAATAAGCAAAGATCTTTAGCGATGGAGGTGGTCATCCCAAAGGTCTCTAAGGATTTTAAAAGCTGAGGAAGGTTGGCCGTGGCAAGGATGTTCACATAAAGAGCTGTCAGGGCATGTAGCGACAGCAGGATAGTGCAAGAGGACATTGCCAGGTGTGCTAAGACTTGAGGGCACCAAGATGGAGATTGTAGAAGTTGGTGTGGTGCTCCCAAGCCTTGGGAGGTCATAAGAAGAGTCAGGGTATAGGCTCCGGGAGACTAAGATAGGTGTGGTTCTAGGGCTAGAATAGGAGTGGTCCTAGGGTAAAGATGATGTGTAGCTCTCCACGGGCTTGAGGTCCAAGTATTGAGGACTTTGAGAGGCTTTATTGGTGCTCCAGATACTTGGAGATACAAGATGGAGCAAAAAACTAGAGCCAAAGATGAAGATTGCAGGAAAGAAGTAGTTTTTGGATCTTAGTCGACTCAAATTGAGACTGGGTCGACTAAGTCTTAAAAAAAGTAGCCAAACATAAAGATAGATTTTAGAAATCTATGGCTAGCATGCAAGTGATCGACTCAATTTCAAACTGAGTCTACTCAGTCACAGTAATTGAGTCAGCTCATTCTAAGACCGACTCAGCTCAGTTTCGTGGGCAAAACTATACAGGTTTTTTGTTTGGAGATCAGGTCGGATTTGATCCTAGGGGTCTTAAGGCCTAGTTTGAGAAGTTTTAAGGAGGCTAATCAAGGGTTTGGACTGGAATTAGGTCTAAAAAATGAGAGCATGCAGGACTTGGGCTTGGGATTTATGTATGGGTTAGCCTAGGGAGTTTTTTTGGACTCGGGTTGTTTAACCCATTGTAATTGATATATATATATATAGGTTATTGTAATACCAAGGAATGAAATAAAATAGAGATTTTTCTCCTGAAACCCTAGTCGCCTCTTTTTCTCTCTCTCACATCCTTAATCTCCACCTAGGGTTTCATGCCAAAAAAATTTGCCATCCAATTTAGGCTTTCGCATTCTCCTTGTTCCCTTCTTCAGGTTTTCTGGATTAACACCCAGGTTTCACGTAAGACATTGGTCCATGACTGATATCAGAGTGGTGCCAGGTTCTAACAATTGGTATTAGAGCGATATTAGGTTCTCTTCAGTGGCAACCTAGCAGAATGGATGAACTTCTAGGTGCAGTTATCATGTAGTTCTATTCCTCTATCATGAGTCTTGACAAGACATAGGTCAAGTACAATTCATCAAATCCATTCGTCCGTCGTATATCAGATTCAATCGACTCGAGTTCATATGAAATCTTATAAAAACTCCTTTCCATCATTCACTTACCATAGTTATGGATTTTAGGACTCAGTCTCATGAATTACATAGGACCTCTCTTTATCTATCAGAGTCGATAGATCCCATCTTAATACACACCTTATTCCTACAATAGACCTACTGTAGCCAACATATACTGCAAAATTTTGAATATCTAGATAACCAAGTAATTGTACAGTCAAACTACAGCAACCCTACTATGAACAGCGAGGCATCATAGGTCAAAAACTATCTACACAACTGCAACTTTAAGTAAGTCACTGACGAGTGGATAGCCATTCTAGTGACTTCTCATGTTGGTCATGCTCAGTATCTTTGATCTTTATCAAGTATCTATACTTTCACTCTAGTATCTTCACACTGTAGACTCGAGATCCATCTACTCAATAAAGGAAGCGATTTGTGCACCAATCTATCCGAATCAGTCACCATCCCCCTGACGATCCATAGGTTAGGAGCATTTAGGAATTAATCACTAATAATACATGCCTCAAATTCTCAACCCTTGAGAATATGTATCATGATCTATTAATTCCTTGGATGATTCATGGACATAATTTAAGCACAATATGAATGCAAAATAACCCAAATTTTATTTATTTTAAAAATTTAATTACAAAAATTATGCTCCTAGAATGTGTACATGTGTTAGCCAATCTGACTTCTAGAGCATACATCTAACAAATTTTACTTGATCTAAAGTCAATTGGTATATACCTAAGCTCCATCTTCTCAAGGTGAGCTTTAGTCTTCTATTAGCTTAATGACTTGGTTAGCAGATGAGTCACATTCTCTGTGGAGTCGACTCTCTGCATCTCGATGAATTTCTTCTCGAAGTATTCGTGAATCAGATGAAATCATCGCTCGATGTGCTTAAACTTCTAGTGAGATCTTGATTCTTTAGCTAGCGCTATGGCACCATTGTTATCATAGAAGAGTGTCATAACATCTAATGGCATCACACCTAGCTCCACAACAGACTTCTTGAATCAGAATCCTTCCTTAGCAACCTCCGACGTGGCAATATACTCTACCTCCATGATGAAATTTATAATGATCGATTGCTTGAAACTCTTCTAACCAACCGCACCACCATTATATAGGAATATAAAATTTGATGTAGACTTTCCATCATCAATGTCAGATATGAAGTCTGAGTCTATGTATCCCTATACCTATAAGTCTCCTCCTCCAAAGATCAAGAAGAGATCTTTAGTCCTTCTCAAATATTTAAAAATATTCTTCATAGCAATCCAGTGCTCCTCACCTAGATTTGATTGATATCTACTTGTGATACTCATAGTAAGAATGATATCAAATCGAGTACATAGCATAGCATACATGAGGCTTGCTATAGCAGAAGCATAAGAGATCTTGCTCATATGTTGTATCTCCTCAAGTATGCTAGGGCACATCTTCTTGGAGAGATAAACTCTATGCCTGAAGGGTAACAAATCCCTCTTGAAGTTCTCTATGCTAAACTGCTTCAGTACTTTTTCTATGTATAGCTACTGTGATAAACTAAGCATCCTCTTAGATCTATCTCTATAGATCTTTATTCTCAGAATATAGGATGCTTCTCCAAGATTTTTTTTTAAAGAACTCTTTAGACAACCAAATTTTTATAGAAGTTATCATGAAAATATCATTCCCAATTAGGAGGCACATACAATATGAGGAATGTGACAGCCCTTCCACTGACCTTCTTGAATATGCACAGTTCCTCCTTGTTCTTGATGAAACCAAATACTTTGATTACATCATTAAAATGAGTATTCTGTTGAGAATCTCCCTTATCCCATCTTGATCATGGAACCAACGACAAAGGTCCGAGGAAATCATTCTTGGAGGCAGATCTATCAAACCCCAGAAGTCCTAGGGTGCAGGGAAGAGAAGGAGACTGAGAGAGAGCAAGGAAAAGAGAGAGTTAGGGAGAAAAATGGCTTGTATTGAATTTCAATTCAATCACATACACATTACAATATATATATATACAGGGTTAATATGATCCAATCTAAAAACTCCCATGGCTAACCTAATATGATGCACTCCCCAAGCCTATGTACACCCATGTCTCACATGCACACATCCATTGGACTTAAATCCAATCCAATCCATAAATTAGCTCCTTAGGAACTCACAAACCAAGGTCCTAAGTTCCTAGGATTAAACCCAATCCTAGGCTAGAATAGAAGTTACAAACTATTCTATTTGCAACTCGAGTCATCTCTATCAGAGGCTGAGCCGGCTCGACTGGCGTGCCAGTCGCAAGCACCTAATATGTAGCTCTCTATTCTACTACTCGAGCTAGCTCTCTCAGAGGTCAAGCCAGCTTGACAGACATGCCACCCGCAGATGCCTCATACACAGCACTTTATTCTGCTACTCGAGGTGGCTCTCTCAGGGGCCGAGCCGGCTCAACTGAAATATTGACTAAAACTCTTCAATGGCTGGTTCCATTCACTCCTTGATCTCTTTTCACCTGTTTCCAAGGATTGAGAGCACCACACCTAAGCTCACAATCTCTACCTTGGTACTCCCAAGTCCTTGTGAACTCAGTCTTGTCTATCAACCACATCAGTGCCATACAATATCGAAAGCTATTCTGAGGAAGTACCTTCGTAAGTACATTAGCTGGATTCTTCTTGGTGTGAACCTTCACTAGCTCCACCTCACCATCCTCCATGAGCTCTCTGATCTAGTGGTACCTGATGTTAATGTGTTTTGTTTTCGCATGATAAATAGAGTTCTGTGCTAACAACAAAGCACTCTAACTGTCACTATGTACCCTAACAGCCTCTTGTGGGAAGCTCATCTCCAACGCCAAGCCCTTCAGCAATAGGGCCTCCTTCACTGCCTTAGTGATGCTGATATCCTCTGCTTTGATGGTGGACAAAATCGTTATTAATTGCATACAAGATCTCCATGAGATGGGATCTTCATACAGGCTGAACACAAAATCTATCGTCGAACATTGAGTGTCCACATCTTCATCAAAATCTACATCCACAAATTTTTCTATCAGCCCCCAAGCCTCTTTGGACATGTTGGAGTGTTCATCAATACCTCCTTGCTGACCATAACAGATGCTAACGCCAACTGAACCCACCAAGTATCTGAAGATATCCTTCAGTGCTCTCCAGTGCTCCCTACCAGGCTATACCATAAATCTGCTCACCCGACTCACTGCATGGGCTAAATCTAGCCCGCAACATAATAAATTGTATAATTCTCTCTGCACCAGAAGCAAATGGAACCCTCTCTATCTCTTAAACCTTTGTCTCAGTCTGTGGTGATATGGTCTTCAAGAGTCTGATATGCTTGGCAAGTGGTAGCTCTATCGGTTTGGCCTCCTTCATCTCGAATCTCTCTAAGATCCTCTCTATGTAGCCTCCCTGAGATAGATATAACTGTCTCCTAGTTCTATCTCTGATGATCTCCATACCTAGGATCTTCTTCATAGGCCCCAAGTTCTTCATCTCAAACTCTCAAGACAAAGCTTCTTTCAACTCTTGCACAACTTTCTTACCCTTGCGTGCTATCAGCATATCATCTACATACAAGAGTAAGTATATTCAAGATCCATCCTTTAGAGATCTAAAATATGCACATAGATCATGATCATATCTGAAAAGACCAATGCTCCTCACATAAGTGTCAAATCGCTTGTACCACTATCTCGAAGATTGTTTCAACCCGTACCGTAATTTTTTTAGCAAACAGACCTCTTCTTCTGACTCAGGCTCTCTAAATCTTTGTGGGTGCTCCATGTAAATGTTCTCCTCCAAGTTCTCATAGAGGAATGTTGTCTTGACATCCCTCTGCTCCAACTCCAATTCTTGAGTTGCTATGATATTCAGAAGCACCCTGATGAACGTATGCCTGACAAGCAGAGAGAAGAACTCTGAATAGTCAATTTTTTCTCTCTATGAATATTTTTTGACTACCAGCCCAGCCTTGTACCTCACTCCATCTTGCTCTAAAGATGCCTCCTTTCTGGTGAAAATCCATTTGGAGCCAATAGATCGAGCATCTTTTGGTAAATCCACCAGCTGTCATGTCTGATTTTTTCTGAGAGACTCCATCTCTTCCATC
This sequence comes from Elaeis guineensis, assembly GCF_000442705.2. NCBI lineage: Eukaryota > Viridiplantae > Streptophyta > Magnoliopsida > Arecales > Arecaceae > Elaeis > Elaeis guineensis. Next base: position 32,128,785 of record NC_025997.2, on the reverse strand, counting down.
ATAGTCTACATCCATGACTCCTGATCCAGACTCTCCATGGCCTCCTCAAAGGTCTCTAGATCTCCATTGGTAGTGATGAGAGCATAAGAAATAGTCTCATTAATGCCATATCACACCGGCTTGTGAACAGTGTATTTTGACTTATGCAGTGCCACTCTCCTTGCACTGTCCTGCAAGTCTACTACTTATGGCTACCTCTGCACCTACTCTTGGATAGATTTCTCTTCTTGCTGATCCTCCACAAATGTCTAACCATGTCTGCCCATCTCCACCTCAAACTGAATATGATCCGAGGTTGAAGTTGAAGGTAAATCATCTGTATGCGAGTGTTGCCCAATGCTACCCTGCATTGTCTTTTCAGCTTCATCACCACCTCCCGACTTCTTCAAGATGCTCTTATCATCAAACACCACATTTCTACTGATGACACACTTCTAAGAATGTGGATCCCACAGTAAGTAATCTTTCAAATCTCTTGGAATCCTGATAAAGATCATCTTCTATGATTTAGGGTCCAACTTGCTTCTTTCGATTTCCTCCACCAAAGCATAAGCTGGATAGCCAAACACCTTCAGGTGGCCGAGCTCCACCTCCTTCCCACTCCAGACTACCTTTGAAAGTCCTCCATTAAGTTTCCTATGGAGAGACCTATTAACAAGAAAACAAACATAAGTTAAAGCATCACCCCAAAAAGGTTTGGATAGTGATGCCTACAGCCTCAAGCTCCTGGCCTTCTCTATCAGTGTCCGGTTCATCCTCTTCGTAACACCATTCTACTGAGGGCTCATCTTCATTATGTAATGATGTTTGGTGTCATTTTCTTCACAGTACCTTCTGAACTCTAGGCTTGTGTACTTCTTTTCATTATCAGACCTCAGACACTTCACTGGCTATCCTGTCTCTTTCTCCATCTCAGCTCTTCAAGCTTTAAATTAGACAAAAATATTTGATTTTTTTCTGATCAGATACATCCAAACTCTCCTGGAGAAGTCATCTATTAAGGTGACAAAATATCTTGCTCCAACCCAAGCTGAAACAGGTGCCGGTCTCCATACATCCAAGTGAACAAGCTCCAAAATAGCTTCACTTCGCTTTGTACTACTAGCAAACCTTATTCTGTGTTGTTTGCCATAGATACAAAGCTCACAATGGTCATCTCCCTCCTTCTTGAGTGCTGAGTCAAACCCCTCCTACAAAACTCCATGAGCCCTCTGTCACTCAAGAGACCCATATGATAGTACCACAGCTGGTAGGCAAGCTGCTCCTCCTATGCCACCACAGATACCTCTGCACTATCAATAACTACTAAGCCCTCCATCCTATATAGGTTGTTGCTTAGTCTTCTTCCTTTCATCACCACTAATGCCCCTTTGAAAATCTTCAAACACCTGCTAGCCGATTGACAACTGAAAGCATACCCCTGCTTCTCCAAGTAACCCAGAGATATCAGGTTCTTCTTCAGTTCTGGCACATGCTTGACGTTGGTGAGTATTCTTATGACTCCATCATACATCCTCACCCTGACAGTGCCCATGCCAGCAACCCTACATGAGTGATCATCTCCAAGACTTACACTCCCTCCATCGAACTTCTTATATGATGCAAACCACACCCGATGTGCTGTGTAATGGTGGAAACATGCTGAATCCAGTATCCAGTGACTATCAAACTCTATAACTCCATCTGACACCACTATTATATCATCTCCACTATCCTAAGATGACAAAGCACCACTCCCATTGGTCAAACCACCTTTAGAAGCACTCTTCCCCTTCTCATTCTTCAGAAGTGGGCAATTTCTTCTAATATGACCAATCTAACGAGACTTATAGCATTTAAGCCCTTTCCTCGAGACTTTGATTTGCCCTTTGATTTGTCTCGAATCCTCTCCTTAGGCTTTCTTTGCTTCCCATTAATAGCAAGTACCTCTGAACTTGGGCTTCCTTTACATAGCCTCTCTCACTGTTCATTAGACCTGAGAATCCTAACCACTTCTTCAAAAATCAGGGTCTCCTTCTCATGCACCAATATAGTGATGAGACCATCATAAGAAACTAGCAATGAGCACAATAACAGAAGAGCTCTATCCTCCTCATCGATCTTCACATCAAGACTCATGACCTCCGAGCAAATTTAATTAATTTTTGGATGTGGGCAATTAGATCTTCTCCTTCGGACATCCGCAAACTGTACAGCTACTTCTTCAACTATAGCTTGTTTGTCATATTGTTGCCCATATACGTATTCTTCAATTTCTTCTAAAGCCCCTTTGGTGTGGTTTCTATACTAATCTTAGGTAGAACTTCATTAGCTAGGCACATCTTAATCATGCTAAAGACTATCTCCTCCAACTCCTCCCAGTCTTCAACAGAGATCTTTTCTGATCTTTCCTGAACCAAAACCTTATAGATCCTGTTCTGTACCAATAGATCTTTTATGCTTTGCTATCAAAGGCTGAAGTTATCCTTACCATCGAACTTCCCAAAGTCCACCTTAATGGTACTCGATGCCATCCCACATAGATTTCAAGAAACAAACACAAAACAATGTAAATAGTTTCTAGGGCAAATCTGTTCAGCACCTTACCACACTCTAGATGAAATCTTAACCTTTCGTCCACCAGATCTAACGCTAGGGCTCTGATACCAAATGTTGGGAATCTCCCATGTCTTATCTTGATTGCGGAACCAATGATAAGGGTTTGAGAAAATCATTCTTGGTGCCAGATCTATCAAACCCCAGAAATCCTAAGGCGTAGGGAAGAGAAGGAGAGCGAGAGAGAGCAAGGAAGAGAGAGAGAGAGAGTTAGGGAAAAAATGGCTTGTATTTGATTCCAATTCAATCATATACACAATACAATATGTATATATACAGGGTCAATATGATCCAACCCAAAAACTTTCATGGCTAACCTAATATGATGCACTCCTCAAACCCATGTACAACCATGTCTCACATGCACACACCCAATGGACTTAAACCCAGTCCAATCCATAGTTAGCCCCTTAGGACCTCACAAAGTAAGGCTCTAAGTCCCCAGGATTAAACCCAATTGTAAGCCAGAACAGAAATCATGAACTATTCTATTCGTAACTCGAGTTGGCTCTATTAGAGGCCAAGTTGACTCAACTGGCGTGCCAGCTGCAAGTGCCTGATATGCAGCTCTCTATTCTGCTACTTGAGCTGGCTCTCTTAGGGGCTGAGCCAGCTTGCCAGCTCAATAGGCATGCCACCCACCGATGCTTGATATGCAGCTCTCTGTTCTGCTGCTCGAGCCGGCTCCACTGAAACATTGGATGAAACTCTTCGATGGTTGCTTTCATTCATTCCTTGGCCTCTTTTCATCTATTCCCAAGGATTGAGAGCACCACACCTGAGCTCACATATTCCAACTCTGAGACACTTGCTTTAGTCTATAAATAGAAATTTGCAGCTTGCAGATCTTGTGATCTCCTTCACTGGATGTGAAACCCAAAGGCTGCTTCATATAAATATCTTTCTTAAGATATCCATTTAAGAAGACACTTTTCACATCTATCTACCAAATCTTATAGTCATGAGCCACTACAATAGCAAGCAATATTCGAATAGATTTTAGCATGGCAACTGACGAGAAGGTCTCCTGATAGTCAATGCCTTCATATTGACTATAAGCTTTAAGCACAAGCCTAGCATTAAAGGTCTTCACCTTTCCATCCAAAGCGATCTTTCTCTTAAAGATTTATTTACACCCAATACAAACTATTCCTACTGGTGGATTTACTAAGATCCAGACCTGATTGGTATGTATTGAGTCAATCTCTAATCTCATCGCATCCAACCATTTTTCAGAGTCGATGTCTGACATCGCCTCATCATAGGTTTTAAGATCATCAACATGATCCACATCACCCATAAGGAATATTTTCTCTATATCTTCTTCTAGTATATCCATGTATCTTTGAGGAGGATGTGAGATCCTACTGGATCTATGAGGTAGAATTAGTTCCTTAGGTTCTATAACTCGTTGCTTTTCAGAGATATTCTCTTTGAGCTGAATTTTTCTCCCACTACCTCCATCTTGGATAAACATTTTTTCTAAGAATATGGCATGCTGACTCATAATCACATTATGATCTTTTGAAAGATAAAAATAGTATCCAAAGTCTCTTTTGGATAACTTATGAAATGAGCTCTCATAAACTTAGTCTCTAACTTGTCCACCTGTTGTCATTTGACATGGGCCGGACATCCCTAAATTCTGAGGTGATCAAAATTTGGCTTCTTACCATGTCATATCTCATATGGTATGGTAGGAACAGACTTAGAGAGAATTTGATTAATTAACTAATTGGCTGTTAACAAGGCATGTCTCCAAAGAAATAGAGGGAGGTTAGTAAAGCTCATCATGAATCGAATGATATCCAATAAGATCTGATTTCTCTGTTCTAAAACTTTGTTGAGCTGAGATATTTCAGGTGGAGTCCATTGAGAGATTGTTATTTTCTTTGAGATAATCGAGATATTCATCACTCAGATATTTTTCTCCTCGATCTGATCAAAAAATTTTAAGTAATTTTTTAGTTTGCTTCTCTATGTCAGATCTGAATTTTTTAAACCTTTCAAAGACTTTAGATTTATGTCTCATAAGGAATACATATCTATACTATAAAAAATCATCGGTAAAGATGATAAAGTAGAAATAACCTTCTCTAATCGGTGCATCAAATGAACCATACACATTTGTATGTACCAAAATAAATACCTCAGTGGTCCTTTCTTCGTGTCCCATAAAGGATAGCTTAGTTATTTTTTTTTAAAGACAGAACTCATGTTGTACTCAAAGAAGCAGGCAAATCACTTAAAAGTAAACAATTTTTCTATAGAGAGAAGAAGTTTCAAGTTAAACTTTTATAATTGATTTTAGTTTATTTTAAAAATTTTATTTTAAAAATAAACTACCTCCTGATATTTCTGTGAATCCCTATATACTCCTCAGATGAAAAATGAGAACCCCTTCATGAGTTAGGGTTCCTAGTGGATACTATAGTCCAACCGATTGGCATGCTATCTCACCTGATAGTTATTAGTAAACATGTTAACTAATAGGTAGACAACTCTTATCCAATACTTCTCAAGCAAATTGCAGTAGACCTGATCTCTAGGTCCTAAAACCTCACCTGATAGTTATTGATCTCATTCTCTAGTTAAGTCAGACCCACTATTGAGAATGAGTGAAGCCATCATTGAGATCCTCACTTGATAGTTATTGGACATAATCCCATCTCCATCCCACAGCATCTCATGCCAATAAAGTGGTTACCTCTTCTCTGATGCAACTAAATCACTGTGTCCAGTCGAGAATAGTCAACATTGGAGAGGACACGGTACTCCACAACATTAGAAGACCCCTTGATTTAATATTATTGAGAAGATTTTATTTTAGGTCTCATTAATCCTAATTAGTGATAACCATTATGACTAACCCTAAGGGAGTGGGCTAGCTTGAATCATAAAGTAACCACATCAAGACTAATCAACCAAATTGATTAAAAAAGTGTAAGATTGGTGGAGGTCTCTCCGTTGCTTTTCTTAGATATGAATAAATTGATCAGATCAGTAAACAAAATTAATTAAATAATTATCTCTCTTTAGGTCAGACCAAACCACTTTTTTTAGACACCAATATTCAATCAATTTTGAATAAGTTAGCTTGTGTAACTCAGGCTCGAACCACTGGACCAAATCAGATCTTTGAGTTAATTAATCTAATATGAGGCTGTTAATCGATGTGATCAATCTATAACTATTGGATTGATCTCAAGCACTCTTGATCTAATTTTAATCAACTCTTGATTGGGTTGGGTCAACCGCTTATCTCGATTAAGCCCTATCATGTACTAATGGATTACTCAAAAATAATCAAATTACTAGATCTAATTGAACTATCCAATCTCAAATCCTCATATTTAATGCTTAAAATTAAGATCTTAAATTCTTAATTTTATATCCTTAATACTTAATTTCAGATCTTTAATTTATAATTTTAGATCTTTAATTAAGTATATTATGAACATGAGGTAGTTTACATATCGAAACTACTTTTATATTGAAATATTTAATCATGTATCTCATACATAATCTCATAAATTTCAAATTTATGTTTAGATCCTAAATAGTTTTGGATCTAGAATTTTAATTTAAAGAGGGTCTCATCTTACATCATCCTAGGATAACCATTCAGCATAATTATGCCAGGGCAACCTTATGTTAGAATAATTTTGATTAACCCAACCAATTTAGATCTAATCTAAAATAGGTTTAATCAATTATACATCTCATGTATATTTAGATCTAATGACATACATCTCATGTATTTTAAATCTAACAAACTACATCTACACATATCACATATGCATATCACTTATACATCTCATGTATAAATAGGATTTAATCATGTACATCTTATGTAACATGGACTAAACATGATCATACCATAACATACATCTTATGTATCACATAAGTATCAGATTTTAATCTTATGCATCGCAAAAATTAGATCTAAAAATTTATCAAATAATGTTCAACGATCGTTCCGAGACAACAACTTATCAGAACAATCTTGAACATTAACCAAAAATTTTTAGATCTATTAAATCTGATTTTCAGTTCTTAATCTAATACATGTGAAACAACCTAGACTCTGATACCACTTGAAAGATTCTAGAAAATCTTATCTCCTAAATATGTATGTATAAATTTAAAAACTAATAGCAAAAAAATTTTAGTCCTAGATTAAAACTCTTTTAATCTATCATACATGTAATAGATCTAATCTACTGATGCCCTAGGATCTATCACATGCAAGATTAAGATGTTCAAAATAAAAAATCAGATTTAGATTAGATGAATACTTTTTTTACAGAGCGAGGTTTCTGCGGAGCCGCACATGCATCCGACTTTTACGGGTATCCACATGAAGCTTTCGATCCGATCAGAAGTCTTGATCTTCACCGAAGTGCTAGCTTCCTTGCTGAAGATACCTCCTTGATGACTGATTGAAGATCCTTTTCAACTCTCTAAGATCCTCTCAAAGAACAAGGAGAAGAGGAGGAGAAAGAATAGGAGGAAGAAGAGGAAGATACCACATGCCAAGGATGAACCCAAAAGGAGATGCCTCTCCTCTCTCTTCACATCCATAAGACCCCACAAGAATCCATGTCCAAAGAGCTTTTAGATGTCCTTCTCCACCCTAGGTTTCCTATTTATAGGTGGCATCCAAGGGAGAAAAAGAAAAGTTTGACAGGATCAAAATCTATATCCCACTGTGTAAGAGTTGGTGTGGTGCTCCCAAATCTTGGAAAGCAACAGGAGGAGCCAAGGTGTTGGCTCTTGGAGGCTAAAATCGATTTGGATCCTAAGACTAGGATAGCAGTGGTCCTAGGGTGGAGGCAGTGCATAGCCCTCCACGAGCTCGAGGTTCAGATGATGAAAACTTCGAGGGGCTTGGTTGGAGCTTCGAATATCTGAAAATATAAGGTGGAGCAAGTAACCAGAGCCAGAGCTAAAGCTGTAAAGGAAGGAGTAGATTCAGGGTGTTAGTCAACTCAAACTAAGATTGAGTCAACTAAGTCACAGGTGGATCGACTTAGTCCTAGTTTGGGTTGATTATGTCTCAGAAAAATAGAAAATAGATTTCTTAAAAAAACTGACACGGTACGTAGGTTAGTCGACTCAGTCCAATGTGAGTTGACTAAGTCCTGGTTAGTCGATTCAATTTGAGACTAGATCGACTCAGTGTCGCGGATAAAGCAATATGAATTTTTTGTTTAGGTCTAGGATTGAATTTTGATCCTAAGATCTTAAAGCTTAGTTTGTTAGATCTTAAGGAGGCTAACCAAGGGTTTGGACTAGGGATCAAATCCAAGGGATGAGAGCATGTGTACATGGGCTCAGTGAGTGCTTTCATGTATTTGGTTAGCCTAGAGAGTTTTTTAGGTTCGGATCATTGAACCCATTGTATTGGTACATATACAGATCATTGTAATACCAAGGAAGAGAGGGAATAAATATTGAGCTTTTTCTCCTAAAATCCTAACCACCATCTCTCTCTTTCTCTCTCTCTCTCTCATGTTCTCATCCACGATCCAATCTAGATTTTTGCATTCTCTTTGTTCCTTTCTTCAGACTTTTTGGATTAACACCCAGGTCTATACTAGACATTGATCCACAGCTAGTATCAGAGAGATACCAGGTCCTAACAATTAGTATCAGAGCTCGGTTGAGCATGGAGGAGGAAGAAGAGAAGATCAAGGAGTTGTCTGCAGTAGAAGATTATCAGCAAGGTTTCAGATCTAGGATTTTCTTCAGGCTTTGTGAGGAAGAAAGAGATCTGCGGGCTATTGTCCACCATCCCTGTATCAAGTATTTTTCAGATCCATCTTGTGTGCTCTTTTAATCTAGGTTGATCATGCAAAGTAGCAGGTTGAAGATTAGATTTAAGGGATTTGATGGAAAGAAGAGTTTCACCATATGAAAGGTGAGGGTGGAGGATATGTTGGTATAGATGGGATTAGATTCAGCCTTGAAGGATAGGCCGAAGGGGATGGATGACAAGCAATGGGTATCCTTGGAGAAAAGAGCATGTGCCACGATTAGAGCTTGTCTGGCGGATGAGGTGTTGTATGGCATATTAGAAGAGAGATGACCCAGGGGTTTATGGTTGAGGTTACATATGTTGTACACGAAGAAGAATATGTGCAACAAGTTGATACTGAAGAAGTAACTGTACAGCCTTCGGATGTAAAAGGGTGAGGATGTTGTGGGACATATTCGGCGGATCAATCGGATGAGCATGGATTTGCTCAACATTGGGGTGAAATTTGAAGAGGAGGATAAGAGCTTGCTGCTATTTATGTTCTCTATCCGAGAGCTTCGATCCATTGGTGATGATACTGCTGTATGGTAAGGAGACACTGGTGTACGTAGAGATCATTTCAGTGCTCAGGTCCAACGAGCAGTGAAAATGGATGACGAAAGGAAAGGTCTTTCAAGAGGGTCTTGTGGTTTCTAAGAGGCCCAAGAGAGAAAAGAAGAAGGATGAGTAGGTGGGGTAGAGACAGTCGTAGAAGAACAGCAAGGAGGCTAGGAAGTGCTACAGGTGTGGTGTAGCAGGGCATTTTAAGCGAGAGTGTCCTTTTAGAAAAAAGGGAGGAGAAAGGAACAACTCGGATTCCATTGGTTCAGTTGCTAAGTCAAAAGAGTCAGATGAGTCTTGATAGTTTTAGAGGAGCCCACGGAGTGCGGTATATCCGAGATAGCTTTAGAGGGATCCGCATAGTGTGGAGGGTTTGAAGGGGCAGTGACAGTGTTCGAGGTGAAGTGGGGTGCAGCGGCAAGGCCAGCAGAATAGTGTTAGGTGGTTGGCCTCAGATGACTTGATTATAGAGTTAGGTACTTCTGTGGCAATAGGGAGACTTTATGTTTAGGTGGAGCACTGAATGGAGGTGGCTTCGTAGGTGGATTGGGTATGGTATAAGTTCAAAGCAGATGTGGCTCTAAGGAGATCGTGTCAAGATATGTAGCGAGTGCCTGTATAGGAACGCTATGGATTCTCAAGAGAAGTCTAGGGCAACAATTGATGTGGCTGTCAAGCAGAAGAGTCCTACAAACTCCATGGTGGTGCAAAAAAGCAAGCCAAGGTCTTCAACGGTGGAGGTGGTCATCCCAACGGCCTCAAAGAGAGCTCAGTAGCTGAAGAGGGTTGGCGGTGGTAAGGGCATAAGGGGCTATCAGGGTATGCAGCAATAGTGGGATCGCATGGGAGGACATTGTCAGGTATGCCAAGGCTTGGATGCATGAAGGTGGAGATTGTAGAAGTTGGTGGGTGCTCCCAAACATGGGGAGGCCATAGGAGGAGCCAAGGTGTTGGCTCTGGGAGGCTTGGACTGGTTTAGGTCCTAAGACTAGGATAGGAGTGGTCCTAGGGTGGAGGTGGTGTATAGCCCTCCACGAGCTCAAGCTTCAGATGATGAGGACTTCAAGAGACTTGGTTGGGGCTCTTAATACCTAGAGATACAAGGTGGAGCAAGAAACTAGAGCCAGGGCTGAAGTTGTGGAGAAACGAGCAGATTCAGGATGTTAGTTGATTCAGACTGAGACTGAGTTGACTAAGTCATAGGTGGATCAACTCAATCCCAATCTGGATGGAGTATATCTCAGAAAAATAGAAGATAGACTTCTCAAAAAAACTAACATGGTATGCAAGTTAGTCGACTAAGTCCAGTCTGAGTCGATTAAGTCCTAAATTAGTCGACTCAGTTTGAGACTAGATCAACTTAGTGTACGAACAGAGCAGCACAGGTTTTCTATTTGGATCTAGGATTGAGTTTTGATCCTAGGGTCTTAAGGTCTGGTTTGATAGGTCTTAAGGATGCTAACCAAGGGTTTGGACTGGAGATCAAGTCCAAGGGATGAGAGCATGTGTACATGGGCTCGATGAGTGCTTTCATGTATTGGATTAGCTTAGAGAATTTTTTAGGCTCGTGTCATTGAATCCATTGTATTGGTATATATATAGGTCATTGTAATACCAAAGAAGAGAGGAAATAAACATTGAGCTTTTCCCCTAAAACCCTAGCCGCCATCTCTCTCTTTCTCTCTCTCACATTCTCATCCATGATCCAATCTAGATTTTCATGTTCTCTTTGTTCTCTTCTTCAAGTTTTCTGAATTAACATCCAGGTCCATGCTAGACATCGATCCACAACTGGTATCGGAGAGGTTCCAGGATTTAACACATGGGAACTCCAAGACTCAAGTTTATTCAAAACCAACTTTGACCAAATCAAATCTGATCAAATCTGTTTTGATTCTAAGCCAAATAGAGGTGGCGTGAAGGGGTTTGGGCTGGTCTTATCCCATGCCAAAGATCAGGTTGGCGTGGGCTTAGGTGGTGTTAGAAAAAGGGACTACAGTGGAGAGAGAATCCCAGTCCAACTGGGATTTCTTGTATGTAGATTTAAATCTAATCTAATCCTAACTAATTTAGGATTAGGTTGCACACAATCTAAGTTAATTTTTAATCCAATTAAAAGCTCAATTAAATCTAAATTAAATTTTAATCTAATTAAAAAAATAATTCAATCAAGTTCTAGTCAAACTAAAAATTGGTCTTCTTATGTAATTGAGTTATCTCATAATCTAATTAGATTTGATCTAATCAAACTCAAACCAAACCAAATTAAATCTTATTTAATTAGATCTAATTTGAACTCTATATCTCAATCAAATGGAGCCAATTAGCAATCCAATTGCTAATCAATCCTTCTACAACTTACTAACACTTAGTAAGTTTATCAATTACAATAATGGCATTATCATTCATATTGATAATTAATTTTTATGATGATTCATAATCGTAATTCAACCATTCGATCGGACAAAGATCTCATTTGTATGGGACTCCATAGGTTCTATTTTGTCTGGTAGTGAGATATATTGTGATCTCCATCATAATATCATCGAAACTCCTTTCGATGGGTTGGAACTCTTCCAACTCTATTTATCAAGGATCATCGATCATTAAAAGATGCTTGATGAATCTCACTATCCATCAGTAACACCTAACAGTATGTAGTGGCAACCCAGCAGAATGAAATATTGAACCTCTAGATGCAGTTACTGTATAGTTTGATTCTTCTATCGTAAGTCTCGACAAGACGTAGGTCAAGGATAACTTGTCAAATTCGTTCGTCTGTCATATGTCAGATTCAATCAACTCGAATCTATGTGAAATCTTATAAAAACTTCTTTTGATTATTCACTTACCATGATCATGAATTTTAGAACTCAATCTCATAAACTGTATAAGACCTCTCCCTATCTATCAGAGTCGACAGATCCCATCTTGGTGCATACTTTATTCCTACAATAGGTCTATTGTAGCCAACATATACTGCAAGATTTTGAATGGCTAGATAATCAAGTAATTATACAGTCAAACTATAGCAACCCCACTATGAATAGTCGAGGTACCATAAGTCAAAAACTATCTACACAACTGTAACTTTGAGTAAGTACTGATGAGTGGATAGCCATCCTAGTGACTTCTCATATTGATCACGTTCAGTATCCTTGATCTCTATCAAGCACTAGCACACTGGCTCTAGTGTCTCTACACTATAGACTCGAGATCTATCTATCTAAGAAGAGAAGCGATCCATGTATCGATCTATCTTGATCAGTCCCTTCTCCATGATGATCCATCGATCGGGAGCATTTAGGAATTAACCACTAATGACATGTGTCATAAATTTTTAACTCTTAAGAATACGTATCATCATCTGTTAATTTCTCAGACGATTCATGGACATAATTTAAACACAACATAAATAAAAATAACCTAAATTTTATTTATTTTAAAATTTAATTATAAAAATTATACCTGTAGAGTACATATATGTGTTAGCCAATCTGACTTCTAGGACATACATCTAACAATCTATGAAAAAGAAGAGCACCTGAGGGAGATCAAAGAGTTCTTTAGGTTCTGATTGGGATTTTTTCTCAAGTTGTGGCATGTGAGTTGGTTCCAATCAGGGAAGGAGAGCAGCAGAGGGAGATCATAGGGGTTTTTAGGTTCCAATTTGGGTTTTTCCCCAAGCATATGAGATTTTGTGTGAGTTGTGGCAGTGTGAGTTGGTCCCTTAAGGTTTTGAGAGCTTAGTGTTGGAGGAAGCATGATATTTTATAGGGTTTGGAGATGGTATGATGGGACCGCCAGCAGTGGTAGGGCAGCGGCAGAGATGGGGAAAAGAGAAAGGGAGAGCAATTCGAGTACACCCAACCTAGCCCATCCCATCCTTAAAGCCCAACCCGACCCGAGATGCATATGGGGCGAGTACAGATATGGTACTTTCTTTGTCGGGCCGGGTATAGGTATCGATTGACCCAATCCATACCCAATTCGTTGCCACCCCTACTAAAAACTTATGTACTTATAATTCAACTTGTACTTATTTCTATATACTTTTATTGCTATATACATTAAGATATTGGTAGTTTATATATGAATTTGATATTTATTAATGCACAATGACAATTGAATATGATGAATCGGAGTTGGATGAGCCATAGGGTCTATAGTGGAAGGATGACATAAGAATTTAAGAATGGGATTGATGAGTTCATTGCAATTGCAACATCGAATCTATTAACTATGGAAGGAGATAAAATTCTATACCCATGCATGATATGTAAAAATAAAAAGTTTTTGATCTTTGATTTAGTGATGATGCACCTTTACAAGAAACATTTTGTACAAGGCTATCAAAACTGATGCTTGATGGGGAACCTTTTTGGACGTTTGATGACCCTCATCCTGTAAGTGTTGAGGGGGGGACGGATAGATCTTAGAAATTCTTATGTGGATATGGTTATAGATGGCGCAAGGGAGTTGATGTGACCTATGATGATATGAATGACTTTGATAAAACTCCAAATCTATCAGCTGTAAGATTTTATGTATTGCTTAGAGATGCCGATGAGCTATTGTAGGAGGGATGCAAAGTGCATACTAGATTATCAACAGTAACACAATTATTGAATCTCAAATCGGAGTTTAATATGAGGGAGGCATGTTATGACGTATGCTCTTAGTAATCAAGAGCATGTTATCTGAGGATGAAAAGTTACTAGAAAATTTTTATCAATTGAAGAAAATGGTCATGGAGTTGGGATTAAGCTATAAGAAGATACATATTTGCTTGAATGATTGTATGTTATACTACAAGGATGACAAGAGGAAGAAAGAGTATTCCGTATGGGGTCAGCCTCGGTTGAAGCCTGATATGGAGGATAATACAAAGCAATCTCATGTACCTTATAAGGTATTACAGTATTTTTCTCTAACTCCTAGGCTCCAACGGTTATATATGTTGAGTAAGACTGCTAGGAATATGCGATGACATACAAAAGGTATCCATCATGATCCAACCGTGGTCTCACATCCGACAAATGGAGAGGTATGGAAACAATTTGACTTGATGCATCCAAACTTTGCTAGTGAGTATCGGAATGTTAGACTAGGGCTATGTACTAATGGGTTTGCACCATTTGCCAATAATTCTGCACCTTAATCATATTGGCCTATTTTTGTAATACCGTATAACTTGCTGCTAGGGATGTACATGGATAAAAGTAATATATTCTTAACACTTATTATTTCTAATCTGACTTCATCTAGCCGAAGCATAGATATTTTTCTTAGACCACTGATTGATGAATTGCGAAATTTATGGAGTAAGGGTGTATGCACATTTGATGCTTTTCAGAAACAAAACTTTAACATGAGGGCTATCCTTTTATGGACAATCAGTGATTTTCCTATCGATAGGATATTGTCAAGGTAGAGCACCCATAGTAAACTTGTCTGTCCTTATTGTATGGAACATACGAAGTCGTTTACTCTAAAGGATGGCAGTAAGAAACCATATTGGTTTGATTATCATCGATGGTTTCTTCCTAAAGAACATCGTTCCACAAACAAAAGGATGTATTCATAAAATCAACCAAAGAAAGAGCAAAACCTAGCTATATCCAGATTAAGTGACAAGAAAATTAAAGATAGATTAGATCAATTTGATCAAATCACATTCGGTCATGCATGTGGTAAAAAAAAACTCACTAAATTTGGAAAAGAACATAATTGGAAGAAAGTTAGTATATTCTGGGAGTTGCTTTACTGATCCACAAATCTCATTACAATTTAGATATCATGCATGTTGAGAAAAATATGTTTGATAATATATTTAACACTATGATGGACATCAAAGGCAAAACAAAGGATAATGTTCAAGCCCGTTGTGATATAAAATAG
>NC_025997.2:31836428-32108928 GCF_000442705.2 Elaeis guineensis | reverse complement strand
TGGGTCTTTAGAAAGGAATCTTGCTGCAATTCCTTCTTTGATTCCTGAGTCTGCACAATGAAATTGGCTAGGTACTTGGTGGATTGCTCCTCTTGGTTGGATGCACCTATCAATCTGCACACAGCATACTCCTATGGCGCCATCTTCAGCTCCACATAAGGTAAGAAAAAATATCACTTTTACTTTTTCTTTACTTGGGCTTTCCTTTATCATTTCTTTATTTGTTAATATATGATGTTAGGTATCTACTTCAGAGCGTCATACATCAGAGGATGATAGAGACAGACAAAACACCGACAGTGGTGATGTGCACCTAGGCACTCTATAGTTGTTATTTTTTAGTCTCTTTTGCTTTGTGTATGAGATACTTGTTGGGTATATATACTTTATGTATGCATATGATATGCACTTTATATATTTATTATTTATCTTGATACTATGTGTACTTTAGGTATGCTTTGACATACTATGCGCACTTTATAAAGTATGTACTTTATGAATTTCTTAGTGTTATTGGATTAAAAGTTATTATTATTGTTGGATAGCTTGCAATTATTATGGTTGTTGTTGGATATATAGTAGGTATATATGAATATTAAGTTTTGAAAAATATATCCAAAAAATTATAAAAAATAGTAATTTAGCAATGGATTAGTAGCAGATTAGAAATGGAAAAAATTTAGAATACATGAATTAGCAATGGACTTACAATGTATTAGCAACAGATTTTTAAAAATTATACAATGGATTAAAAATGAAATTATAATGAAATACTAAAACTTGAGCAATGCAATAGAAATGGATTTGCAATGGAATCCAAAAAATTTAGCAATGGAATAGAAATTGAATTACAATGAAATACTAAAACTTTAGTAACTGAATAGAAATGGATTGGCAATGGAAGACTAAAATAATAGCAAAGGCTTTACAACGACATAGCAACAAACTAATAATAAAAGTTTGAAAATTTAATAATAGATTAACAATAGATTCATAATGAAACTGTCATAGTAATTATTTGATTTGCAAACTCATTACTCAAAAATAAGCAATAGAATTATCCCATTGCTATTCTATCGCTAAAAAATTTTAGTAATGAAATAGCAACGAAAATTAGTTCCATTGCTAATTAGCTACAAAATTTGTAACAACACAAGCAAATCCGTTGCTAATCCGTTGGTAAATAGTTTAGCAATGTATGAGCAACGGATTTTGTCTGTTGCTAAACAGTCTTTTTCTGATAGTGGTGAAAGTGGAGGGAGCTGCTATGAAGATAAATGGCTCGTAGGTGGATTTAGAGAAAAAAGAGGAAAAATGGACGAGAAGGAAGAGAAGGAGGCGGAAGAAGGGATTGCCAGTGAAGAGAAAGGAGAAGATTGGAAAGGATGAGGGAGAAAGAGGGGAAAGAAGGACAACGAGGAGGAGAAGGGGATAAGGAGGAAAGAGAGGAGAAAAAAAGAGGAGGGATATCAATGATGGAGGTGAAGAAAAGGAGCAATTGGAAAAAGGAAGGGAGGAGATGTGGATAAAGGCATTTTAGTCAGTTTATAAAATAAAGGTATCATGTGATGTCATATAACATCATTATGTTAATGAAGATAAATAGTATGACTACTTTGAAATATTTTAAAAATTTGAAAGACTAGTTTGATACTTTTTAAAATCGAGGGGGTGAGTGAAATTGGACTAAAATTGAGAGATTTTTTTATAATTTATCTTATAACTTATGTACATCAATATTTATTATTATTATGAATATGAATTAATCTCAATTTATAAAGTAAATAATACAACATATACTCATGCGATTATTTGTTTCTTCAAAAAAAAAAATCATTACTAGTGATATTTGTCATCACTAAAACCATATTTAATTGTTACAAAGCTTTTAGTGATAGTAATTGTTACCAATATTATATAATTTTAGTGATGATATTATTTATCTTTAATAATTTTATTTGAATGACAAAGAGTATTATCACTAATATGTTTACACTAATGATGACTTTTGTTGTCATCATTAGAAAAAATCAAGTGATGCTACTTGTGTTATTAATAATGATAATATTGGTGACAATATTTATGTCACTATTATCAAAAATTTTAGTGACAATATCATCATCGATAATAGTAATAACTTTTATAACAATATATTATCATCATTATTATTATAACTATTATTGATAAAAGTATCATCACTATTGAGTTTATTAATAATGACTAACTTTGAAAGATGTCACTAATGCATTAGTGACTCAAGTATTAGTGATAATCCAAAATAGCATCAATAAAACTATTAGTGGTAATATTCATATTTTCAATGACAACTTTCATTGCCACTAAAAATCAAATTTCTTGTAGTACCTCTATAATAAATTTTTCAATATTGTTAGTTATTCTAATTTTCTTAATATTATTGGTTATCTTTTCTCACATGGTATTCATTTTCTCATCTAAATCCTATTTTCCTTCCTTTGATATTTGATCCTTAAATGTTGTTATTTCTCCCTTGTCAAATTCCACCATCTAGTCATTAAGCTCCTATTTCTTTGATCATTCGATGTCACTTCCTTATATGTATATATCCAAAACCACCAATCTATGTTAGGTGATTAAACTACTAGTAGTTATAGTCTTACAATTTCTATGCATAGCTCGATCGATCTTTCTAGTAAGAAAAGAACTTATTAACTAGTAATATTGCCTATTTCTAAAATTTGTCAAGTAGAAATCTTCTTTTTAAAATAGGTGTTAGTTAATACTAGATTATATGCCATCACAAAATCTAAAATGATATCTTCTCCCTTATTTCTATCTCCAAAACTATAACCTCCATGCATCTAAAACCTACACCATATTTTTCTATGTGCCTATTCAAATCTCCTATGATAAATGTTTTTCATCTACAAGAAATCTCTTAAATTATTCTATTGATATCCTTCCCAATGTGTTGTTTTGTTGCATCATCTAATCCTATTTAACAAATAAGCATCAGGGACTCTTCTTCTAAAATCAATTTATCATCATATCTCCTATTCTCTTGATGTCTACAACCTCATCTTTTAAACTTTTATCTATAACAATTCTTAATCTATTTTTATTTCTATCTTTCATGTATTCAAAAGTTTGTATCCTATCTTACCAACTCTTTTCCTTTTTCTCCTACCCACTTTGTCTCTTAAATGCAAGTTATATTAAATCTTGTTTTAGCTTTTGCATCACTACTTCCATTAATTTCCTCATTGATGACCTTATAAACAAGTTGCAACATGTATCTTGCTTTTCTGGACTAACTTTTTTATGGACATCCATCCATTAAAATATGACAACACTTGCCTACTTCTTATCATGTCTGAGAGCCAGTATGAAGCATAGCTTCTACAAAATGTTCTAGTAGACTTTTTCCTACTTTTCATTAGAGTCTGTTGGTGTGCATCTAGTAGGAAATATCTTGATAATTTTTGCTTAATAATATGTGGTGATTGATAGTAGGGATTTGATGGGCCTCAAGGGATCCATATAACTCCACCTTTGTCCCATTGTTGCTTTTTTTCTCGTAAGTGCTCTATTGAATGGAGCTTGTCTTTTATTTGGATTGATTTTTACTGGGATTAAGGATTTCTTAGATCCTAAGAGATAGATGCAAAGTTCACAATAGGTTGAATTTTTCAATAACTTGATATAGTGTATCATATAGAACACCATATAAGCTACTAATATTGGGGTTAAGGAAAATGAAGGATAAGTATTTCTTCGACTTGCAATCATTATTTATATCAATGCTGCTTGCTTTTGATAAACATGACTTTGGGAGTAAGATTTCATTCAAGCAGGAGTTAAAATTTTGACTGTATTTATTTATCGATTTTTTTCTTATCAACCTGGTTGGTTTTCAAAACATTAGCTTTTGCTAAAGTAATATAATTATTATAACCATTATTGCATGATAATCCAAGGATGGTATAACAATAATATTACTATAGTTATTTTAATTACAAAATTAATATGATAACTAGTGTAGTATAATATAAAAGTATGCACATCCGTAATTATTATGACATCAAACATAGTATCATACTACTAAAATAATTGTTATCATTTAAAAGCAACCAACACTACTGATTTGATCATTCCATATTGTTAAATTTTGAAGGATGAGGGTGTTGCCAAAATTGAAGGGCATGAGTGCCAAAATTCATAGACGAGCTATCCAAATGCCAAGATTCAAAGGCAAGATAGATGCCATGGCTTGAAGGAGGTATGATGATTTTGGTTGAAAAAGATATGGTGACTTCGCTAGTCATATAACTTGAAAGATGGACTAGATGGAATATATATATATATTTTTTTTTTTTATATTATATATATATATATATATATATATAAAACTAACCATAACCCTACACATTGTATGAGATTCGATATACATATATAGAGTTTGTTAATTTTTGTAAGTTTTGATTGAGTTATGAAAGAATGGCTTTAAGTTACAAAAGAATGGCTTTGTTTTATTGTGAATAATTAGTGTAACAGCATTTTCATGATTTGTTAGATTTCTCACAGAGCAATGGTTAGATAGCAAATGGATATAGAGAGAGAACTTTGTAAATAGTAAATATGTATGGATATTGACATATTATAATGCTTGCTAGCTAAGTGGATTTTGAGAGGTAGAACCCTTCCCATGACTATGGCAGCCTTTTTATATTCCACCTCTTTTTTTTTTATAGGGCGGTTCATTCAAACATGTCATGTCTTGTACATATACAATTAAAAAAATCAGAAAATAAAATATCCCAAAGTTGCCCTGAAATACCACCCCCCAAAGTTCAGAAAGTTTCTCCAGTATACTCAGCTACAAAAGATGCCACCCAATTAGCCGTCGAGTTCACCTCACAGAAGACATGTCAGATGATCAGTGCAATGCATGCTCCCAGCAATCTTGCGACATCATGTAAAAGAGGATGGGTGACCCTGCAATGAGTACATCTCAGTAGTCACATTACCACTATGGTTGAATCACTCTCTACAACAAGCTGGGTTACCCTCAAAATTGGTCCGGCAAAGATGATCCCTATCTAGGCAGCACGGAACTCCACCTTCAAGACTGAGGATTCTAGGAGATGGTGCCCCCCAACCACCACAAATATAGAACCAAGCCCCCATATGATAAAACCAACCCCACCATACCTACCTCTGACACTCCCATCAAAGTTGACTTTCAAGTGCAATGATGGGGCTCCCAGGATATGAACACCGATGGGTCACTTCATGAGCAGGATGGATTAAAGCTCCAGATCTTCAAAAATCTGACTGTCACATCGATGATCTCCACTACCACAATCAAGACTCTCTCAAAAATAATCCTCATCGAAGATCACTTAGAATCGAAAATCATGCTGTTCTTGGTCAGCCAAATGTGAAGAGCCAAGTAGGCCACATGAAATCCTATCACCTGGTCGGGTTGTCTCCGATGCTGAGCTACAAGAACTCCAAAAAAATCTGAGTAGGGTCCTCCACCTGAGCAACTTGCAAATTTAACCTAGCTAAGGATCAGACTGCTATCACCCTCAAATATCTGAAAAGAGTGTGCTTCACGATCTCCTCCTCAACCTCATAGCAAGGACACTCCAGCTGGATATCCATACCTCAGCCTCATTGGAGGGATTCGGTCAGAAGCTAGCATTAGGCCACTTTTCAAAGAAATAAGTTCACCCTTGGATGCACTCCCATCCTTCAGGTCCACCCAAGATCCCTGTGTCTCTGGCCTTGCTCTAGTAAATCTGGTAGAGATCAACCGTCACAACCCTCAGAGTACAAAAGTGACCCCATATCTTGACATTTGGACTATTGAAGATGGGAGTCACAATGGACAACACCCACTGTCTCAACTTCCTGCCAGGTAGCCAAGGCACTATCACCAGATCCCACCCCCCACCATCAAAGTGGCAAAGATCAGCCACTCTCATAGTATCTGTCACCTTTACATTGATGAAGGTTGGCCATTGGCTGAGCGGTAGATCTCCAATCCAAATATCATGAAGGATCCCTACAGTACACCCATCCCCTAATAACCTCCCATCTGGGAGAGGACATCAGGTGCACGAGTGCAGATCTCTCTCCATAAGAAGGAGGCACCACACCTCGGATAGGCCTCACCTCTATCAAACAACAGACCATAGCTGGCCAGCATGATGGAACTCTATAGAGAATCTGGATGAGTAGAAGTCTAGCCGCATACCTCACAATCAAGGCCTCCCCACTCATAGCTAAGGAATGGATATCCAAGCTACCCTCCCATCAGAGCTAGCAGACCACATACCAGGCAAGCAAGTGAATCCCACCCCCTCCTTCCAGATGGGAATCCCATAAAAATCTACAAAAGTGCTGCTCCAACCTCGCTATAATGGCTCTAGGAAGAACCATGTATGAGAGCAAGTAAATAAGAATGGAATTCAAAATGGACCTCACCAGGATAACTCGGCCCATCATGGATAGTGCATGGGCCTACCATCCCTCCAGCAACTCCTAGATCATCTGCTTCACATCCATATACTCCACCCTCCTTAGCCTAAGCCCGATGATAGGGACACCCAGATATAGCAAGGTCCCATTATGCTCACCAATCCTAAGAATATCCTTGATCATAAGTTGTAGCTGGGCTGATGTCCTTGGATTAAACACCACCACTGATTTAAGGAGGTTAACTCTCTAGCCTGATGCTGCATAATACTTATCTAAAATCCTCTAGAAGCCAATCAGATTCTGGACAGAAGTCCGACCAAGCAGCAAGCAATCATCTACAAAAAGAAGGTGGGCTGGGCTTCGGATGTCGATAGATAGGGATCTAAAATCGACACCCAGGCCACAGCACGAATAGCTCATGAAAGAGTGTCAGCACATATAATGAATAGATATAGGGATAAAGGACAATCTTGGTGCAATCCGATCCTGGAATAGAAGAAATCTAAAGGCATTCCATTGAACAAGATGGCAAAGGAAGGTCCCCAAATACAAGCCAATATCCAGTCAATCCATGTGGGGTGGAAGCCAAAATCCATCAAGGCTCTCTCTAGGAAATTCCAGCTCATGTATCATAAGCTCGCTCCATATCAAGCTTAATCATCATGAGCCCTCGATGAGGAGTAGCTCATCGAAGGTCGTGCATGAATTTTTGGGTAATAAGAATATTGTCGGAGATGTTGTGTCCCCCTACAAACACCCCCTATTTCGGATAGATCAATTGAGGAATAATGGGCTTCATCCTGTATACCATTAACTTAGCATAGATTTTATAAAGAGTGGTGTATAAGCTGATCGGCCTAAAGTGACTAGACTCCAAGGCATCTGACTTCTTCGGGACTAGGGCAATGAATGTTGCTTCCAAGCACCTGACATATGACCAATGGTAAAGAACTCCTGCACTACTGCAACAATCTCAGTCTGAATAATTGGCCAGTATCTCCTGAAGAAGAGTGGAGAAAAACCATCCAGGCCAGGCTTCGCCCTCTGCCATGGTCCAAAGAGTCCTTCGCACCTCGTTATGGAAAACAGTCTCCACTAGATGCCTATTCTGCCCCTCTGAGACCACCATGTCAGGAGAGGGATAGGTAGTCCAGTCTCCTCCCAGCAGTACCATCCATCGAGAGCTGAAGAACTGGATAACCTCCTATTTGATCTCCTCCTCAATGATGATCAACTACCCCGCTGTGTCTTTGATTGCACTGGTCCGATTCCTATATCGTCGGATGATAGTGGATTGATGAAAAAATCTCATATTTTGATCCCCCTCTCTAATCCACTACCCTTGAGATTTTTATCTCTAGAAGATCTCCTGCTACTGCAAAAGAGAGTGATGGATGGACAATAAGCCCCTTAGGTTAGTCAGCTCAACCTCTGCAAGACCCCCCTAGCGATCCTCCTGCTCCTAAAGCTCCGAAATAGAAGTCTCAATCACCTCAAGCCATCCAAAAATGCCCCCCACCTTGACTCTATTCTATCTCAGCAAACATCTCGTCGTTAGTTCCAGCCTCCTAGTCACATGATACCTGGCATCATCATGGACAGGCAACCTCCAAACCTCCCTAATAATCTCTCAAGATCAGGGATAGGCCAGCCAAAACTTCTTAAATCGAAACAAACTTCGATGAGAAGAGGAGATGTCAATGACCAATAATAGCAGGCAATGGTTCGAAGTAATCCTCGAGAAGTGATGAACTTGATAGGCAGGATAGTGCTAAACCTAGCTAGTGGTTGCAAATATCTTGTCGATCCTCTCCCACACTCGAGCAACCCCCATATGATTATTACACCAAGTAAACCACTATCCAACATAACCAAGTCCACCAGATCAGTTGAGTGAATAAACTCCCTTGGCCCCACATCATCCACAAAAGGTCGACCCCCACTTTTATCCTCCGAGCCCAAAATATAATTAAAGTCACCGGCCACCATCGTAGGAATCCCTTGATCAATTGGGCAAGCCACCTCGTGCCACACAATCCTTCTATCTCTATACCCAATGCTGGCATATATAGCAGACAAGAGCAAAGTAACTCCATTTATTTCAGTGATAACCACACTAATATACTGAGTACAATGGAGAAACACATCTATAGCAGCAACCCCGATATGTCATACAACAATAATGTCCCCTGATAGATCCTGAGAATCTAGAGCATAGAATCCCCAATTTGCAGGGAAGTGGCGACGAGCACAGGCCACACTCAGCCTCGACAGTCTAGTCTCCATCAAAACATAGATTATTGAATTATGTTGTTGAGCAAGCCTCCTAAAGGTAGAGCGAAAAGAAGGCTTCTTCATTCTCGAACATTCCAGATAAGAGTCTTCATGAGTGTAGATAGTGGGAGGAGGGTGAACTCGGTGTAGACCTCCCCGGTGATGCCGTATCATCTCCACATCACTCACAACCCTCCTTGCTACCTTCCAGAGCCTCCACTGACCATAAGGCATTTTTAAGTTGACCTAGGTCCTCCTTGTGGCCCATCTACATTTCCACTTCCTTCTCCCCCCCTCATCACTTCCACCCCATTGGTCCCCCAGGTCCAACCCAGTTGAAAGGACATTACTGGTGATCACTGAAAACTCTAGCTCCAGCACCACCCCGACCTAATGCTAGCCCCCATCCCTCACTGCGCATCCACTACTGGCCTACTCGGGCTCGTTCCCACATGGATAGGTAAACCCCTCCTCACCCCCAGCTCTGTTGTTGTCGGAGATGCTCCCCTCCATCAAAGAACCCCATCGATGAAGCCTAGACCATTGCTTCTCCAGATTAGAAGCTCCCCTGTGCCAGAGAAGTTGCGAGAGCTAGCTAGAGGGAAGCCCTTCTCCCCACTCCCAAGACCATGATCTAGAGACCCACCGCACGGCCTAGCTCCTAAAACTCATCCCGACCCTCATCATCGCCCCGAGCTAAGGCCTGGCTTGCATCCTAGGCTAGACTCTTGGCCCATTTTAGCGAAAGCCTAGCAGCCTCCACCATATATTGATCAGTCAGGCCTAGACTGATTGCTAAGCCCATCTCCATAGCTTTCAAACCTGGGCCCAACTCAATTAACATAGTAAACACCAGTCTGATCTCAATGTTTTGACTCGATTGGCACTCGGTTCACCCCTTCCCTTTGTCGGTGACCATCGCGGGGCTATCTAGGCTGGCTTTTGCCAATCATCAGAGTTTGGTGGAGATCCCGAAGAGCTCTCCATTGGTCTAAGAGAGTCATTTTGTCACATAAAAGACATCACTAAATAGAGATTTTTTAAGTAAAAAAATAATTTTGGCATCAAAATTGATTTTGATCAACTTATTAATGATGATATTATAGTTTGTCACTAGAACATTTGACTTTAATGATGATAATTTAACATGGTCATTATAGTTATATGCCTTTTCTGACGAGCTTATAAAGTGGTCCCTAAAGATCTCTAACTTTAATGATGATATGCAATGTCATCACAATTTTAATGTCGAAGTCAATGTTAATCAACTCATCGGTGACAATTTTATGATGCATCACTAAAGCTTACATTTATAGTGATGATATTTCAATATGGTCACTAGACGTATATATTCTTTTAGTGACATACAAATAGAGTGGTTATTAAAAGTCTATACTTTTAGTGACAAGCATGTTGTCACAATTGGTTACATCAAAATTTATATTAGTCAATGCACTAATGATGATTTAATGATTTATCATGAAAATATATATCTTTGGTGATGATATTTTAAAATAGTTACTATAAAATATATACCATTAATGATCAACCGGAAGAGGTGTCATTAAAAGTGTTTATCTATAGTGACGATAGATTTGGTCATCCCTAAAACCTAATATATTAATGACAAAATGATGATGTCATTGATAAAAATATCAAATTATAAGTCATATTATAAAACTTGATTTTATGTTGTGGGTCATTGTAATCATGCTCACCATCATAAGAATTCGATTAGAGGCACAACATATAACTAAGAAAGTAGGGTTTTAAGTCTTCTTTTCTTTCTTTGATCATCAGCATAGCCATGTCTATAAAAATAATTGATCCATCCTTACACAATTGGGGATAGATTTGTGTCCTAGTTCTAATAGGACTCACTTTTCCAAAATAGATATGGCTAATAAAAATCAGCTTGAAAAAGCTAAAATTTTATAAAAAAAATAGATTTTGACCTTTATATCAGTTCTACCTTCTTTTACTTCGTCTGATTCTTCTTAGGTTGGAAGCTACACCGAAGGTTAAAATCAATCTTATTTGAAAGAGAAATTTTCAGTTTGACTAGTCTGTTTTAAACCCTAATGAAGGAGTTTGAGCCTAATCACTAAAGCACCACCCCCTCAAAGGAGGGCATCATGGCTTAGATCTCAAAAAAGTACTACCTAATTTTTTTTAAAAAAATCTCAATTGGATATCATATGACTAAGTTAGAGCCTCCAGAAATTTAGCACAGACTCAACTTTCTAATATGGCAAATCTTACTCTTAAATCCTATCCAGTCTTATCCATAGTGGTCAAAATGATCTACATCAAATTTGATAATCATTCTGATATTTAAGCTATTTTTCTATTAATCTTGCTTTTATTTTGATATAAGAATTGAATAGATGAATCAATTCGATCTTCAAATTGGTTCAAATCAAAAAGCTCAAATCAAAAACTAATTCAATCTTCAAATTAGATTTATAGATTAGGACCAATCTAGTAATAAGATTATCTAATCAAGATGTAATCTAAATTCTATATAAAAAAATAAATAAGATAATTTTAGGTGTCCAAAATCTCAAACTCACATATTGTCCCACAACTCTTCAATCGGGGGAATTCAAAAAAATATTGCTAGAGTTCTTAGAGAAAATAGATCATATGAGAGGAGAATTTAGATTAAAGAGGTGGATACTTCACATTCTATAGATATGGAGGTTTTCTCGCAGGGTGACATAGTAGCTAGTAATATAGGTACCTGGTACATATATTATATTATCTACATAGCAATCAAGAAAAAGAGTATATATGATAAAATATTTAATTTTTTTTATTAACAAAAAATGAAATTAATGCATTTATACCCCAAAAAAATTTATTTCATATTTGATTTTGCTTTCCTTTCAGTTATTTCTTCCTCATCCAAAAAAAGAGTTATGCATGGGCGTACTCGTAACCTTCCCTTTGCAAAGAGATTAAAAGAAAAGGAAAAATTGGATATAATAATTTCTTCAACCCTTAGAAGAGCTATAGCTAATAATTATTAATTTTTTATCACTGATGTAGAAGTTATATGCAGATCCTATGCACCCTTAAAATATCATACTTGGAAGCAAATTAATGCCTCAAATTTATAAGGATGGGATGTGGAACGAGATTGCGGTATGATCTAATCATATATTTGGTTCTTTTTATGTGATATATTATTTAATTTCAAATAATTTGGTAATGGATTTATCTAACTAATTACTTATAATTTGATGTTTTGTAAGCTGATCATTTACGTATGTATTTTATATTAACAAAAGTTCAATATTCCTTATGAGTATAAGAAAGAGGTGCTATGCCAATTTAGTTCTGCTTATGTGTAGTGAAGGTACAACTTATGTAAGGTATACTTAGAGAGTGGTGACACTTATGAGAAGAGACTACCAAACAAACCTGATGGTGTGATTGAAGATGATTGAAAAATGTTAATAAAATATCGAGAATTAGATGACTTTAATGTAAGAAATTACCATATATTATTGGATCTATTTTGCTTTTTTATAAACTAAGCTTTTTAATTGGTTCTTTTTATGTCCTTCAATGTTGTTAGAAAGTCTCCATTAAGAATAAGCAGAGTAGGGCCGAGCAAAGTGCAGCTCATAGGACTGGCACAAAATCATTCGCTCAGTCGAGACTAAAATGTTATGAAGTTTACTATGAGTATAATAATTACCTATTTTTTCTTATAAAAATGATAACATAGTCTACTAATTTATTTTATAATAATAGACTAAGGATGGGGTGCCACCTGATGCTACAGAATTTTAGAAGGCAACTCATCAAAGGCCTAATAGGACTTGGGTTGATCAGTAGGCTGAAAATATTATGGTAATTACTATTCTTTTAAAATAATTCTAAAGAATATGATGATTTATAAAGAAAATTACTGAATGCTAATATATTTAATTTATTTATTGTATATCATAAAATGCAAATTCAATTAAAGGAGATAGCAGAAAGCCAACAAGAAGAGTGTGATTCTCCTTTGACTTTGGAGAAGCACTTGGCTCATATTCTTGGTCAAAAATCTGGATATCGGCATGGATGTGGATGGGATCCCAAGCCCAGCCATAACATTTCTAAACAAAATAAGAAACTTCAGGAAGTGAAGGAATGCACAGTGGAGTTGGAGAAATGAGTGGCAAAATTGAAAGCATAAGCAGAGAAACAAAAAATTGAGGCATAAAAGAGAGAGACATGCATTCAACAACAGATAAATGATGATATGGATGCTCGAGTTGATGCAAAGATAGATATCTTTTTTGAGCATTTGCAATTCGTAAGCCGTTCTTCACTATCCACAACCAATGGCACATTTTACCATTATAAGTTTCAGGTAACAAATAAATTTTTTTGCTGTTAGGTTTGTGATTCTGTTAAAATTTTTTAATAGATAATTTGTTACTCATCTTATTTGTCAGTTGAGTACTAATTATTTTATTTTTTTATTCAATCTTTGATGTAGGACTACAATGTGTGATCGAGCTATTATGGAGTATTCAATGATATATATTTCTTCTTAGCTATTTTTAGTTTCATGACTCTTATACTCAAAAATAAATATATTATTTTAGAATTTTTTATTTTTAGTTATGGACATATGGAGTATTTCTTGTATGTTTTTTATTATGGACGAATGAAAAGATTTTCTTTTGAAAACCTTGGCAGATTAACATGGATGCTTCTATTTTAATTATAGTTTATTTGTTTGTTATGATATTGAGTTGATATTTATATTACTTTTATTGTGATGTATGGATGATGATTTTATATTTTATCATTATATTATGAATCAGATTTAAATTTTAAAAAAAATAATGATGAATTGTAGTCATCCCCAATAGTCTTCTTATACCTCATTACTAAAAAAGAAAGTTGGTTTTTAGTGACCATTAATAATTTATCACAAAAAAAAAGTGGCAAAGGTGAATCATCATTAAAAAAATGGTCATTAATTCCTTATTAAAACATTCATTTAAGATTATTTGCTAACAATTTCTTAATTTTTTGTCACCAAAAAGATCATCATTAAAGTTTGTCTTTAGTTATTATTTATCTTTCATCATTAATCATATAAGTTTTTTATGATGATCAAAAAGTCATTGCAAAAGAATATTTTTAGCGATGAAAATCAATCATCATAACAGATCACTATTGCTCACTGACACTTTATTACCTTGTCATTTTTGGATTCTTTACCGATGAATTTTCATATTTTTGTTACCAAAAATGTCATCGCAAATGGGTGTCATTAATGACCATTTCTTTTCCATCACTAATTATGTAACATTTTGTGACCAAAACAAATTTATCATAAAAGAAACTTTTTAATAATGACTTTTACTCTCAATAAAGCTCATTTTTTATCATTAATTCCTTTTCATGTCGTCATCTTTGGGGTCTTTAATGATGATTGTTAAATCTTTTGCCACAAATAAAATGGTCACTAATATTTTTCTTTAATGACGATCTATGTTACATCACTCAATGCAATAATTTTCTTTAGCAAATGTACATTTTGATCATTAAAACTTTTAGCCATGGGATTTTTAGCGACCACCTAGCGATGAATTGTTATTGGTCCCGAAAAATATTTAGTGATGAAAGAAAAGTATTTTGTGACCAAAATTTTCATCAATAAAAACCTAAATTCTTGTAGTGTATCAAGAGTTTATTTATTACTCTAAATGAATAGGCAATCAAGTGGCATGAGAGACAAAAAGAAAAGGTTAGATCTTCTTATTGGTTTTAATAATGCATTACATGTAATTTTTTTTTAAAGAGAAAATTAACTCTCGCCATTTTCTTAAAAATATTTCATTGAATAGATGATAACATATAATATACACTTGGCAATTCTATGCGCAATCCTGATGAAAAGATTAATATTTATATTATATCATATAGATTTATGGAAGTCTTCCAATTAAAACTCTATTTTTCAATCTATGTGGCATGGAAGATAAAGAGATTTGGAGCTTTATAATATTTTTTAAATACTCACATGTAGAATTTCTAAGAGAAGATTAATAGGTGGTTTTATCTTAAGATTTCTTTTCTACTGAATAGATGGCAGGTTTTTAAAAAATGTGATTTGTAACATGCCTATGTAAAGTCACATATTTCGAATGGATTTGAGATTTAAGATCTCATAAATTTAACAATTTAGTATCACTCATTGTTTTGATATAAAATCGGTCAAATCAGATTTATTATCATTTATAACATTATAAAAGCTAAGGAATGTTGCCCAGATATGCAACCAGAAGGAATGAATTGGGTTTTTAAAATTTAAAATAAGTATGTGCTCTTGGAACAATGTAGTTATGCTAGTTAAAGTAAGTTGCAACAAGCAAATACTATTATGAATGAATGATAGAAAGCAAGAGACAAGCACATTCAGACATTAAAATTTTATAGTAGTTCAATGCTAAACTTAGCACTTATATCCACTTCTCAAGAATCTTTGCTTGGGAATTCAACTATAATCAACATGATTATAATTTGCTTATTTCGCACAAGCTCACAATCAAGCCAGTTTATTTTGTATAGAAATTTGAAAAAAATCTTTCCCAACTAAGCCTTCCTTTGGCTTAATCTTAATATAATGGCCAATTCAAGGTTTGGACAAATCTATCATCTAAGTTTCCCTCCATTGAAACTTGTTATGAATAGAGGAAATGGTTAAAAAATGAATAACAATAAAATAAAGGCTCTTTTATGAGCAAAACTTGAGGCTTGAAGCACAGGGGAAGTCGAAGGTGATTGCTCTTTGATGCTTGGACTTCTTTTCCCTTAAGTGAATGAAGATTTGGTTGATGTGGATCATGTACTATTGGAAGCTTAATCAATGCACCTGTCTTTGTTTTCCTTAAGGGTATTCAATGCTCTATTGGTTTTCTTTCTTTTGGATAAGCTTAGATGTATTCTTCATTTAATTTCTAGTTTCAAATCCCATGAGAAATGAATGGAACACCTATACCAACCATTGGAGGGGTGAAGAGAGCCATTGGAATTCAGAAAATTCTATTGAAAGCTTGCAGAAAATTAACTGTAAGTCTATCAAGTACAGAAGGATCGACTTGACTTCTTTATGGATCAACTTATTTTCTTTAGGGGTGGACTCATCTTCACCTCAAGTTGACTTAAGAAAATGATACTTTGGGCATCCTTAGTCTTTCACCTGAGACCATTATGAGATCGATTCTTCTAATTTGGGATCAACTCATGCCTAGCATGGGCTGACTCTGAAAGTTCCAGGTCAACTTATGGAAGTGCTATTCTTCCAACTTTTCTCTTTTAAGTCTGAGGCCATTTTGGGGTCAACACTTATGATCCTAGAGTCGACTCTTAACATATTGAGATCGACTCATAAAAGGCA
This sequence comes from Elaeis guineensis, assembly GCF_000442705.2. NCBI lineage: Eukaryota > Viridiplantae > Streptophyta > Magnoliopsida > Arecales > Arecaceae > Elaeis > Elaeis guineensis. The sequence goes on along the minus strand of NC_025997.2, from coordinate 32,092,775 downwards.
TGTTTTTCCAAATTCTCAGACTTTAGCCTATGATTGTTGCGTTGACCTTTTGTTTTTTGGGGTCAACTAGTGAAATGTATTCTTTTCCACCATGTCGGGGTCGATTCTTATCTTCTTAGGGTGAACTCTTGAAACTACCCAAAGATGAGGTCTTCTGCTTGACAATATGGCTATCCAAGGGTCGACTCCTTTAAATCAAAACTTGAACAATTTTATATGAATCCTTTTTGACTCAGTGATTTGAGTGACTTCCTTCTCCACTTATTTAGAATATTTTAAGCTTATTTTGTAGTCCTACAATCATTCCTAGCTAACATACAATTAGTATCTTTGTACTTAAGTGTATTGTATCATCAAAATCAAATCTTTATATCAACAAGAAAGATTAAGAGGTTGGAAATGGGATCTATCATCATTTAACAAATAGCCTTGCCATATACATTTAGCAACATTAAATGCAACTTTTACATATGTTGCGGCCAATCCCCTGTTGTACCCATCATCAGAGAAGAACACCTTCAAAATGAAGTCCACACTGATCGAAATTATATCTGATAGAGATCCATCTATGCTTAAGTCAGTGAAAAATGGTGAACAACAGATAGAATATTGAAAGTGACAGAGTATCAGCCCAAAATTACCTTACCAAATGATGTTCATTTACCTCCTTTTATAGATGAGTAGTTAGTAACCATCTGTAACAGCTCTATGCATGGGTCCCATATATTTTGGCATCATGTGATCATGGGGTAGGTGGTTATATCTGCCATTGATCATATTCTGACTATTACATGCTTCCTGTACTGGCAGTTTCAGATAAGCCAACTGTATGTCGATAGTAGTCATGGAGATCTGAATGAGCATCGATCGGTAACTCTGATATGCCGATGATCATTGGTCTAAGATTAGTCGAGTTATCATGGCTAAGTCAATCGATGGCTGAGGATAGTCGACTGTAGGTCGGCCAACTAATTATTAGTAGGTATTTCATCTGTGAGGTTGATTTAGAGTCAGAATCGAAGGTTGGTTGAATTGTCCTAACAGTTGCCCACTACTCTCAAGTCTAAAATAGTCTGACATACATGTTGTCATGTGGTCTGTCACATTGGACGAAGGAAGTTTGTCACGTGTTGTCTTGAGCTCCAATTTGGTTACTGGCATTAATGACTTTTTGAAATACGAGAGGTCTCCAGCTATTTTGTCATTTTGATAACTATGAGATATCATTTCGAAAAAATAATTTGGCATTCGGAGAATCCGGATAATTTGATTCTAACTAGTAGATTTTGACCACATGTCTGGATGTCATTGGCTCTATACTGTTCACGCGGATAATGGTAAGGTGGTGTGATCTGGGAGTAGGTGTGTCAAACCGTCTGATCAATGATCGATCTTGATGTAGCCACATGTCGACATCTGAGGAGATTCTGATTTGAGTGACTTCATCCAGGCCATTAAGGGATCCAATATATATATAATTACTTTCATTTGGATTTTTTTACTTTTGCATTCATCACTCTCCCATGTGACAGAAGGTTCTACCCCAGTGTTAGGAGCATTTGAGTTTTCTTCTTCTTTATATCATCTTTAGCTCCAGGTTGAGTTTCTCTTTCCTTCTCTTAGGATTTTTTTTTTCTTTTGATTTTCATTTTTAATGGTAAATAAGAAGACTTCATCTTCTTAAGATAGTAGATCGGAGAATTCGACTAACGATTTTCTTTCGAATCTGGAGATAAAAGTGTCTTCCTTATCTAGGCCCAATATTGAACGGCTCTGGAAATAATATTGTATCCCGAAGCAATATCAACTTTCTGTTCCTGATCCGGATGATTGGGTGAACTCTCCTCCTTCGGGCCAGGTTGCATTCTATGTCAAGGATCTTCGGGCTGATCTTCAATTTCTAATTCTGGAGTTTGTCTAGAATCTTTTTGACAATTACAGTCTTTGTTCTACTCAATTGGCTCCGAACTCTATCTGACTGATTATTAGTTTTGCTTTGTTACGTCGTCTTATCAAGACTGATCCTCATCCTTCTTTATTTTGGGCTTTCTTTATTCTCCATCCTCATCCTAAGGCCAAGGGTTGGTGGTTTTTCAATTTTAGAAAGGGTCTTTCTTTTATCTCCAATCTTCTATCGTCCATTCATGGATGGAAGAATCAATTTTTTTTAACTTTTTTTTCATATCCCTAGGGCTTTCCTTTGTGCTGGGGTGATTCGAGAACTGGCCCCAACGAAAATAGTCAGGTGGATTCTGTCGATTGATGTTAACAATTGATGTTAGCTAATTATCGATTGATGTTGGATATTAGTATACTTTTGGTATGGTTCACATCTTCGGACAAGTTCAGCTACATCTTTCTTCATGATGGGCCAATAATATCTTTGTCGTAAGACTTTATAAGCCAAAGATTTGCCCCCTAAATGATTTTCACAAATCCCTTCGTAAACTTTTCGGAGTGCATAGTTGGCATTTGCTAATCTCAAATACTTCAGTAAGGAAAGAGAGAATGATCTTTTATAGAGTTGCCCATTCATTAAAATATATTATGAAGCCATCCATCTCAGACGTTTGGTTTCTAGAGGATCTACGGGTAGAGTTCCATCAGTCAGGTACTGGATGATCGGATCCATCCAGCTCGGCTTATCATTGACTTGTAGCACTTCTTTGACTTTGTCAATACTCGATTGTTTGAGATATTCGATGAACATCCAACCCAGCGAGTTGAATGAAGTAGTTGCAAGTGTTGGATGTATGTCCTAGAAGCCAATCTTGGCTGACACATATTATATCTCTAAGATATAATTTTATACTTTATGGGTATTTATATTATCATTTATATTTTATGTGTCCATGAATCATCTAAGGGATTATCAAGATGATGACACATATTCTCAAAGAGTTGAGAATTTGAGACGTGTCATTGATGGTTAATTCCTAAATTGCTCTTGGTCATAGGATTATCATGGAGATGGTGATTAATCTGGATAGATCAATGCACAGATCGCTTTTTTTAGATAGATAGGTCTCAAGTCTGCGGTCTAGTGACACTGGAGCGAGAGTGCAGGTAGTTGTTAGAGAACAACTAGCATTGAGCGTGACCAACACGAAAAGTCATATGGATGTCTGCTCACTCGTTAGTGACTTTTTCGATGCTACAGTTATATGACTAATCTTTTGACCTGAGTTGGCACTACTACTCACAGTGAGACTGCTGGAGTTTGACTGATATATAAAAATGAGTCTCAATGAGTTCTTATAGTGGATGTTGGTGATAGTTGATCTACTGTAGGATAAGGGTACGTATCAAGATGAGATCTATCGATCCTAGTAAAAGAGAGTAATCCTATGAGATTTAAGAGGCTAAGTCCTTAAGTTTATGACCATAGCAGTGTGATTAATGAAAAAGAGTTTTCATAGAAATCACAAATGGACTTGAGCTGATTGAATCTATCATATGACCAATGATGAGGTTTGACGATTCATCCATTATCTGCCATCTGGTCGGGACTCACGATAGAGGGACTATATCATACGTTAACTACACCTAGAGGTTCATCACATTTTATTCTGTTGGGTTGCCACTACATACTGTTAGGTATCACTAGTGGATTGTGAGACCCACGAGCATCATCTTGATGATCGATGATCCTTGATGGGCAGAGTTGGAATAATTCCAACCCATTGAAAAGAGTTTCAATGATATTGTGATAGAGATTATAATATATCTTACTACCAGACAGAATAAAACTTATAGAATCACACACAAAAGAGACTTTTGACTGATCAGATGGTTGAATTATGATTATGAATCGTAACAGGATTTGATTATCAATATGATAAATGATTAATCCAATATAAAAGTTATAATTAAATAACTCACTAAAGAGTTAGTGAGTTAAAGGAGGATTAATTAGTAATTGGATTGCTAAGTGGTTCAATTTGATTGAGCTATGGGACTTGTATCAAGTCTAATTAAATTGGATTTAATTTGACTTGACATGGATGTAATTTGATCAAACTTGATTGGATTATAAGATAACCTAAGTTGCATGGAAGAATGATTTCTATTTGAATTAGGATTTGGGTTTAACTCAATTCTTATTTAGACTAGGATGTATGAGTTTCTATTTGGACTAAAAATACTTATTTTCATGGGTGCACCAAATCCTAATTGGATTAGGATTAAATTAAGTTTGACTCAAGCACCAAGAGAGAGTCCAAATGGACTAGGACTCCTTCTCCAACTAGGTGACATCTAATCTAAATAGTTTAGGTTCTAAATTAGATTTAGTTTTCTATCTATTTGGATTTAATCTAGTCCTAATATGATTAGGATTGATTGGAGTTTTATTGGGTTTAAAAAAGCCACCTAAAGGAGAGTCTCATGTGCATTAAACTTTTTCCTTTTCATGCGCCAATAAGGTCCCATGCCAAATCAATTTTTGATGCCATCTTTGTTCCCTTTTTAGTGTGTAAGAAGGACTCCTAATTCCCTTTTCTTTTGTGAAAAACTCGGGTGCAAATCAGATGAGTGTTGGGCAGCATAAAAGGAGAGAGTCCAAGGCTACAAGGACTCTTATCTCCTAATCAAATTCCAACTCCCTTTTGCCTATTTAAACAAGGGACTTAAGGGATAGTTTAAGGACCAGATAATGATCCGGTTTTGACACCCAAAAGGAGAGAGTTTGTGCATGAAAAATCATGGAGGGGGAGGACACAGCATGGAGGTGGATGGCATGAGGTATGGTTGCTTCATATCCCTTCTTTCTTACACAACCAAAGGTTGGTTGTTAGGACATCTCCTCTCCTCTCTTTTATCTTTGTTTGGACATGGGTATCTTCTCTCTTCTTTGTCCAAAAGTTGGATACAATTTTTACATCTCTATTGTAGAGATTTGGTACATAGATTTAAAAAAAAAAGAGAAGAAAGGGTTCTTCTCATGATCTCTAGCGTAGAGATCAACATCGTCTTATATTCTTCTTCTTCTCAAAGAGTGTCTTGAGAGAAAAAAAGATTTTCAACCGTTAAGATACATTCTCTGCAAGAGAACTAGTATCCCGATGAGGTCAAAAGATTTCTGATCAGATCAGAATCTCGTGTTGATATCCATAGAGGACGGACGCTTGTGCAGCTATAAGAAATCTTCGAAAGATATCCATGATCATCAGTTTACGGTGAAAATTGATCCATGCCAAGGTATGTTCTTTATCTATTTTTTTCTATTTAATTTCTATATCTGAATCTTATCTCACATATAATGATCCTGTTTATGGTTTGAAGATTTGATCTTATGTATGCTTAGATTAAATTAGATTTAATCTGAAAAATTTTAAATACTGCTGTGTACTTATTTTAAAAAATTTTTACATGCATGAAATCATGAAACTCCAACATCAAATCGAGAAAGTGCATCAGCTTGAGCATTCTTCATTTTTGAAATGTGAGAAATCTTAAAATATTTTAGAGTTGATGTAAGATCTTTCACTTTCTAAAGATACTTCATCATAACAAGGTCTCGGGCTTCAAACTCGCCCTTAACTTACTCAACAATCAACTGTGAGTCGATGAAGACCTTCAGGTTCTCTATGTCAAGTTCTTTGATAATTTTCAAGCCGGCTAGGAAAGCTTCATACTCGACTTGATTATTAGAAGCTTTAAAATTAAATCGAATGGTATATTCGGTCACAATCTCTTTGAAATTAGTGAGGATGAGATCGGCTCCACTATCTTATGTGTTAGATGCTCCATTAATATGTAGCACCCACACTGATGTTAAGTCGGGCTCGAAAGTTTCAACTTGCTTTATTTTATTGTTGGATTCATCTGCAAAATTATTATCAGGTATTGTACATTTGACGATGAAATCAATCAAAATTTGTGCCTTCATCGATGGACATGGGCGATATTGAATATCAAACTCGCTGAGTTTTATTGCCCACTTTATCATTCGACCTGAAGTATCAGGTTGGTATAAAATCGCCTTCAACGGTTGATCCATCAAAACAACAATGGGATGTGCTTGGAAGTATGGGTAAAGTCAGTGTAATGATATGATTAGAGCGTAGATCATCTTCTTCACCCTTGAATATCTTATTTTGACATTATGAAGCACATTGCTGGTGTAATAAATAAGCCGTTGCATTTGATTTTCATCCTCCTGGATGAGTAGCGAACTAACTACCTCCGTTGAAGTCGCCAAATAGAGATATAAAGTTTCTCCCACCTTCGATTTTGTAAGCAGTGGTGGAGATGTCAGATATCTTTTTAGATCTTTGAAGGATTGTCGGTACTTATCCGATTATGAGAAGTCTTTTGTTTGTCTCAAGATCTTGAAGAAAGGCAAATATCTTTCTGCCGAACTTGAGATAAATCGGTTAAGTACGGCAATCTTTCTGTTAAGTTGTTGTATCTCTTTCTTGGAGCTTAGATACTTCATATTGATGATAGTCTTTATTTTTTTGAGATTGATTTTAATTTCTCATCGTGACATAAGAAATCTAAAAAATTTTTCAAAAGTTACTTCGAATGCACATTTAGTTGGATTCAATTTCATTTGATATGATCGAAGTGTGCCAAAGGCTTTTTTCAAATTTTGAACATGATCAGAAGTTTGGGAGCTTTTCACTAGCATATCATCCACGTAGACTTTCATATTTCGTCCAATTTGTATTTTGAATATTTTATTAACTAGCTATTGATAAGTTGCTCCAATATTTTTTAAACCGAACAGTATTATTTTGTAACAGTAGATGCCTTTGTTGGTTATGAAAGTAGTGTGCTCTCATCTTTGGATGCCATCCGAATTGATTATAGCCAGCAAAGGCATCCATGAAGCTTAAGAGTCAGTGTTCTGAAGTCACATCAACTAGTTGGTCAATTTTTGATAAAGAAAAACTGTCCTTCGGACAAGCTTCATTTAGATTTGTATAATCAATGCTGATTCTCCATTTTCTATTGGTTTTTCTCACCATCACTATATTGGCAAGCCAATCAGGATAATTAGCTTCTCTAATGAAACCAGCTGTGAGGAGCTTGTCAACTTCTTCGTCAATGATCTTCTATCTTTCAGGAGCAAAAGATCTTTTCTTTTATTTTACCGGTCTAACTTTAGGATCAATATTCAGCCGGTGGGTTATTACTTCCAAAAAAATTTCTGGCATATATGTTGTCGATCAAGCAAAAATATCGATATTTGCTCTTAGTAGATTTACTAGTTATTGTCGCTTCGGATCTGACAACTATGATCCAATTTGGACCGTCTTCTCAAGATCTTTTTCTTTTAATGGGATGAAAACTAGTTGCTCAGCTGGCTCACCCTTTTCTTCATTTTCTCTTTGGTCTAATTTATCAACGGACCAAGAGTCTTTAGATTGATTATTCTTTGTGGAGATCAGGAAGTAGCATCGAGTAAGTTGTTGATCTCCACATATTTCTCTGACTCCATTTCTTATTGGGAATTGGACTAGTAAATAGTATATTGAAACTACTGCTCTTAGAGCATTAAGTCCAGGCTGTCCACGTATGACGTTATAAACCGACAGAACTCGGATGACTATGAATATCAGGAGAACAGTACTTTGTTGTGGATCTATTCTCGTGGTTAAAGGAAGAGTATTTTTTTCTTCCACGGTAACTGCATCTCCTATGAAACTGACTAATGATGTCGAGACTCTTCTGAATCGGTCAGTCGGTAGTCGCATTCGAAAAAAATCAAGTAAAAAAAATATTAGTTAAGCTTCTATTATCAACTAATTTTCTTTTTACATTACAATTTGCTATCCTCGTCGGGACAACGACAACATCATCATGGAGAGTTTGCATTCCCTGAACATCATCTTTCAAAAAAGAAATTACATTGTCAAGTCATCGTTTCTTTGTCGACTCTTCTTTGAAAGTTGCTCTCCGATCCTTTGATCATCTAGAGATCATATTAATTACTCCCATCGTTGGCCGATTGTTGATCATTTTCTTAACTTGTTACTAAGGCTGTTGGTCAGTGGGAGGTTGAGCCGGACGATCTTGTCAAAATTTTTTGAGATAGCCTCATGAAATCAGGGCCTCTGTTTCATCCCTGAGTTGGATGCACTATTCGGTATCGTGTCCATGATCATGATAAAATTGATAGTACTTCTTCCTATCACGGCTCTTCGATGGTGCTTTCATCGATGGAGGGTATCGAAGATACTCCTCTCCTTCGATCTCTATCAAGATCTGTGCATGGGGAGCAGAAAGAGGAATATAGGAGTCATATTTGCCATAGTTTATTTGACTTTGGACTCCATCGTCGAGATGAAGCTCGCTTATTGGTGATTGACCAACTTGATTCGATCAGAGCTTCACTCTTCTTCTGCTTCTTTTTCTGACCTTTTCCTTCTGTCTGGCATCGGTCAAAAGCATCCTTATATATGTGAATATACTTGTATGCATGCTCCAAAAGTTCAGCATATGTTCGGAGGAGAGTCTTATCCAGAGAGTAGGTAAATCTGGATCCTCTCAGACCTCTCTTCAAGGTCGATATGGCCATATCTTTATTGAGGTTCCTGACCTCAAGTGTGGCCTTATTGAAATAAGCCACAAAATCTCTCAACGTCTCTGTCTTTCCTTGCTTGATGGAGAAGAGACTGTCTGAAGTCCATAGGACCTTTCGACTGCTGCTAAAATAGACTATGAAAGAATGTTCGAGCTGCCTTCTGAACAATCGTTGGAAAGCCAATGCAAAGGAGGCCGTCGGTTGTCCCCTGGATCATTATGAGAGCCTTGTAGCTCTCCAAGTGATCAATTGGATCGATTGAACCATCATATGGCTCCATCTACGATATCTTGAATTGAGATAGAATCGGCTTATCCAGGATATGCTGAAAGAGAGGTTGGACAGTGTGGAAGTTATAGTCACTGAAAGATTTTCGACCTTCCACCTGAAGTCGGGCAAGTTGGCGGTCGATCTCTTTGAATTTATGCTCGTAGTCATCGAGCCACCGTTGCTGAGATAATCCGAGGGTAGGGTCCCCCGAAGAATTTGAGGATGGAGAAGGAGAAAGTTCACATGGCCTTTTCCCCTTGTTGATACTATGTACATGGGAAGGAGAAGGAGATTATCGTGAAGGATGGGTGATGTGGGGAGAATGCTGAGAATGCGGTTGCTCGACTCGGTGAGAATGCCGAGATGGCAGTCGTTCTGGAGATGAAAAGGGTGAACACCGTGGAGGACGGTGGCTGTGCCTAGATGGCACTGAATGAGCCACCGGTAGTCGCTGCTGCTATTGTGTTTGTTGCTGTTGGAGGCTGTGAACTGCCTCCGTTAATACCTTTATTTGCTGCATCAAAGAAGCAATTTGTGCATCCGTAATGACTACAGGACGCGAAGAGCTGGACTCTGCCAATGGGGGAGGAGGAGGAATATCTTTCCAACAAGAAAGATTGCCTCGTGGATCCCGTTGAATGCTGAGCTCTGATCTTAGCCATGGTTGCTCATATGTTTTTTCCTACCTGGCATGCCAATCTGTTAGGGCCAATCCCTGTTGCACCCATCGTCAGAGAAGAGCATCTGCAAAATGAAGTCCATACTGATCGAAATTATGTCCGATGGAGATCTTCCGATGCTTAAGTCAATAGGAGATGGTGAACAGTAAATAGAATATTGAAAGTGGTAGAGTATCAGCCCAGAATTATCTTATTAAATACTGTTCATTTATCTTCTTTTATATATGAGTAGTTGGTAACTGTCTGTAATGATTAGATACGTGGATCCCGCACATTTCGACATCATGTGATCGTGGGGTGGATGGTTATACCCGCCACTGATCATATTCTGGTCATTACGTGCTTCCTGCGCTAGCAATTTCAGATAAGCCGACTGTATGTTGGTAGTAGTCATGGAGATCCGAATTAGCATTGATCGGTAACTCCAATATGTCGATGATCATTGGTCTAAGATTAATCAAGTTGTCATGACTAAGTTGATCGATAGCTGAGGATAGCCGACTGTAGGTCCGCCAACTGATTGTTAGTCGGTATTTTGTCTGTGAGACCAATTTAGAGTCGGAATCGGAGGTCGGTTGAATTATCCCAATAATATATATTTGATAATAATAGATATAATCTATGTCGGAAAGATCAACTTTTAATTATATGGGAAAGAGATTGGACTGATCGGGATGGGGATGGGATGACATTTTTCCCAATCTTAAATGGAAGGGATGAGACTACTAGAGCTGAGAAGAGATGGGATGGCTTTTCTTCATTATTAGTGAAATAACTAGCGCAACCAATTAAATCTTGCTTTTTGATATTTTACCATCTTGAAAAATATGGTGGGAAGAGAAATTGAGCAAGAGCTAAAACTCAATGTGAAGACCACCATTTGGAGTCCCGGAGATACCCAATTGTTTAGTTTAAAGATTTACTTCAAATGCTATGAGGCACTTGATTAAATCTAATTAATGATGATTTTAATAATATTTAAGATTCAAGACTAATTAATTAATTAATTATGGTTTTTTATTAAAAATGATTGATTAATTAATTTCCTTCTCGGTAATTTTTAGATACAAGAGGTTTATTACAATATGTAATTTTAAGATTAATTTCCCATGCATCCAGACGGAGTAGAGGGGCATGAGATTAAGCTCATAATTTTATTCTTTTCAAATCATGAGTGATAAATACTTTAATAATTTTCATAATTAATTTAACTTTAATGTAACTACTTTCCTATATATTAATTAATTAATGATCGATTGATAGATCTCTTGCTTGATAGTTTCGGGGTTGATGAGCAGCCCATGCAACTTGGGAGTTTGGATCCTCACGAAGTCGTATACTATTTTTTTTAAGAAAAACAAAGCTCTGTACCAATGTGGAGAAGGATAGTTACATTTATTTCAGGAATGTGACCAAGCATTTTTTTAGTGTGATAGATGATGCATGACGGAGGTGAAGGAGTGCCTCCCACCTTCAAGATAGATGGTAGGGCAGTTATCCATGATAGTGCAACACTTTGTGGTGCAAAAATTGCACCACGATTGATCCTATCCATGCCGCCGATGGTAAGAGCACGTCTTCTAATTTTCACCCAGGATATGATTTTTACTATCAAGTTTGACTGCCGGTGATGGGTGCACATTCGAAAAGAACACTAAACTCGACATTGAGTGCTCGCCGCATGGTAAAATCGGCAGGTTTGCCGACTTTAACCATGCAACTCAGAAAAGCTGATGCAATCAGAAATGATGGAATTGTTGAAGTAATTAATCGGTGCAACCGATTCACTCATTTTCCAAAACTGCCCATTGTATGGTTCATGTGGGGAGAGAAGGCGCAAAGGATAAATTCTTTAGGTAGGGATAATATTTCCTTCCAAATGTACCGATCTAATTGGGTCAATTTTATTTGACATTGTGCCAACTATAAGACTATAAAAGCAACACCACCTCTAAATTCAAACTCAATCCGTTAAGTACCATGTACAGCTAATTGCACATCGTTAATTATGTACCTGTAAAAAGGAAACTCGTATAATTAACTTGCCACGTTGTTCCCAGTTCTTACTCCAAGAAAGAGCAACTTTCAAAGCTCATATGGGAGACAAGTCACTGACCTTGGGTCTATCAACCAACTAAAAATTAGCTAGACTCCATATCCCCACCTTCATATACGATACTTAAAAAATATCGCAGGATGCTGTGCATAGTTGAACGCTGTTCATTTTAAAATAGATGGCTAAGTACGCTAACAAGCACGTGTTAAAAAAAAAAAACTAAAAGAGAAGAAATATATATCTTCTGAGATATTTGGATAGTTTGGACAGCTGTCTATTTTATGATGAATGGCATCTAATCATGCATAGTATCCTATGATATTTTTTAAGTACTCTCGTTCCTTTATTCAGTGCAGTCCAACTACAAACCATCCATGGATGATGAAGAACAAACTAGAACTGATCCCCAGCCTGGCCTCCCCAAATCAAACAGTAAAAAATTATTCTCCAAGTGGAATCCACCGATCACCACCGCCTGCTCGGCCTTCGGCCCGCCATCGACAAAAGCCAAGCATGTTGTGTCCCGACCGACTTGTATCATAGCGTTGGCTCCAAAAATGGTCCAATTTTTTGCCCCGGCCAGCACGAGATCTATTACCAGCACGGCGTACCCCACTCTGGTGGACCGTAGTGCACTGCTCTTCAGGCAGAGATCAAACGGCTTCACTTTAGGAGCTCGTGGGATCCTCTTGGTGGCGTCGGCGAATGCTTGGAGGAACGGCCGATAGATGTGGCTCCGAAGTGTGGTGTAAGAGACTGCAGTGCTCAGCTTAACACCACCATTGCCTACTGAATCGAACTCGAGCATCCGAGTAAGGAAATGCACTGCCACTCCATTCACAGTAATGCCTTTGAGGTAGATATAGTATGCGGGGTTCCTCCAATTGCTTATTGGATTCTTTACCAATGATGTGTAGTAGAGCGGATAAAGTTTCTATGATCGGATCGACCATGAAAAAAATTATGGTCGGACCGTCATCGCCTGCCATATCTTTGAAGCATGCCGTATGCACTTACACGCACGTGTTAAAATATTAAGAAAATATGAATGAATAAACTCTAGAGGGTTATGTGATGCTTATCAAAACTATTCAAACATCCCTATGATTTATCCATTCTTATTTTTTTAATATTTTAATGCACACGCGCATAGCATGGTTCAGAGATGTCACAGGAGATGACGGCTCGATCATAATTTTTTCTATGGTCGGTCTGACCATAGAAGTTTTATCCTATGAGAGGATGTTGGTGATGTCGAATAATATCTGGGGGAGGAGATGGAAGGGCTTGTTCCCGAAACAGGCCACACCTGGGGCTTAACGGAGAGGGACATGGACAGTTGGGACGGTAGAGTGAGCTCGAAACTAGCAAGGTCAGCAACGCTAGTTGCACCATTGGGCAGCAATCAAGGAGGCTTCTAGGTGTGCATGATGAGATCAGGTGGCGGGCGGTGACTGAAGAAGTAGGGTTGTTGCCATTGGTGGTGGCAAGGGTGATGTCTCCTAGGGTTACATTGGTGGTGGTGCATTTTTCGATCAGCGGGTTAACGGGGAAGGCGGTGTAGGTGCATGGATGTTTGCTGAAAATAGGGCTGCGAGGGCAGTGGGGAAACCAGAATGAGCGGGCAATGGAGCAAGTGGTGGTGCTACATGGAATGGTGGGTGGGATAGTGAGGCAAGGAGACCAAAGTAGTGTTGGATTTCAGTTACGCAGTGAAAATTAAATTTTAAAAATTTTTAAGCATGCATATCGAGAGCTTTAATATTTAAAACTATCGAATCAAAATTCAAACTCTAGAATCACCTTGTAGATATCGAACAAAACAAAATTAAGCATGTAAAGAGATAAAAATTTATACTTTCTCTAATGAGTAGTACGGTAAATAAGTGATCTCCATAAGACTTCAAAGTAGAAGCCCTCCAATGGTGATCCACATGAAAGTTGGCCAAAATCCTTCCTAACCGGTGCACTGCCGCAGTCTTTTCTTCACAAGAACACTACCGACTTCAAGCTCGAAGAACAATCGCACGAATGCCCAGTTACTTTTGATTTTGCCATTAAAATCATACCAAGAGAATTCTCTCCAGAAGTCTCACAACCTAGGATTTGATTTTATACTCCAATACATTGAAAAATCAAATCCTAGGACAAACTAGCAACAATTGCTATTTTTCTCACCACCCTTCTTACCACTTTTTTTTGTCAATTTTTCTTTGTCTTTTTCTCAAATTTTTTCAGATTTTTTCTCCCTTATCACATGCTAAAATATTTTGATTTTTTTAGCAAAAACCAGCACCTTATCTATATGGGATGCCCCATATATATAGGCTAAGAAAGGATGTGAAGAAGCACCAAGGGGCGCCAATCCTAATTGGTATAGAAGAGCCTTCACACAGAAAGACTCCTCCTCTTCTGTGCCTCATAAATTTCATCTTAAAATTTGCATGTGATAATTAAGAAATTGGAGGAAAAACAAGGAGATGGATAAGAGTCTTCATGAAGAAGAACTCTTCCACTTCTCAATATAAATAAGGATGGACAGCATTTATTTTTGGGTGTAAAGCCTAGTGGGCGTGGAGGTCTCCTTCCACACTTGAAACACTTTCAAGTTGGATAAGAGTCCCATTAAAATAGATCCAATCCAATTAAGTCAAAGGCAACAGATCTAGTTTAGCTCAAACACTTAGAACTGAACTTAATTAGGAACTTGGGTTAACATAATGTACTAGCATATCAAATTAACCTCTAGGATTTATATTAAATCCTAATTAAATAAGATCAAGATCAAATCTCAAAGTGTGTGATCCATTAAGTTCCAAATCTAACCAGCAGTGGATACAAACTCTTGACCTGACCCTAATCCGATCAGATTAGGTCAGCTCAAGAGTCCCAATCAACTAGGACTCTTTATAATTAATTTTTGAATTAAAATTTTTTTAATTCCGATGAGTCCACAAGTTAAAATTGATGTCTAGCAACGTGTCATGACTATCCAGAAGATTTAAAATTTTAGTAAAAAATTATCAAAATATTCTTCAGTGGTAAGTTATCATGTAATTCAATCCATCAATAAAATAATATCTCACATGAACTGTGGGCATGAAATCATGTCAAATTCAATTACTTATCTATATGTATCTCGATCAAAAGATGATAATTTAGTTGATGATATATTAAAAAAAAATTTCTAATTATCATCCTGTTTTGATCAAAGACTTTCAGAATCATCAACCTATGAGATCACACAGGATGTTCGCTCTTCTTATTAGGAGCGACTGATCCCTTATCGATTACTCACAATCTCTATGCACACTTCATCACATCCAGAACATCCTATATAAGGATCAAAGAATCAAGTTAGGAAGTGAACCAAAATATGGATTCATGTATATAAAGTACCATGATGATCTCAGGTCAAAGAATCACTTATACAACTCCCACTAGAGAACAATCAGCTGATATGTAAATAAGACTCCATCAGATATTTTTTCGTAGGTCTGTTCAGTGAACTCATTCTCTAATGAGCACCCATATCCTTGTATCAGTGTCACCACACAAGTGGTTGTGAGATCAACCACCCTCATTACTGAGCATACATAGGACATCCCAGTCTTACCGATATTATTAATCTCCGACTCAATGAACTAATGACTGAAAATATTTTAGGTCATGGCTATCAAGGATTTAGGTGTCACTGGTGTGATCTCATCACGATCCTAAAATCATTGCCCAGACCTATAGAGTTCATTATAATCTTAAAAATAATAATAAGATGTAGCATATAATGAATCGAGATGTCTATTTTATTAAATAACAATGTCAACTATATGAGTTTGAAAGATAAATTATAGAAAACATCCGATCGCATCTCATATGCGATTGGCTTATGGGGCATTATTCTTTCAATCTCTCACTTGCACTAAAGCCAATCTCCTCTATACTTGATGCCCATGCAATCAAGATGGCAATCAAACTACTGCAACGACAAGACCTTAGTGAACAGATCTACTATATTATTCTTGATATCAATTCGCTCCATGATCACATCACGTCTTTCGACTATCTTCCGAACAAGATGGAAGCGTCTTAGGATATGCTTGGATTTATAATGAGATCTTGATTTCTTGGCTTGAACAACTGCTCCAATATTGTCACAATAAAGGAGTACTAGTTGTTCAATTCCTAAAATTACACCCAATTTTGAGATGAATTTCTTCATCCAGACGGCCTTCTTAGCAGTCTCACTAGCAGCAATGCACTCAGTCTCAGTGACTGAGTCAGCAATAATTTGTTGTTTGAAATTCTTTCAACTTATTGCTCCACCATACAGGGTGAACACATACCCAGATATGGATTTGCTATCATCCAAATTAGATTGAAAATTAGAATCAGTATAATCTTTTAGTTTTAAATCAGATCTACCATATATGAGAAAAATATCTCTAGTCCTTCTCAAATACTTGAGTATATTTTTCACAGCTTTCCGATGATCCTTCCTGAGATTATCCTGAAATCTGCTAACAATACCTAAAGCATAAGCCACATCAGGCTTGGTACACAGCATAGCATACATTATTGATCCTACTGTCGAAGCATAAGAAATAGAACTCATTCTATTTCTCTCTTCAGGTGTCATAGGAGACATCTTCTTAGAAAGTTGTATGCCATAACCCATAGGCAAATAACCTTTTTTACTTTTCTCTATGTTGAACCTCTTCAATACAAGGTCTATGTACCTAAACTAGGACAAGCCAAGTATCCTTTTTGATCTATTCCTATAGATCTTTATACCAAGTATATAGGACACATCACCCAAATTTTTCATGAAAAACTTTTGTAATAGCTATGTCTTGACCGATTGCAATATAGGGATATCATTTCCAATGAGAGTATGTCGTCGATGTACAAGACCAAGAAGATAAAAGCACTTTCACTAGTTTTCTTATACATACAAGATTCATTCATATTTTTGATAAAGCCAAATGATTTGACTGTCTCATCAAAATGGATGTTCTAGCTCCTTGATGCTTGCTTTAAACCATAAATGCATCTATTTAGCTTGCATACCTGATTTGTTCTCTCACTAGAGATAAATTTCTCTAGCTAAGTCATACAGACTTCTTCCTCAAGATTTTTATTGAGGAAAGCAGTCTTGACATCCATCTGCCAGATCTCATAGTCATGGTATGCAACAATAGCAAGTATAATCTGAATAGACTTGAGCATGGTTACAGGTAAAAAGATTTCTTCATAATCAATATCTTATTTTTGTCTGAAATCTTTTGCCACCAGCCTGGCCTTATAGGTCTCTACCTGATCATCTGCTCCAATCTTCTTCTTGAAGATCCATTTGCAGCCTATTGGGGTCACTTCATCAGGTGCATCAACTAAAGTTCAAACTTGATTGGTATACATGGAGTCTATTTCAGATTTCATGATATTAAGTCATTTGTCAGAGTCACTACTCATGACAGCTTCCGAATAGGTTGTGGGATCATCATTCTCAATGATGTGGGATGTATTGTCATTCTCAATAATAAATCCATACCTGAGTGATACATTACGCACTCTACTTGACCTTCGGAGAGAAAGTGTGTGTAGTGGCTGTGCCTCAACAATGGGCACATCTAATTGAAAATCATCTTATGAATTCTAGATAGATTGTAGGTTTTGAACTTTCTCAAGTTTAACAGACCTCTCAATGCCCCCTTCTTGGATGAACTCTTTCTCCAAGAAAATGGCATGCCTACCAACAAATACTTTTTATTGAGTAGGAAGGTAGTAGTATCCGATACTCTCCTTGAAATTACCCATAAATCTATATTTTTCTGATCTAGCACTAAGCTTATGTCCATCAATATTTTTTACATAAGTAGGACAACCCCAAATCTTAAGATGTTTAAGATTGAACCTCTTTCCTTTTCACATCTCATATGGAGTGCTAGAGACAGACTTGGAAGGCATTTTGTTCAAAACGTACGCTACGGCCTCCAGGGCATATCCCTAAAAGAAGATCGGAAGATCCATGAAATATATCATGGACCGCACCATATCTAATAAGATACGATTCTTTCTTTTTGCAATATCATTTAATTATGGAGTGTAAGGAGGTGTCCACTGAGAGAGTATACCATTTTATTTTAAATGATCGAAGAACTCACTAGTCAAGTATTTTTCTCCTCGATCAGATCGAAGAGTTTTAATACTTTTATCAGTTTGTTTCTCAACCATTCTTTGATACTTTTTAAACTTGTCAAAGGCTTCAAATTTATATTTCATTAAATACATATATTCAAATCTAGATAAATCATTAGTAAATATGATCAAGTAAGAGTATCCATCTCTAACTTGAGTCAATATTGGACTACAAATATCAGTATGTACAAGATCCAAAATGTCACTTGCCCTTTCTTCATGTCCAATAAATAGAGTTTTGGTCATTTTATCCATGAGATAATATTCACAAGTTCTATATGATTCAAAATTATAAGGTTTACAGAATTTATCTTTGTATAACTTGTTAATTTTTGACTCATTTATATGACCAAGTCGGCAGTACCAAAAGTATATGACATTCACATCCTCTCTCTTTTTTTCTTCATATTATCAATATGAAGTACATTATCATTAAGTGATAGGAATAGAAGACCATTATCAACAAAAGTATTTTCATAAAATTCATTAAAAAGATAGATAGAATAACCATTGTTCTTAGCTTTTATTTCAAAGCTTTGTTCTAATAATAAAGGTACAGAAATAATACTTCTAACAACTTTAAGAAAATAATAATAGATCTTTAGTTTCAAAACTTTGTTCGAAAGCAATTTCAAAATTTTGATTCCCATGGCTTCGGTCTGAATGGACTCTCCACTAGTGCCGAACAGCTCGAAGTCATCTTTATTCAGATTTTTTATTTTCTGTAAATCCTGCAATAATTTGCAAAAATATGAGCCACAGACGGTATCTAATATTCAAGAATCTAAAATTGAAATACTTAATGATAAGTTTATCTGTATCATATACAAACCTTTAGCAACACTTGCTTGTTTCACAGTTGTAAGGTATTCCTTATAATTTCTCTTTCAATGTCCATCCTTGCCACAATGATAGCAAGTACCTTTGGCAAAAATCTTCTTCATCTTCTTCTTAGAGATGCCAGCCTTAGGGTTTAACTTTTTCTTGAAACTCTTCTTGCCTTTCTTCTTATTGATCTTATCAATAAGAAGAATTGAAGCTTTTTTACCCTTGAAATGGCTCTCTGCTATTTTCAACATATTCAACAGCTCAGACAGACTGATATTTAGTTTGTTTATATAGTAATTGATGATAAACTGAGAGAAAGAATCGAAAAGTGACTGCAGAATCAAATCTTGGCTAAGTTCACCATCCATGGCGAAAATCAACTGTCCCAAACGAGTGATCAAATCAATCATCTTGAGGATATGAGTTTGCACAGACGTGCCTTCAGTCATCCAGACATAGAATAATTTCTTAGATATCTCATATCTAGCAGTTCGACTTTATTCTTCATATAATTTCTTAAGATTAAGGAGTATAGAAGGAACATCCACGTCCTCATACTGTCTCTGAAGCTCATTATTCATCGAGGCAAGCATGATACATTTGAAAGTCACACTATCATCCTTCCACATCTTGTATGTGACCCTTTCCTTCTCAGATGCATCTTCCTCAATCATATCGGGTGCAAGTGAATCCAATATATTGGAGACTTTCTCTTAAGTGAGAATAATTCTCAAATTTCTCAACTAATCCATATAGTTTAGTCCGATCAATTTGTTAGCATCTAGTATATCTCGTAGCAACAGTGAGGATGCCATATATACAGTTAATCTACAACAACAAGAATATAATATAAGCAGACAACTCATGATAACATGCACAACTAAATTAAGATTTTTATCTAATTGTGTCTCCCACTATTTTAACGAATTTCATAGCCCTCGAGTATGAAAAACAAGAAACATCCTTATGTTTCTAAGTGGGGTTGAGATCTCTATTTCTCACAAATACCTTGTGGATAGTACAACATGCATTCATGAGTTCAAGAGTAGGTAACTCTTTATCAATTATATTTCATACAATTCTCAATATTTTTCTCTCTTATCTCTAGTCACTTATAGTCTTATGATAGCACAACTAACTATAGTATTCTAGTTAAGTTAACCCTTCAATCCCATATGGTCATACTTAAACAACATTACCCTTATGGATAGCACAACAAGATAACATTATTCAAATAAGTCATAAGCATCAATATGTACTTACTCAACATTATATCAATTTCTATAGTAAGTCTTGTGGATAGTACAACAAGCTTACTAAGATCTTAACATACTCTATTGACCAAGTATGAAGGAAGGCCCTTGTAGTTCTACATCACTAATCAATCTAAGCCCAAAACTCAATAAGACCAAATTGGCTAGGTCAGTAGGTGGGAGACTCTCCGTAGCTTTTCTTAGACACCAACAAAATTGGTCAGACCAGCATACGGACCTAATTAGAAAACCACCTTTCTTACTCATCTAGACACCAATTGATTAAATAAATTTGATATTTGATTTGTAAATGAATCCTAACATTATAACTTAATATAATTTTATAGAGGATCTTTGAACTGATCTCGGCACATCTTAACTACTACTACATAAACAAAATATGTAATTTAACATGCTTTAAAAGTTATAATATCAATCATATTGACATGCCAAAAATGATTATGATAATCATATAAGGGTGCACAAAATAACTTAACATATAACAAGTTTAGCCAAATTGAAAACAAATCTTAATCAAATTAGGCATGCATAACACCCTTAATCAAAAATTGATTTAAGCATCAAGCAACCATGAAACTATAAATTTCATATTATCATAAATTTAAAATTTTAATAACTAAAATTTAAATCCATGATTTAAATAAATTCAAAAATAATTTTTGATTTTAAGAATGATGCTAGAAATTGATACAACTTTTTTGGCAAAATATGAACTAGAACAATTCTATATTATAACTTTTATACCTGTTTGATCGAATCTAATAAGGGTGCCTCTGATACCACTATTGAATTTCGATCATGTAGTAAAAATTAAATTTTAAAAATTTTTAAATATGCATATCGAGAGCTTTAACATTTAAAACTATCGAATCAAAATTTAAATCCAAGAATCACCTTATAGATATCAAACAAAACAAAATCAAGCATGCAAAGAGATAAAAATTTATACTTTCTCCAATGAGTAAGTAGGTAATCTCTACGAGACTCCAAAGTATAAGCCCTCCAACGGTGATCCACATGGGAGTTAGCTAAGGTCCTTCCTAACTGGTGCACTGCCGCAGCCTTTTCTTTACAAGAATACTGCCGACTTCAAGCTCAAAGAACGATCACACTAATGCCCAGTTATCTTTGATTTTGCTACCAAGATCATGCCAAGAGAATTTTTTCCAAAAATCTCTCAACCTAAAATTTGATTTTATTCTCCAATACATGAAAAAATTAAATCCTAAGACAAACTAGTAACACTTGCTATTTTTCTCACCACCCTTCTTATAACTTTTTCCTCTCAATTTTTCTTTATCTTTTTCTTAGATTTTTTTTAAAATTTTTTCTCCCTTATCACGCACCAAAATACTTTGATTTTTTAGCAAAAATCAGCACCTTATCCATATGGGATGCCCCATATATATAGGCTAAGAAGGGATGTGAAGAAGCACCAAGGGGTGCCAACTCTTGGTGCTCCAAGTCTTCATGCGAAGAATAAATTCTCTGTGGCTTTAATTGGTGTAGAAGAGCCTTCACATAGAAGGACTCCTCCTCTTCTGTACCCCATAAATTCCAAGTTAAAATTTGCATGTGATAATTAAGAAATTGGAGGAAAAATGAGGAGATGGATAAGAGTCTTCATGAAGAAGGACTCTTCCACTTCTCAACGTAAATAAAGATGGGCTGCATTTATTTTTGGATGTGAAACTTAGTGGGTGTGGAGGTCTCCTTCCACACTTGAAACACTTTCAAGTTGGATAAGAGTCTAATTAAAATAGATCCAATCCAATTAGGTCAAAGGCAATAGGTCTAGTTTAGCTCGAACACTTTGAACTGAACCTAATTAGGAACTTAGATTAACATAATGTGCAAGCATATCAAATTAATCTCTAAGATTTATATTAAATTCTAATTAAATTAAATCAAATCAAATTTCAAAGTGTGTGACCCATTGGATTCTAAATCTAACCAGCAGTAGATACAAACTCTTGACCTAACCTCGATCCGATCAGATTATGTCAGCTCAAGAGTCCCAATCAATTAGGACTCTTTTTAATTAATTTTTGAATTAAATTTTTTTAATTCTAATAAGTTTATAAGTCAAAATTGATGTCTAGTAATGTGTCATGACTATTTGAAAGCTTTAAAATTTTGATAAAAAATTATCAAAAAGTCTTTCAGTGGTAAGTTACTGTGTAATTCAATCCTTCAGTCAAACAACATTCCAGATGAACTGTGGGTATGAAATTATATCAAATCTAATTATTTATCTATATGTATTTCGATCAAATGGTGATGATTCAGTTGATGATATATTAGAAACTCTTTTCTAATTATCATCCTGCTTTGGCCAAAGACTTTCAGAATCATCGACCTATGAGATCACATAGGATGTTCGCTCTCCTTATTAGGAGTGACTCATCCCTTATCGATCACTTACAATCTCCATGCATACTTCACCACATTCAAAACACCCTATATAAGAATCAAAAAACTAAGTTAGAAAGTGAACCAAAATATGGATTCATATACACAAAGTACCATGGTGATCATAGGTCAAAGGATCACTTACACAACTCCCACTAGAGAACAATCAACTGACATATAAATAAGACTCCATCAGATGTTTCTCACAGGTTTGTTTAGTGAACTCATTCTCTAATGAGCATCCATATCCTTGTATTAGTATCATCACATAAGTGATCGTGAGATCAACCACCCTCATTACTGAGCGTACATAGGATATGCCAGTCTTACCGGTATCATTTCTCTCTGACTCAGTGAACCAATGGCTAAAAATATATTAGATCATGGATATCAAGAATTTAGATGTCATTGGCATGATCTCATCACGACTCTAAAACTATTGTTAGACCTACGAGGTTTGTTATAATCTTAAAAATAATAATATGATGTAGCGTATAATGAATCGAGATACCTATTTTATTAAATAATAATAATATCAATTATATGAGTTTGAAAGATAAATTATCGAAAACATCTAATCGCATCATACATGTGATTGACTTATAGGATATTATTCTTCAAGTAGGGGTCCTGTGAGGTCCAAAACAAATGGGTTGTGGTTGTTGAGGGAAAGAGTGTAGAGGGAGGTGAGGCCATCTTTGTTAATGGGGGCTACAAGGGCTTGGATGGGAAGAGAGGCTCCTAATGTGAAATGTGGTGCAATGGAGAAGGAAAGTGTGAGAAACATGAGGAGGCAAGCTCTTTGAGTTGGGGACATCTTTAGTTGGTTAAGATTGATGGAAGTGGAGGAGGAGAGAAGTGCATGTAAGGGATGGATTTTAGGGTGTAGGTTTGCTCATATATGAGGGAAAGAGTTATGTGGAATCTAGCATTGACTTCTGATAAATTTATATGAGGTGGAACAAGATGGCACATTTTCTATGAGTTTTTAGAATTATTTGTGAGTTTGAAACCCCATGGATTGATGACTTAGCAGTGATTTTAGGTGTAAATCTTATGATCTTTTTAAGAAATGTAAAGTAGCTGGATATTAAAGAGGTTACAATTAGCATGGCCAAAAGATTTGGATAAAACTTCTATGGTCAATCCGATCACGAAAGAAATTATGGTCGGACCGTCATCATCTGCCACATGTCCCCCACCCCATGGATCACAGATCAGAAGCAGAGAGAGGGGAAAAAAAGGGAGGAGAGGAGGGAGGAGGGATGGGGGTTGGTGGCATCGAAGCCGGAGAGGGGAAGGATGGGCCTACAGTGGGGGCGGCACGGACGGCAATGGGACGGGGTCGTGGCGGGGATGGTGCAGATGGCAGGGGCTGGGGTGCAGGCGGTCGAGGACCAGAGTGTAGGCATCAGGATGGGAGGGAGAGATGGGGACGGGGAGCCGAGGTGCAAGTGTCAGGGCAGGGGGCCGCAGTGCTGACGTCGGGGGGCCAGGGTGCAAGCATCGGGGCAAGGGGGCAGGGTGGGGGGATCGGGGTGCAAGCGCCTGTGTGGGGGACCGGGGTGTAGGTGGAGCCACCGAAAGGGATGGTTGGGTGCAGAGAAGAAGAAATATCTTTTTTTTTTAATGGATGGGGGATATGCGGCAGACGATGATGGTCCGACCATAATTTTTTTTATGGTCGGGCCAATTATAAAATTTTTATCCAAAAGATTTCGCTATGGATAACCATGTAATTAATACCATTACTCCATAATGGAACTACCCATATAATATTCTAATATATATTGAGTGGTTAAAAAATATTTATGCTTTGTAAAAGTTTTTTCTATGAAAGACTCACACTGAATGATTGTATATATACTATTTGATGCCTAATATAACTTAACGCTGTTAGGATTCGACTATATCTCTTGTTTGCATTGGTTGTTGTGTGAGATTAATTTTATTTGAACCCAACCCTAACCATAATTACACTGGCATCTCGCTTGTGCACATATATTTTTCTAGTATATCCTTGAGACTTCCCCACCATCGGCAAAGATAGGTTAGGTGTAGCATGGTCGTTCTCTTAGAGCTTGTGCTTTGCACATACCACTTCAAGAAACATGGAATGCCACATCAAATATTCATGTCTTTAATATATACCGATGTAGGGCAAATTAATTGATTCAAATTGGGGCACAATACATTTTACTACGGGATTATGCCATCTCAGCCATGGTCCTCGTGACTCATCGTCCAATCCTCACCTCTCGATCGTCAACCCTAATGTCGATGCTTGACCCTCTTCTAGAGTGCTCGGCTGCCAACCTATCTGTCACCACTAAAGTGATCCCCAATATTGGCCCCAACTCGGGCATTTGCCCCAGCTTCACTACCCAGCGGCGTGCAACCAACCCCGAGGTGTACTCCTCTCACTCCTTTCCCTGGTCACCATGGCCGATGATGTCCATAAGAAGCCTTTGGCTCCTATCAGATCAAACCATTAAGAAGAGCAGCTAGCCACCATATCGGTAGGAAGCCCTTAGGCCCTATCAAATTGGGTCATAAAAGAAGGTGGCCGATCACACGTCAGAAAGAGTCCCATCAACCACCACAACTTGAGTACTCATGCCCTAGCAATTAAGGAAAATGGCTGACCACGCATGGGATAGGATCATGTCAACCATTAATAAAAATAGCTGGCCATGAGCCAGGTAAGATGTCACACTCTTTGAGTCCACTAAAATCAAAGATGCCCCCACTGGGGCGGTTTCCAACAATACGATCCTCTCATGCAACCCCTCTACAAATAAAAATAGTCTAGGGATCTCTAGAGGTACCCACTGGGGCGGTTTCCAACAATATGATCCTCTCGTGCAACCCCTCTACAAATAAAAAGTCTGGAGATCTCTAGAGGTACGTGAACTCCCACACATACTCTTTTTTCTCAATTCTAGATTACTGATTTGAGCATTGGAGGGTCCTCATCGGAGCCACCCCGATCAGAGAGTTCTTATACAAGTTTGATCGCCATCATCTTTGTCGGACTTTGATTTACTCTAGCTACTCTGACGCAAGCCGAAAATTCTCAACAACAGATTGGCGCTAGAAAGAGGGTGCTCTCAGCCTATTTCTAATTGGAAAAGTGTGTTGTTTATCTCTATGCCACCTAGAAGGACATCCTCAAGGCAATCGAGCATCTAGCTTTTCAATTGATTGAAAACCTTGTCGAGAACCACACACCGGTCAAGCATCCGAGGACGTCCATGCAGCCCCCTCACTGGTCGTAGGGGTAGACCAACGTCAGTTTAACACCCTGATCACCTAAATACAGGAGCTGACTGCGGCAATCAATGCCATGCAACAATCGAGACAGATGCTGGAGGCACCCTGACAACAACCTTCTCAATCTCTGCCTCAAAGTTCGGATCAAGAAAGATTAACATAGTTGAGTCAGCCCCAGAGGAAACACTCACCAACCCCCTTCTCCACCGAAGGCTCCACCCCAGGCCGGTCCTCCCCCGGCCATTTGGAGTCCTTCATGGTCCACGATCTCGATGTGGACTGCAAACTTCAAGAGAGGAATCAGAAAATTAAAGTACTGCAATATCAGGCCACTGACTGGAATGATCAAATCAGCTTTCACATTGACCCATCTTTTGATGATAGAATCATGCAGGACCCGTTGCCTGATAATTTCAAAATGTCTCAACTGAAGAGTTATGATGGGTCAACCAACCCAGTAGACCACTTGGAGAGCTTTAAAGCTCTCATACTCCTACATAGGGCAAGTGATGCCTAGGACTGAAAGTGAGCTCGGGCCGGCCCGAGGCCCATCGGACTAGGCCGACTTCGGGTCGAGCTTCGGACTTGGTTCGAAATCATTCAGGCTAGGCTCAAGCCAAAAAAATAGGACCCGTTTTGCTTTTGGACCGAACTCGGACAGACCTTTGGCCCAGTCCGAAGTTCAACCCATTTATTTTTGACCCGAGCCCAACCCGAAGTTCAATCTATTTATTTTTATGAGTTAGCCCGACCCTGGTTTCATGCATAGCCCGACCCTGGTTTCATGCCACCCTTCTTATATGTTTGGACTCACTAGATACTATTCCAAAGTTTTGGATTTAATTGCCAGAAATTCTCTTTTGGTCTCCAACGTCTTGGGGCCTATTTTGGATTTCTATCCTCCGTTTCCTGTTACTGTGAAATCACAGGATGTGTGGACATATACAGCTAAGGGAATGCCTTTCACTTTATTTATGCAGACTATGCAATAATCATCTTTTTCTCCTTTTGGTTTTCTTCAGGTTTATGCTTCTAACTATTCCTACGCTTCCTCTCCCATACTCTATTCTTCTTGACCGTGCAGGACTAGTAATGTATTGCACTATTTCCTTGCTAGACTAGATTATTCATGCATTTTTCTGTTGTTTTAGTTTTCAAATTCGGAGTCCAGGTTAAGAATCTTTTGGGTTATTTCTTTTTATTTTTTTCTCCCTTAGCCCCTGTTGTGCATAGCTGGAGGTGCATCCAAGAACGGTCCCTGAACATGCATGGTTCATCCAGGATCTTCCTTGTCTCTATCAATGTGGTTGTGGAGTAGGGTTTTTGGAAATGGCCATGTTATGTCTGTGCTAAGTTGAATCGTCTGGTGACCAGCAAGCATGTAGCTGCAGCAATTGGCAAACTGAGCCTTCTCTTGTCCTCAATCTGAAACGCACCTTTTTTTATTTTTTTTTCATGTTTTCTTGTAGTAAAAAATTTATTCCAAGGCACATTATAAGGAATGAGGCTGTAGCTTAATTTTTCAGCTCACAACAACCACTTGCAAACAATTTGGGCCAGCACGCATGGACTCGAGCTTAGGTCCAACCCATTGCAAACGTCTAGGCCGGGCTTGGGCTTAGGTGCGGGCCAGGCTTGGGCTCCATATTTTTAAAAATTTTCAGGCCTAAGCTCCGCTCGAAGCTCAAAAAAATTTCGGGCCGGGCTCGGATAGGGGTGTGGCCTGGCCCAGTTCCAGCCCAGCCCAATTCTAGCCCTAGTAATGCCATTTTGTGCCGAGCTTTTCTTTCTACCTTCAAGAAGGTGGCTTTAGACTGGTATGCGGGCTTAAAGTTAGGCTCCATCTATTCATTTGACTAGATAAGTAAGTCATTTGTCGCATATTTTGTGACTAGTAAAAGACAGCATCAATAGTTCAGATCTTTGGTGAATATCAAGCAAAGAGAAGGGGAGCCTCTCCATGACTACATGAATTATTTTAACGTGACCATCCTAGAGGTACGTGACTTGGACCAGTCAGTCATCAGGACCACCTATAAAGGTGGACTCCCAAGACATTCTCTTCTCTATTCGCTAGAGAAAAAAAATACCCCAAGGACTCCGTGAAAATATTGGATCGGGCTAAGAAATATGCTGGAGCCAACAAAAGCTTCAAAAAACATCGCACCTCAGACGATCCTGTGACTAGGGGAAAAGGAAAGCTTCAAGATCCCCACGATCTGAGAGGAACCCTTGAGGGGCCGATAGCGATCTAGAACCCTACCTCGACATTAGAGATCTAGGACTCCTTCTCAAGGCCGATGGTTTGAAAGTCCCCAATGATAACACTACCAATCACCCAGGCACCGGTCCCCCCCCCCAAAAAAAAGGTTTGCCAATTATACCTCCCTAAATCCCTCTAAAATGCAGGTACTTATGGAGATTAAGGAGCAACTTCCTCGAGCACAAAGGATAAAGTCCAAACTAGAGAGCCATGCACAGGAGAAGTTTTGCTTCTGCCATTGGGACCACAGCTACGACACTGAAGATTGTGTTCACCTCTGGGATGAAATCGAGAGGACCATCCAGTAGGACTAATTAGATTATTTCATCTACCATGCAAGAGATGGCCCGAAGGGCCACTGGGAGTATCTCAGTGGCTGGAACCACCTCCACAAGAACAACCGGTAGAAAACCGACCTATGGTTGGCGTAATCAATACCATCATTAGGGGGGCTCGATGGCTCGACTAAAAGGTAGAAGTCGGAGGAGGCCATCACTTTCTCTAAGAAAGATGCAGAGGGAGTCCAGTTCCCACACAATGATGTGATGGTGGTATCTTTAAATATCATAAATTACGATATATGCCGCATCTTAGTAGATAATAGAAGCTTGGCCAATATTTTATTTTATGATGTATTCTCCAAATGGGAATCTCTTCGAATCGACTGGGTAGGCTTGATTCCCCCCTCATGGGCTTCATCGACGATGCCATACTGATTGAAGGAATCATCATCCTACCAGTTATAGAGGGGCGGGAGCCTCAACAATCCATTGTAAACATTGATTTCTTAGTTGTCAAGGTGCCCTCAGCATACAACGCCATTCTAGGATGACTAGGACTGAATGCCCTCAGAGTTGTGGTGGTGACCTATCACTTGGTAAAGTTTCCCACCAACCATAGGGTTGGAGATCTTTGAGGAGATCAGGCATAGGCCTGGCATTGTTACACAACCACCCTCCAAGGAGCAAAGGCTTTGTCCGATCTTCCTATCAAGGGGACACTAGCGATGAGCTGACCGAAGAATGAGGGGAACCCATGAAAGACCTCATGATGGTCCCCTTGAATGACAAAACTAAAAAGCATATGATTTGGATAGGATGAAATCTGCATGAGGTAATCTGAAACCAATTAACCTCCTTTTTGCAGAAAACATAGATGTCTTTATCTGGACAGTAGTAGACATGCTCAAAATTGATGCAAAGATAATGGTGCATCGATTGAACATAGATCGCCTCCACCAATCCATTAAACAGAAGAAGCAGAGCTTTGCATCCAAAAGATAGAAGGCTATTGCTAAAGAGATTGATAAGTTGATTAGTGTTGGCTTCGTCAAGAAGGTGATGTATCCAGAATGGCATAAGAATGTGGTCCTTGTAAAGAAAGCCAATGAAAAATAGCAAATTTGCATAGACTACTCCGACCTCAATATGGTCCGTCCAAAAAATAATTATCCTCTATCTCAGATCAACCAATTGGTAAATTCCATGTCAAGCCATGAGCTCTTCACCATCATGGATTCTTTTTCAGCTATAACCAAATTCAGATGGCACCTAAAGATGAGGAGAAAACTACTTTTATTATTGACTGAGGCCTTTTCCATTATAGAGTCATACCTTTTGGGCTAAAGAATGCAAGCACCACTTATCAGCAGCTAGTGAACAAAATTTTCAGAAAGCAGATCCGTTGAAATATGGAGGTGTACATGGATGGTATACTAGTTAAGAGCCAAATGTCGGGGGAGTTGATTAACGTAGATGATTTCATGCATGTATTTTAAAATTTTTTAAAATAAAATATAGTGAAAAGTATCTACATTAATCATATTAACCTAACATGTATATGGTCTAATCATCAAAATAACCTACTGACATTATATGTTGCATATAAAATCTAAAAAATATAGAAGATAAAATCTATATGCATGGATGTAAGCTGTACATCAAATCTATATCTATCTGAGTTCAGAACTTGATATCTGAGCACGAATCGATGATCGTCGCTGCTGAGAGACATGATAAAGATGATCTTTACTAATTGCTCACAGTCACACACGTATTCGACCTCTACGAAAAGTTTACTCGAAGCTTCGATCTAATCGGCCTTCTCGAAAGTGCTAGCTCGCACGAAGACCATCTTCTTGACTGATCTGGATCTTTTCTTCAAATCTCTTGAATCTTTTCAGAGGTTGAAGAAAGTCATCTAGAGGAGATGGAGATGTGAAAGAAGAAAGAAAAAGAAATAATTTTTCTTCTTATTTTTCTCTCTTCCCAAACCCTAGGAACAAACTCTAGAATTTAGATTTTGCCCACACCCCAAGAGAAAGGACTCTCCTCTTTTCACACCATGAACCCATGTCCAAGGACTTTTACTGTGAAAGCCCTTCTTCTGGTCTCTTACACACACAAAAGAGAGAAAAAAAACCCTTTTTATTAGGCATGTAAGGAGTTAGGTTAGAAGAGTCTAAGAGATGTTGGACTCTTCAAGTAGTCGCCCCTTCTTCCAATTCCACGCCCCAAAAAAATATGTGACGCCCCTTCTCATTATTTTCCATAGTAAATAAATTCTCCAACTGATTTCCTATGCCACAAAAATCTCCTTTTATCGCACAAAAGAAAGGAATAAAAAGAATGTGGGCGGCAAGGTTTAGATAATGTCAAACATTATCTTATATAGTAACCTATTCAAATCAGATTTGAACATACCATTAAATACCAAATCTTATCTAACTTTAGATGTGAGAAAGGGAGGGGGAAGGCCTTTTGCATGGAGAAATCTCACACAAAAAAACTTTTAGCATAAAGAAATATGGGCATCCAAAGTTGTGGTGCAAGGGAGAAGAGTCCAATCTTTCATGGACTCTTAGTTTTCTTATTTGACTCTAAACCAAATCACATCTGGTAAATAGATGAAACTCAATCTAATTATGTTCATAATTTTTTAATCAAATTTTAATCAAATTATGAATTGATTGAACCAAAGTCTTGATCAAATCAGAGATAATTCTCTCTTAGCAATTAGGTCATCTCATAACCTAACCGGATCAAGCCTAATTGAATCTAATTCAATTAGATTTTATTTAATCTTCTTTGGTCAATCAAATTGAGCTAATCAGTAGTTTAATTACTAATTAATTCTTCATTAATTCATTAACACTTGATGAATAAATTTATTGTAATTTTTGCATAAGGTTAATCATCAATCGAATTGACGATTAAGTCCTTGAATGTTCTCAATTGTTGATCAGCCACATGATCAGTCAGAAATTTTTTTTGAGTGTGACTCCATAAGTTTGAAGCTAAGTCGATAGTACAAAAATAAATTTTTAAATCAATCGATATAATCATCTAGCAATGGAATCCGATGTTCGGATAGGTCGAATGATGGTAAAGCAATATTCAAGAACCTACTAGCATATAGTTACCGTATAATTCATCCCTTTGACCCTAATTCTCAAAAAGACCCAGAGTTTGACTATCAACCCTATATAAATCATTTATATTATATTTCAATCTTTCAAATCCATCACATGGATTATCCAGATTCAGATTTTGCTAAATTGAAATACATTGATACATAACTCCTACTAATTCGGAGGGGTTAATCCCATCTTGACTCACACACTGACTTGACAAGTATTTGATTGCACCTAAAAATCTTTCAACACTGAATTATAAATTCAGATAGTCCGACATCAAAGTATAATGAGTTACTTACAAGTCACCGTGATAATCTCAAGTCGAAGGGACACTTATACCCATACCCTTCACGAGCTACTCTTGACAATAGAGTGCTCTACAGTTAGTCATGTTCCATGACGATGTGCTCCTATATCTCACATGCATGTTATACCAGTGCTCCACATCATTTGGTTACAAGGACAACCAACGCATATGGCATACAATGACCTATATTTGATATCGCTATCATCTTAGTAATAGCGTATTATTTGGTCACGAACCAGTTTAAGAACTACGCGATAAATCCTCTTTTATCGATCAAAATAATTCTAAAGACTTCATCACAATACAGGAGTTCGCTAGAAGATGTAGTCTTATAATAAAAAAGGCTAAATAATATTTATTATTGATCAATTCATATACATTTATAATTAGCACAATCGTCAAACGATTGGCTTGAAGACACATTTTTCAATAACTCCCACTTGGACTAAAGCCAATCAATATAGTATCATATACCCATCTTCAATTTATCATCTCAAAACTCTAAGATACTGAGGCTTTAGTAAATGGGTTGGTCAGGCTTTTCTTTCTATCGATCTTCTAAAGTTCGACATTACCTTTATTCGTGATTTTCGAATGAGGTGGTAGCGATGCAAAATGCTTGTTAAGCTAATGGAACTTTGGCTTTTTGGCATGAGCTATGGCTCCGATGCTGTCAATACAGCAAGACCATCAATGGAGGGTGCCACTCTTAGCTAGCCAGTGAACCTATACAATCACATAGCTTCCTTGCAAGCATCGAATGCTGCAATGCATTCTGCCTCACAAATAAATTGGCTATATTATTTTGCTTAGAACTTTTTCAGTAGATTACTCCATTATTTAGGTAAAAAAATATTTTGACACGTTCTTACTATTATTATATCCAACTAAAAATTGAAATCAAACTCCACAAGTTTTAAGTCAGATTCTCTATAACCGAATCACTGATCCGTAGTATTTCTCAAATACTTAAGGATGACCTTCCAGTGATTCTCATCCGGATCTTGCAGATATCCACTCACTACCCTAGTGAGTATACCATATCCTATCTCATATATGATATTCATAATAGAATAAATTTTACTCATAAACACTCTATGTACATAGACTGGGAGAAGCTGAGCAGTCTCTTAGATTTATCTGTATAGATTTTGATTCCTAGGATGATGAATACTTTTTCCAAAGTCATTTATGGAGAACAATGATAGCAGCAAAATTTTTATTCCCTATAATGTAAGAAATATCATTCTTGATTAAGAGAATTTTATTCACATACAAAATAAGAAATATACTCACAGAACTATTAACTTGTTTATATTTGTAGGATTTTTTTTTGTTCTCAATGAAGCCATGCATTTTGATCACTTATCAAAATGCAAGTTCCAACTCCAAAATATTTTAGCATTATCATAAGAGAAAATGTCTCATTATGGTCAATACCATAATATTGACAATATTCTTAGACAACCAGACGAGCTTTTAGATCTTCACTTTTTCATCTGCATCCTCTGATCTTATTGAAGATCCACTTATACCCTATGGGCATTACCTTTTCGAGTAGATCAATGAATGTCCATATACCATTGATCTTCATGGTGAAGTCCAGACTCTATGGCTCCAAGCTATTAATCGGAGTCGGACCTCTACATGGCATCTATGTAGGCGATCAAATCCTTGTTGTTCTCATCGAGTTCAACAATATCACATCCCAAAAATAGAAATTGAAGTATCTATCCAATGGACGCAGTACTCTATCGGATCTCCTTAATGGTGCTTCTACAATGGATTTCGGATTTGATCTAATCAAATTCAATTCTATGAGTTTACTAAATTGTGTCAGTTCTTCTATCATCGAACTTCATAAGCTCCACATCAAGGGCATCAATTTCTTCACCAAGGTACTCTTTATTTAGAAAGAATGTCAAACAACTCTTATTCTTTAGCAAGGTAGAAGTAATATCCCCTAGATTCTTTGAAATATCCTACAAAATAATATATATAGGATCAGGATCCAAGTTAATCAGTCTACAAATATTTGACATAAACCAAATACTCTCAAATCTTAAGATAAGAGAGTATCAGCATAGCCTAGACCATATCTCATATGGAGTCTTTGCAACTGATTAATTCGAAATTCAGTTGAGAATATGACAAGTAATCTTAAGAGCATAACTTTAAAAGGAGACTGACAGATTTATAAATTTGATTATGGATCGAACTATGTCTAACAAAGTTGATTCCAATAAGAGAGAATTCTATTCTATTCTAGATATGTCAAAACTCACTAGAAAGATATTTTTTTTTGGTCTAACTAGAGAGTTTCAATGTTCTTCCTTGTTTGTTTCTTTATCTTATTATGAAATTGTTTAAACTTTTTAAATAATTTAAATTTATAACAAATATATTCGTAGATTCAATACATCAGTATGTATCAGAAGAATATCATTGGCTCGTTCATCTTTTTTCAGCAAAAGGTGACATGGTCATCTTATTAAGGAGATAGGATTGACAGGTTGACAATGATTCACAATCATTGATTTTAAGAATTATCTCTTGTTAATCATATTTTTGTTTATATGGCCGAGCCTAAATTGTCAAAGATAGAAATCCACAATATTATCTACTCTAAGGAGTTTGTTTGTTGTGTACAGTACACTAATAGGCTGTGACTATTCATAAAAATTATTTCTTTAGTTGTCCATCAAGATTTTGACATCATTCATAATGATATCATAAAAAATATTAAATAATAGTGATAATCACTAAAATGATATTGTTAGAATTAAAAATAAGTTTGAGAATTCCTAAAGCCAGATCTGAAACATGATTTTTAGTTCCAACATTTAGGGATCTTTTGCTCTTTTCAATCTTTCTACTAATCTGAAATCGTTGCAATAATTTGTATGGACTTTCGATATCCAATATTCAGATAGTAGTATCACAGATAGAGAAATCACAAAATGTTATCATATAAGTACCTTATCCAGCAATCCTTTGTAGATTTTTTTTCCTTAGCCTATTTGGATCAAGGGACTCTACCAGACTAGGTTAATCTTAGACTCTTTTGTCAGTTTGGACCCATCAGCCCAAGCACGACTCTTTTGCATCTTCTTTTTCTTTTCTTTCTCAAAAGATTGTTGCCCCACTGAAGACATATCTTCAGAGGTGCAAAAGAACTCCTTCAATATTTGAAGAATTTTCTCCCACTGTACATCATCGAATTTAGAACTAAATTCATGTTCTTCATTTCTCTCAAAAATATCACATGGTGATACGATCATTTAACCACTTCTGATTAGTGTCTTTGATTACATCATATATGTTGGATGAAGAAACATCAGGCGCTGGATCCATAATCATATATAGGATCTATTCGTGCTCTAGAACTATTCGTAACTTCTAATACCATCTATCGAAATTAGATCCTATAAATAAATTATTTTTAAATAGTAAATAGAGCAACAGACATCGAGCCATAATTGAAAAAAAAACACAAGGCCTCTATATTTATGAATTGATTAAGCCTAAAGACTTGAACTTTAGTCTAAAGGCTTTCAATAATTTTTAGTAATTAATTTTATCCCAGGTTTCATTTCAGTAGGCAATGGGCCTCTACTAAAAATTTTGATTAGGTCAAACCATTAACATGAACCTACTCAGTGATTCTAACTAATAAATGATCAGGTCTGAGTATAGCTCGATCAACGTAACCATTCATCAGATGTACATCAAAATCATCATATGATGAATGATAATTCCATCATTCAGAGAAACATCAGATGGATGGTGCCTGCAATGTCAATCAAAAATAATGGATCTATTACCATTCACCTTAATAGGAGGCTATGATCTAGTTATCACCATAACAAGCTTATTTTATAGATCTAATAATTTAGAAGACTTAATCTATGAATTAAGATAAGAGAAGAGATCAATCAGTAAACCACAATCCTTCCACTGACTTCATCAAGTCATTGAATTGGATCAGGGTCATGCTAGTTAAAATGACACCTAGATCAATCACACTGATCAATCTTAATGGCATGGGTCAACCCAAATTAATTAGCGGTCTAATCAAGATATAATCTATCAAATTGATCAGGTAAGTAAGATCGGTGGGAGAGTATGACAAGCTTGCCTTAGACACCATCAAAATGGTCAGGTATGCTGCTCCTAATTAAAAATCACCGATCGAAATGCCAAACTAATCTTAGACATCAATTGATTAATTAGTTTTGATTTGACTAGCCTAATGATTTAGGTTTAACCACTGAGCCACAATCAAAGTCTATTTAGTCTAATCAAACACATGGACCTGACCATCTACAATTATTATATTAGTTTTAAAAAAAATTTGATTTAATCTAATTTAATATTTGATTAGATTTAATTAATTTTTCTATATAGTCCATTAGCTCTTTGATTCTAACCTTAGGTCTAACCTAATTAAGAGGATCTGATTTGAGCTAACCCATGCCTCCATATTTTATGTAATGTCATTAGATCTCAAATCATAATTCTAGATCTAATCGATTCTATACTTAATTTTTAATCAAGTTTTAGCATCAACATAGATTTAAGTTTGGATTTGAAATAATTTTAATTTTTTATTTTATAAATAATTTATAATAAATTTTATGCAAAGATTTTCTATTCTGAAACTAGGTCGACTCAATTAGCACTGAGCCAGCTACACAAAGGGACTAGATCAACTCAGATCAAAATTGGATCGGCTTAGTAATTGTGCGAGCATTTTTTAAAGAGTTTCAGATCTAAAAAAACTTGCATAATCTTAAAATAAAATCAATCATAAATACTTTTTAGATCATATCTAAACTTTTTATGATTCGAGATTTTATTTTTTTATGATTAAAATAATTTTAATCATATAAATTAGATATTTTACTTTTCATACAATTTTGTATCACATATAACAAACCTAGAGTTTCAAGATCTAGAATTTTACAAAAAAATAAGCTCTTCCTTTCACATTCTTCTTCATAAGATTTAATCACATGGTACTCCTACACGCTATAAGAGTACCCCATCGAATAGAAAGAGAGAGTCTTTAAACCCTTCTTGCTCCTATGACCGGACGGTCTGGTGATCAATCCAATTCAAGTACTTGCTAATGGATCATCTAATCTAATCATATATCATATATACTTAAATTTAAATTTAATCTAAATTATATCAGATCTAATTATAATCTTAGATTATATCTAAATCAGATTATAAATATCACATGTAATATATAAAATCAGATTTTATCAAAGATCAGCATAAACTAGGACAACCTGTTCACTGTAAGGGATAAACCCTACAGCAGGATAACCTTATTTTAGTTTGTGCAATCCATCATTAATTAAATTTAAATTTAAAATATCACATATCAAATCTAAATAAAATTAAATTTTAGATTTAATATGCATAAATAATATGTCATAACGAACCTATGCTCTGATATCACTGTTGATTAATGTAGGCGATTTCATGCATGTATTTCAAAATTTTTTGAAATAAAATATAGTGAAAAGTATCTAGATTAATCATATTAATCTAACATACATATAATCTAATCATCAAATCAATCTACTCTAAGATCTATGACATGATATGTTACATATAAAATCTGAAAAATACAGAAGATAAAATCTACATGCATTGATGTAAGCAGTAGATCAAATATACATCTATCTGAGTTCAAAACTCGATATCTGAGTATGGGTCAACGATCATTACTACTGAGAGATATGATAAAAATGATCCTGCTAGTTGCTCGTAGCTGCACATGCGTCTGATCTCTATGGAAGGTCCACTCAAAGCTTCGATCTAATCGATCTTCTCGGGAGTGCTAGCTTGCACGAAGATCATCTTCTTGGCTGATCTAGATCTTTTCTTTAAATCTATCAAATCTTTCTAGAAGTTGAAAAAGGTCATCTGGAAGAGATGGAGATGTGAAAGAAGAAAGGAGAAGAAACAATTTTTTTTTTATTTTTCTCTCTTCCCAAACCCTAGGAACAAACCCTAGAATTTAGGTTTTGTATACACCCCAAGAGAAAGGACCCTCCTTCTCTTTTCATGCCATGAACCCATGCCCAAGGACTTCTCATCATGAAAGCCCTTCTTCTGATCTCTTACACACACAAAAGAGAGAATAAAAACCCTTTTTATTAGGCATGTAAGGAGTTAGGTTAGAAGAGTCCAAGAGATATTGGACTCTTCAAGTTGTCGCCCCTTCTTCCAATTCCACACCCCCAAAAAATATGTGATGCTCCTTCTTATTATTTTCCATAATAAATCAATTCTCCAACTAATTTCCTACACTACAAAAATCTCTTTTTTTCATAGAAAAGAAAGGAATAAAAAGAATGTGGGCGGCAAGGTTTAGATAATGTCAAACATTATCTTATATGGTAAACTATTCAAATCAGGTTTGAACATACCATTAAATACCAGATTTTATCCAATTTTGGACATGAGAAAGGGAGGGGGAAGGCCTTTTGCATGGAGAAATCTCATGCAAAAAAACTTTTGGTGTGAAGAAATATGGGCATCGAAAGTTGTGGCACAAGGGAGAGGAGTCCAATCTTTTATGGACTCTTAATTTCCTTATTTGATTCTAAACCAAATCACATCTGGTTAAACCCAAATAAATAGATGAAACTCAATCTAATTAGAATCATAATTTTTTAATCAAATTTTAATTAAATTAAAAATTGATTGAACCAAAGTTCTGATCAAATCAGAGATAATTCTCTCGTAGCGATTAGGTCATCTCATAACCAAATCGGATCAATCCTAATTGAATCTAATTCAATTAGATTTTATTTAATCCTCTTTGCTCAATCAAATTAAGTTAATTAATAATCTAATTACTAATTAATTTTTTATTAATTTACTAATACTTAGTGAATAAATTTATTGCAACTTTTACATAAGGTTAATCATCAATCGAATTGATGATTAAACTCTTGAATAATTCTCAATTATTGATTAGCAATATGATCAGTCAAAAATTTCTTTTGAGTATGACCCCATAGGTTCAAACCTAAGTCAGTAGCATAGAAATAAATTTTTAAACCAATCGATGTAACTATCTAGCAATGGGATCCGATGTTTGGATAGATCGAATGATGGTGAAGCAACATTCAAGAACCTACTGGCATATGGTTATCGTATAATTTATCTCTTTGATCCTAATGCTTAAGCAGACATAAAGTTCTACTATCAACCCTGTATAAGTCATCTACATTATATTTCAATCTTTTAAATCTATCATATGGATTATCCAGGCTTAGATTTTGCTAAATTGAAATACATTGATATATAACTCCTACTAATTCAAAGGGATCAATCCCATCTTGACTCATACACCTACTTGATAAGTACTTGATTATACTCAAAAAAAATTAATACTAAAATATAAATTGCGATAGTCCGACATCAAAGTACAGTGAGTTGCTTGTAAGTCACCATGGTGATCTCAGATCAGAGGGATACTTATATCCATACCCTTCGTGAGCTACTCTTGATAGCAGAGTACTCCGTAGTTGGTCACATTCAGTGACGATGTACTCCTACATCTCACTAGCATGCCTACTAGTGTCTCCATACCATTTGGTTAAGAGGAGAACTAATGCATATGGCACACAATGACCTACACTTGATATTGCTATCATCCTCATAATAGCGTATCGTTTGGTCATGAATCAGCTTAAGGACTACACGATAAATCCTCCTTTATCAATCAAAATAATTATAAGGACTTCATCACAACATAGGAGTTCATTAGAAGATGTAACTTTATGTTGAAAAAGATTAAATAACATTTATTATTGATCCATTTATATACATTTATAATTAGCATAATCGTTAAATGATTGGCTTTAGGACATATTTTTCAATAGGGAGACCATATTGCCGACCTTAGAGAAAACTTTGACACTCTCCGAAGGTGTCAAATGAAATTGAATCTGATGATATGTGCATTTGGTGTCACCTCTGAATGATTTCTTGACTTCATGGTCTTGCACAGAGGCATTGAAGCTAACCCAAAAAAGATCAAAGCTATCCAGCAGATGAACCCCCAAGGTCTATAAAGGATGTCTAGTGCCTAACTGGTAGGATAGCCGCTCTCAATCGATTTATCTCCAGATCAATAGAGCACTGTCTTCTATTGTTCTAGACTTTGAGGTGCCCAACGGACTTCAAATAGAAAAGAAATACAGTGGACTTTTGAAGTGTTAGAAATTATGTTCCAAAACCAATCGTCAGTCTGTTGATGGTAGAGCTAATCATTATAATTGTATATGAATTGTTAAATTAATAAATATTATTTGATTTTTTCATCACTATATGTACATCTTATTTGAACTCCTGTATTTTGTGATGAAGTCCTTAGGACTATTTGAATCTATATAGTAGGATATATCATTTAGTCATGAAACTCTAGTTCACGACCAAATGATATACTTTTATTAGGACGATAGCTATATCAAGTATAGATCGTTGTGGGCCATATGCGTTGATTGTCCTCTGAATGAAGGAGTGTGGAGACACTGGTATGGCATGTAAGTGAGATGCAGGAGTACATCTCACTGAACATGATCAATTATTGAGCATTCTACTGTCAAGAGTAGCTCACGAAGGATATGAGTATAAGTGTCCCTCCGATCTGAGATTATCACAATGACTTGTAAGTAACTCATTGTGCTTTGGTACTGAACTATTTAAATTTCTAACACATTGATGAAAGATTTTTAGACACAGTCAAGTACTTACAAAGTCGATGTGTGAGTCAAGATAGAATTGACCCCTCTGAATAAGGAGGAGTTAAGTGTCATTGTGTTTCAATTCAGTAAAACCTTGATCAGGATAATTCGTGAGATGGATTTAGAAAATTAAAATATAATGTGGATGACCATATCAGGGTTCATAGTTAAATCTTAGGTCATCTTAAGTATTTGGATCAAAGGGATGAATTATACGGTAACCATATGTCAATAGATTCTTGAATGTTGCTTTACAATCTTTTGATCTATCCGGACGTTGGGTACCATTGCTAGATGATCACTTTGATTGGTATAGAAAAATTATTTCTGTATTATCGACTTAGATTCGAACCTACAGGTTCATACTCAAAAAAAATTTCTAACTGATTTTGTGGTTGATCGATGATTGAGAATCAATCTAGGATAAAACAATCAATTCGATTGATGATTAATTCTGTGCAAAAGTTGTAATAACTTAATTTACTAACTATTGATAAATTGTAGGAGAATTATTAGTGATTAGATTGCTAATTAGCTCAATTTAATTAAGTATTAAGATTTGAATTAAATTAAATTAAATTAGATTCAATTTGGTTTGATTCGATTAGGTTATGAGATGACCTAATCACTAAGGATGTTCGATTCCTGATTTGATCGAAACTTAAGCTCGATTAATTTTTGATTTGATTAGGATTTAATCAAGATCATTTATTATCTAATTAGTTTAGATGATCTAATTGGGTCTAACCTAATTTGGTTGGGTCGAGAACCTAATTGGATAAGAATTTGAATTCAAATTCAAATTGGACAACCCCTTGCGTCACCCTTTCTCTGCGCCATTCCTTTCATCATGCGAGAAAAGTTTTTACGTAAAATTTTTCTCTCACCTAGAACATGTTTAATACCCACTTCTGATCCCTTTTAGATTAGGATTTGGTTGGTTTAAATTTTGAGTTCAAAATGTTTGAATTCAGATTTAAACCTAGAGTCCAAAACAAGTTGGACTCTTCCCTTACTACCGACCACTCTTCTCACGCACAAATAAGTTTTGCATAATTTTTTTTATGCCATTCTGATGGTTGTCACCCAC
Source organism: Elaeis guineensis (assembly GCF_000442705.2). Lineage (NCBI taxonomy): Eukaryota > Viridiplantae > Streptophyta > Magnoliopsida > Arecales > Arecaceae > Elaeis > Elaeis guineensis. The sequence continues at coordinate 32,051,405 of NC_025997.2, read as the reverse complement.
TCTCTGAGTTTCTAAGATGAGAATAAAGTTTGATTCAAGTTTGATTCAAATTTGATTTGAATTGGTGATAAGGATCAACCAATGTTTGAACTTGAACCAAACTATCCAAACTTATCCTTGTCTTTCATGGGACGCCACCTTAAGAAGGATTGTTTTTATGCACCTCAAGAGATAGGTTTTTGGCATGAGAAACATCAGAGAGTGTGCATGAAAATTCAGAGAGGGGGTGGGCTTTCATGCTTGAGAAATCGAGGAAGAAAACTTCTTCTTGGGTGTGAGGCCTAGGGTGGGTTTCTAGGATTTCTTATTGCTCCAGTTTTGTGTGAGAAAATCACAAGAGGGTCTTGTTTCTTTCTTCCACACCACCTCCTCCTCGAGTTGCTCTATTTTCTAATTCGGAGGTGTCCGGGTGATCCGAAGGAAGGAGTCTTCTTCAATCATTCAAAGCCTTCTACATGAGCTAGCACTCTCGAGAAGGACAATCTATTCGGGGCTTCGAGTGGACTACTTGTAGAAGCCAGACATACTGTGCGGCTGCTCGATATTAGAAAGAATCTCATACCATATTCATCAGCAATGATGATCATCGATCCATAATAAGATAATGGATTCTGAACTCATCTGACCAGATCTAACGGCTAGATCTGATTCAAAGCATCAATATGATCGATGCAGTATTTTCTTTTATATCATATTTTTATGTACAAAAATTTCATGTCATAGATCCTTAAAAGATAGTATAGATCTGATCTAAAGCATGTTTAAAAGATTAAAATATTTAATCTATTATCTTTCGCTATAAAAATTTTAAAAATGCATGCTTTGAACTACCCATTTTCTCTTCAAATAGTATTAGAGCCAGGTTGCTCTTGACATGAATATTTTACATATAATCTGATTTTAATTATTTAAATTAAATTTAAATAATTAATTTAAAATTTGAGTGATATAGTAATCGAATTGAATAGATCTTCATAGCCATCCGATCATAGGAAAAAGTAGGATTTTATGGTCTTCTCCTCCCATTCGATGGGGTTCTCCTATGGTATGTAGGGGTGCTACGTGATCTTTTTCATAAAGATGAATAATAAAAAAAATTAAATAATTTTTATTTTAGATTCAATATATTGTATGTTAGATCTGAAATTAAAGTTTATTTGATTGTATAAAAATTTGTAAAAATATTTTACAAAACTTGAAACTATTTTCAAATATCAAATCCTAACCCATGTTAGTCCAAAACTTAATTGTAAATTAAGTGATTTAGATTTGAGAATCAAAGATCTAGGACATAAATTTCATAAATCAAGGGTTTATGGGTTAACTCGAGTGAGGTCCATTTAACTGGGTTAGATCTAGGGTTAGAAATCATTGATAATGGACTATGTTAGTAATTGATCAAATTTAATTAATTATTAATTCTGATTGGATCAATTCTTCTCTCGATCAATTTTTAATAGTTGTAGTTGATCTGAATCCATATCTATGATTAGACTAAGATAGACCTTGATCATAGCTCCATGGCTAAATCTAAATCTATAAGTTGATCAAATTAAAACTGACTAACCAGTTGGTGTGTAAGGTAAGTATGGCAACTTTGATCGGTGGTCATTAATTGGAAGCTACTCGCATAGATTGAGTCTATATCGAGTTAATGACATATCCCTCCCATCGGTCTCACTTATCTAGTCAACGTGATGAATCATGTTTTGATTAAATCACTTAATGATTAGAGTTGACCCATGCTAACTAAGAAATAAGTATGACTGATTTAAGTGCCTCTAGTTCAACTTATCTAAAGTTTTCTTCATGACTTGATGAAGTCAGTAGGAGGATTTATGACTAGTTGGCTGAATCAGCTTAAGCCTAATCTTCTTTAATCTGACTTAGTGAAGTCAGTGGAAGGATTAAGATTAACTGGTCAAGTCTTTTCTCATCTTTCATTTCATCTAATTAAAGCTTCTAAAATTATTAAGTCCCTAAAAATGAAATAGTTATGGTGATAACTGGATCATAGCCTCCCATTATGTTGGATGAGAATGGGTACAACAGTTTATGTGATCATTGGACGTGCCAAATGTCTGGTGCTCATCTGGCTATCAGAATTATCATTCATAATATGTTGATTTAGTTGTGTCTTTTTAATGATGGTCAGTTTGGTCGAGCCACATTCGAATCTGATCACTTATTTATCAAATGTACTAAATTCTGACATGTTAATAGTTAGACCTAACCAGAACTTTTAGTGGAGGTACCACACACCTACTGAAGAGGTGTCTGAGGCAAAAATTGAATGCTAAAAATTATTTGATGAAATAATTGATTAAAAATCTATCTATAGATGCACAGGGGTTAGCCGAGCCACACTCGGATCCATGTGCAGCCTATGTTGATTTTAGTACCTACTAAGAAATTAGTGTAATTCCTTGAATTAGAGGTAGAGACTACCAATTTGAATAAAATAATGGAAGAACCTAAAATCTATGTCTTTAGGCTTAATCAATTCACATACTAACTAGATTTTGATTTTTCTTTTTGCAGTTATGGCCACTACCTTATTACTCTGATCACTATTAGATAGTGATAAATTGATGGGATCAAATTTTGATAGTTGGTATCAAAAGTTGAAAATAGTACTAGAGTACGAACAGATCTTATACGTGTTGATAGATCTACATCTGAGGAGCCAGTTCCGAACACCCGCAGTACAGTTTGAGACACTTATCAGAAGTGGCTCAACAATCGAATTACGATTTGTTGCATTATGCTAGCGGTAATGAATGATGAGTTCAGCCCGATTCGAGAATACTCCATCTCAGGACATGTTACAAATATTGAATGAATCTTTTGGGACGTCCAACAATGTTGAGAGGCACAAGATAAGTTGTGCCATCTTCAATGCTCGAATGAGGGAAGGAGCATTAGTCACTGATCATATACTGTACATGATCGGGATAATTGAGCGCTTAAGCAAGCTCGGCTTTCTCTTTCATGAACAGTTGGGGAAGGATGTCATTCTAAACTCTCTGTCCAAATCCTACCTCCCTTTTCTTACTCATTATCGAATGACAAAGTCTGCAGTCAACTACCATAATTTGTTGGGGTTGCTGCAGAACTTTAAGAATGATCACCAACTCCATAAAGAGTCGGTGAATATGGTGGAAGGATCTTCTTCTGGATGTCGACCCTTTAAAAAAGAGAAGAAGAATTTGAAGAATAAGATAAGGGTGCAAAGTGCTGGGCCGTCCAAATCTAGTCAGATCAAGAAATCTAAGTCCGATCAGAGTCAGGTGGAATGCTTCTACTATAAGAAGCAAGGGCACTGAAGGAGGAATTATCCTCAGTACATTGTCTCTCTAGATCCAAATAGGCTGAAAAAGAAGCAAGCTATTGCTGGACAAGATAATTATATGATAAAATCTTATAATTTCTCAATTATGATTCTACTATCTAGATATTAGATACCAGAAGTCCTTTTAATGTTTGCAATTCGTCGCAGGATCTATAGGTCAGTAGGAGATTTGAAGAAGATGAAAGATTCCTAAATATTAGAGATAAAAGATCAGTTCCAGTTCTAGCATTAGGGATTATTAAGCTTGTATTCAAGTCCAATGTAATCATTCTTAGTGAATGTCACTTTTGCCCTTCTTTTTTATTGAATATTATTTCTGTAGGTCTTTTGATCATGTACGGTTATGAAATTTCAATAAAAAGAGATATTTTTAATATCATTATAAATACTGTTAATGTGATGAATGGATGCTGAATAATAGAATTTACATATTGTCACAACCTGTTAGTGTAATGTACATGTCTGGCAAATATCCTAGAATTGATGATGTCACCGACATCTACCTTTGGCACTGTAGGTTAGGTCATGTTAACAAGAACAAAATAAATAGGTTGACTCAAAAGAAAATCTTCGAAGTCAGTGATTATGAATTACTTTCAATCTGTGAGTTCTGTCTATTTGAAAAAATGATCAAGTCATCTTTTACTGAAAAAGATGAGCGAGCCAGTGAAGTTCTAGGTCTGATACATACTGATGTATGTAAACCCATGAACATGAGTATCAGAGATTGGTATTATTATTTTATTATATTTATAGATGATCTATCGAGATATGAGCACATCTATTTAATGATACATAAGTCAGAATCATTTGAAATGTTCAAATGATTCTGTAATGAAGTAGAAAAATAAATGATAAACACTTAAGTTAAGTCATTTAAAGCAAAAAATTATATTTAATTTATTTTATTTATTAAGAATTTGATGCTTCTTTTTATGTTTTACAGAAAAGAGATCGCCGATACAAAGAGTTTGATTCGCAGATCAAAAAGACTCAAATTTGAAGAAAATTAGACTTAAAATAAAATTAAAATAAAAAAAAAATACATACGGTATTATAGAAAATGAAGATATTATGCCAGGAACCCAAAAAGGATATAGACATCATTTTAAAGAAACAAAAGTTTCTTTTTGTAATCAAAAAGCCTAACAGTGCGAGTGCACGGCAGAGCGAGCGCGCGACAGTGCAGGCACGGGCGCGCGGCATGATGGGTTCGCAGGGAGTTATGCTGGCGGACACAGTGGCGAACAGATGCTCATTAAAAGAAAAAATATAATACTTGAAAATACTTCAAGAGAAAGAATTTATATTTTCTTTATCTGCTTATAATCTTTCCATCTCATCCATCCATCTTTTAGTCCTTAGTATTTTCTTTAGTCCCACATCTGAAAACTATGTAAAACTCATCCCTCCTAATACCTATAAAAAGGCTCTTGTACTCCCATTTGAGGATCATCCCAGAAATTCTTCTAGAGCGTTGCATAGAGGAAGAGAAAGGGACTACTCCATGAGCAGCTAGGCTAGCAGTCTCGGGAGTGGAGAAAAAATTTTGTAACGACACAGAGTGGGTTTATTGTTCTAAACTTTCTTGTATTTATTTATATGCAATAAAGATTATGCTTTTTATTTAAATCGTCATGAGTTTTTTATTTGCTCTCTTTCATATGCTTTTATTTATGCTTTCCTGTTAGATTAATATTAGGACCAACTTTTACTTTCCAGAGACACGCCGTGATCTACGGGTATGGGGCGTGTCGAGAAAAGAAGAGTTGTTTACCTAGTACTTTTCGAAGACGCACCGTGATCTACGGATATAGAGTGTACCGAGGAAAGATAGGTATTTTTTTTAAGATTAATCGAATCTATTTAATTAAAAAAGAGATACAACTCTGCTAGTGCAAAATTAATTGAAAACTCCCAAGCTCTTTATTTTTTAATTATATTAATTTTAAAATAATTTATTTTTTAAATCGAAACAACACTTCTTTCTTTTATTTTGCAATCTCAACTTAGCCCAAGGTCCCTGAGGATACGATCTCGACTCATCCTACCTACGTAGTGAGTAGAGTTATTTTTTGTGCTATCAACGACTACGCATCAAATTTTGGCACCGTTGCCGGAGACCTTGGCATGGTTGAATTAAAAAAAAAATCACTGACATTTCATAACACTTAACTAAAATAGCGTAACCTCAAATATAAAAATTTCTAACTTGATTGGACACCTTGTTTCTTTGCATTGCATCTTCATAATTAACTTTAAGGGCGTAACCCATTAACTAAGATAAGGTGGAGATTTGATCACCCTTCCTTGGCCCACAAATCACTCCCTTGCATTTGCATAACCTAGACCCTAATCTAAAATTAATTAGACGTTGACCCCTAAGGATTTCGAGCTCATTAGGATAAGTGACCCTGAGAGTTGAACCAAGTTAGACTTGGTCAGCTAGCTGGTGTCTAGGCAAGTGGTTTGCGGGATGATGGGCCCGAAGGAAGGTGGTTTTTAATTGGTTTCGTTCGCTGATCTGGCCAATTTAATTGGTATCTAAGAAAAGCAATGGGGGGACTCCCACCAACCTTACACTTATCTGGCCAGTTGGTTGGTCAAGTTCTGACTTGAAGGGCTTGAAGGCTAACTATAGTTAGGAGCTGACTAGAACTAGGGTAACTTTAGGATAGAGAGTCCACTGCGTGCTAACTTGATTGTAATTAAAATATAACCACAACTAATTCTTCTATTAGTTTTAGAACTTCTTAGGATCTCTTCTTTAGAACTCTTTTCTCTCTTCTCTTCTCCTCTTAATAAAAAAATAATAATAATAATAATCCTTAACAGACTAGGATAGTCCTACATAGACCTTTTAGTTGCATGTTAGGTCGACGATCACTAAAACCCAACTTACAACCATTAGATGAAGAATTAGAAAAGACTCTTAGGACTATCCGAGTTAGAAACATGGCTACACCTAGTGAGGCTAATCCTCCACGCTCATTGAGAGAATATTTTACTCCATCCTTGTATACCTACTCTCCATGCATTCAAGCACCTCCAGTAGAAGCTACCCAATATGAGATTAAGTCTAGCATTATTTAAATGTTGCCATCATTCTATGGACTTAGTAACGAGGACCCATACAAACACTTGGATGAATTTCTTGAAATTTGTTCCACAGTAAAAATTTAAAACTTCTCCGATGATGCCCTTAGGTTGAAACTATTCTCTTTCTCACTTAAGGACAAAGCCAAGCATTGATTAAACTCCTTAGACTCTATAACCATTTCAACTTGGGATCATCTTCAGAGAGAATTTCTCAAGAAATATTTTTCAATTGAAAAAATAAATCAAATTAGAAAAGCTATCACTAGTTTTTCCCAATTGAAGGGTGAACTTTTTCATGAGACATGGGATAGGTTAAGGGACCTCATTCGTAAATATCTACACCATGCTGTCCCTAAATGGCAACTTTGTCAGTATTTTTATGATGGTCTATCAGAGAAACATCGACAAATGGTTGATGCATCATGTGGTGGGACGTTCATGCTAAAGAGTGAGGATGAAGCCTGACAGCTCTTTGAAACACTTAGTGAGAATTTCCTACATCATATGTCTGCCACCTTTAGAGAACAACCCATGCTTCAATAAAAAAAAAGTGGAATTTATCATATTGAAAATGTCATAGATATCCATAGTAAGGTAGATGAACTGTCTCAAAAATTAGATCGTCTTCTAAATACTGGCAATCCCCGATTCGACCTAACCCAATCCAAGAAGTTTGTGCATTGTGTGCAAGTCCGAACCATTTTGTTAGTGAATGCCCAGCCGCACCTCAATTTCCTAAATTTGTGCATGAGCAGATTCAGCAAGCTCAAGTCCAACAAGCTCGCAGACCAGAAAATGATCCATATTCGAACACTTATAACCCCGATGGAGAGACCATCCAAATTTTTCCTGGAGACCACAACCAGTGGTTGGCCCTGCCACACCTCGACCTCAATATCAGGACCCAATATATAGGCATGGACCATACCATCAATTTTAAAATGCTCTTCAACTGTCTACTACTGGTAACAGCTCAGCTTTTGAGAAAAAATTTTGAAAGTACTAGAATGATTAGAAGTCAACACTCAGACCCTTAACTCCCACACACAATCCATTGCTAAGCTAGAGACCCAAATAGGTCAACTAGCGACTGCATTCAGTAGGAGGGAAGGAGAAAAATTACCTAGCCAATCCGAGAGCAATCCAAGAGGGCAATTTATGATTGAGAGCTCTAATACCCCAAAAGCTTTTTCTGAACATGCCAAATCAATCATGACTCTGAGAAGTGGGAAGGTCATTGAACACACTAGTAAAACCAATAAGACCGACCCTAAACCTCTAACCAAAGCCAAATCATCCAAGAACAAGGAGGACCTTAAAATAGAGAATGAACCAACTGTACCAGAATCATCTTACTTGCCTAAAGCCCCATCTCTGGATGCCCTGAAAAGCCCTATTCCTGCAGATAAGAAGGGAGGAAAACTCGACAAGATGTTGGAATTGTTTAAGCAAGTCAAATTAATCTTCTCCTTCTAGACACAATCAAATAGATCCCTGCTTATGTCAAAATTTTGAAAGATTTGTACACCCAAAAATGTAAATCTAGATCACAAATCCCAAAGAAAGTACGTCTCACTGAACAGGCTAGTTCTGTCTTCCAGCATACCACTCCTCCAAAGCTTAAGGACCCAGGAGCCCCCATCATTTTCTGTATTATAGGAGATTATCACATTGAAAAAGCTCTTCTGGACTTAGGGGCAAGTGTGAATCTTTTATCTAGTTCGGTGTATGAGCTTTTTGGATTCAGAGAACTGAAACCCACATCAGTCACACTGCAATTAGCCGACAGATCAATTAAGAAACCATGTGGAATGCTTGAGGATGTCTTGGTTAAGGTAGATGAGTTTTACTTTTCAGTTGATTTTTTGGTTCTCGACATAGAACTAAGTGGCAACCCAAGATAAATTTCCATTATCTTAGGACGACCCTTCCTAGCTATGGCAAATGCATGCATTAATTGTAGGACAGGAGTCATGGACGTATCGTTTGGGAATAAAAAATTGAGACTGAATGTGTTTGGTGCTTCCCAAGGACCATCAATGGATAGTTGCTTCGAAGTAGATACACTAGAAGATATTATAGAAGATGCAACACCCATAATTCTAGCACCAGACCCCTTAGATACTTGCTTGGCTCACTTTGGAGTGTATGACTTTGAGGGATATATGAAAGAAGTTAACACCTTGTTGGATACACCACACGATAAAACCACTCCTCCATGGACAATCAAGTATGAGCCATTGCCCACATTAGCCAGTACACCAATAGTCCCATCTTTAGAATCACCACCTACGTTAGAATTGTAACCCCTTCCTGCTACGCTCAAGTATGTATTTCTAGGACCCAATGACACCCTCTCGACAATCATTGCATCAGACTTGACCCCTAATCAGGAAGCACAATTGGTTGGTATTCTGAAGGAACACAAAGAGGCTATCGGTTGGTCCATTGCCGATTTAAAAGGAATTGACCCCTCCATTTGCATGCACCATATTCATTTTGAGGCAAATACCCCGTCGAGATATACAGAGGAGATTGAACCCAAACATGCATGAAGTAGTAAAGAAAGAGGTGGTAAAGTGGTTAGATGCTGGAATCATCTACCCCATATCCGATAGTAAATGGGTCAGTCCCACTCAAGTAGTACCTAAGAAATCAGGTATTACTATGGTTAAGAACGAAGAAGGTGAGTTGCTTCCCACTCGTATATCATCTGGATGGCGAGTATGCATAGATTATAGAAAACTAAATGCCGTTACTAGGAAGGACTATTTTCCATTGCCCTTCATCGACCAAATCTTAGAACGGTTAGCAGGACAAAGTTTCTTCTATTTTCTTGATGGTTATTCAGGGTACAATCAAGTACCTATATTTTTGGATGACCAAAAAAAAACTACCTTCACCTGCCCCTATGGCACCTTCGCTTTTCAGCGTATGCCATTCGGGCTCTGCAATGTACCCGCTACATTTCAACGGTGCATACTGGCCATTTTTTCGGATATGGTGGATAAATGTCTTGAAATTTTTATTGATGATTTTTCTGTGTTTGGAACCACCTTTGAAGATTGTCTCCATAATCTTTCCAAAGTTCTTAAATGGTGTATGGAAACAAATCTCATCCTAAGTTAGGAAAAGAGCCATTTCATGGTGCGGAAAGGAATTGTATTAAAACATATTATTTCTGAAAGAGGGATCGAGGTAGATAAAGCCAAAGTTGAGGTCATTTCAAAACTATCCCCTACTTCGGTCTGACAAATACGATCCTTCTTAGGTCATGCTGGATTTTATAGATGTTTCATCAAAGACTTTAGCAAGATTTTAAGACTCCTGTGCAATCTGTTAGCCAAGGACACACCATTTGTCTTTGACGAAGACTGTTTGAAAGCATTCAATACATTACGAACAGTCCTGACAACAGTACCCATAATAAAACCCCCTGACTGGTCCATTCTATTTGAGATTATGTGTGATGCCTCTGACTTTGCAATAGGTGCCGTCTTAGGCCAAAAAATCAATAAAGAGCCACATGTGATCTATTATGCTAGCAAGACTCTTTTCGATGCCCAATTAAACTACACCACAACAAAAAAAGAGCTACTAGCAGTAGTGTTCGCCCTTGAAAAATTTTGCTCATATCTATTAAGGTCTAAGGTTCTAGTTTACTCTGATCATACGCCTCTAAAACATCTCCTCTCAAAGAAAGATACTAAACCACGTTTGATCAGATGGATCCTTCTTTTACAAGAATTTGATCTGAAAATCCAAGATAAGAAGGGTTCCGAGAATGTGGTAGCTGATTACATCTCCAGGATCTTAGTTGAACACACGATAGGTATAGATGAGGTCAAAAAGAAATTTTCTGACGAACAACTTTTTGCAATCTCTTCTAGCCGTCCTCCATGGTTTGCCCATATTATCAATTACTTGTCAACAGGACAAGTACCTTCTCACTGGACAAAACAAGAAAAGGATCGATTTTTCTCATAAATTAAATATTATTTCTGGGAGGAACCTGAACTATTCAAATACTGTCCTGATCAAGTTATCCATCGTTGTGTCTCCGAGAGTGAATTCCAAAGCATTCTCACTTTTTGCTATTCTTCGGCATGTGGGGGATATTTTAGTGAAAGAAAAACTGCAGCAAAAGTGCTGCAGAGTGAGTTTTATTGGCCAACACTTTTCAAGGATGCACATGAATTTGATCGAAGTTATCTGCAATGTCAGCAAACAAAAAATTTATCCAAGAAGGATATGATGCCGCTGACCCCCATTTTAGTAGTAGAAATCTTCGATGTTTGGGGGATTGATCTCATGGGACCTTTTTCAGCCTCATTTGGATTCGAATATATTCTGGTGGTAGTTGATTATGTGTCAAAATGGGTGGAGGCAATAGCTACACGGACTAATGATAATAAAGTTGTAACTAGTTTTATCCAATGAAATATCATTAGTCGATTTGACTTCCCAAGGGTGATCATTAGTGATGGAGGGACTCAATTTACGAATAAACATTTTGAAGCACTAATGAAAAAAATATAATATTACACACAAAGTGGCCACACCATATCACCCCCAAACTAATGGTCAGGTAGAGGTGTCAAATAGGGAGATTAAACATATCCTAGAAAAGACGGTTAGGCCCGATAGAAAAGATTGGTCTCTTCGCTTAGATGATGCATTATGGGCTTACCGTATAGCTTTTAAAACCTCTATCAGTATGTCACCCTACCGACTAGTTTATGGCAAAGCTTGCCATCTGCCGATTGAATTAGAACATCGTGCACTCTGGGCCATACGAATGTTTAATTTTAACATGAAGAATGCAGGTTCTAATTGAAGATTGCAAATCAATAAACTGAAAGAACTTCGCAATGATGCATACGAGAGTTCATGAATTTACAAGGCTCGAACCAAAGTATTTCATGACAAATATATCTCTAGAAAATCATTTGAGCTAAATCAAAAGGTATGGCTTTTCAATTCCAGGTTACGCCTTTTTTCTGGTAAACTTCGATCCCGATGGGATGGACCTTTCATTGTCACACAAATATTCCCACATGGAGCAATTAAAATTCATGACCCCCCGAATGGCAATACATTTAAGGTAAACGGCCAACGTTTGAAGCTATATGTAGATGAAATTGCACATAAAGAATGAATCGATGCCATCTACCTGTGTGATCTACTTTATAATGAATAATAAACTTGACGTCTGGCTGAAGACATAAAACTTAGCACTTGTTGGAAGGCAACCCAACAATTTTATATTTTTTTTTACTTTACTGCAGCTGTAGGAATTTAGAACAAGAGCCTATTAATCAATGAAACTATCTTCAACTTTCGAAGCAAAATTATCCCAGGTGCACTTTCTCCTTTTATTTTCTTTGCTTTCCTACTTCATTGAGGACAATGTAGATTAAGTTGGGGGGAAAAAATTTAATCAAATCCTTGAGTATGGTCAGAAATAATTAGTTTTGTGTATCCGAATTTTATTTTGATTAAGAGTCAATTAGACATTCTAATCAATGAATGATTAACGATCAAAATAATTTTAGAGATACTTAAAAATAAATTATTAAGAAAACCCAATGAATGGTAGGGTTTAGACTAGATCAAATTTTAGGAGTGATTCTACAACCCTCTTCTTACTGATCTCAATAAAGAATCTGTTTCATGAGAGATTGGGTGGAAAGGTCGAGGTATGCAAAAATTCTCTTTAAAATTTATTTTAAAAAAAAAATATTGATTTCTTACTGAGTAACCGGGCTCCTTCGCCTAAGTAAGTATTGTGGTTCACGTAAAAAGGTGGGCAATGTAAAAAAAAAAAATAGTGGATAATAAGGGGACTAAATTGCAAGAAGATAATAAACCTCTCTCACATTAAGTTAGAGGATTTAAAGAGTAAAGTGGGGAGTTGGTGAAAGAAAAGCTCTTGAAATTTTTTTAGTTAATACTCAGCCACTAATTGGGTCAAATTGATAATCCAATGAAGTATCTCTTTAATGGTCTGACCAGGTATCATCTACCTTTTGGGATGCCTAACCTAACTTTTTATTCAAGATCAAGTCGGTACACAATGCTTATATATCTATTGTACTCGAGGACAAGTAAAATTCAAGTTGGGAGGTGTGATAAACACTTAATTTCAATCATTTAAAGCAAAAAATTATATTTAATTTATTTTATTTATTAAAAATTTGATGCTTCTTTTTATGTTTTACAAGAAAGGGATCGCCGATACAAAGAGTCCGATTCGCAGATCAAAAAGACTCAAGTTTGAAGAAAATTAGACTTAAAATAAAATTAAAATAAAAGAAGGATGCATATGGTATTATAAAAAATGAAGATACTATGCAAGGGACCCAAAAAGGATATAGGTATCATTTTAAAGAAACAAAAGTTTCTTTTTGTAATCAAAAAGCCTAACAGTGCGAGCGCAGGCAGAGCGAGCGTGCGGCAGTGCGGGCACGCGGCAGTGCGGGCGTGGGCGCGCGGCATGGCGGGTTCGCGGGGAGTTGTGCTAGTGGACACAGTGGCAAACAGATGCTCATTAAAGAAAAAAATATAATACTTGAAAATACTTCAAGAGGAAGAATTTATATTTTCTTTATCTGCTTATGATCTTTCCATCTCATCCATCCATCTTTTAGTCCTGAGTATTTTCTTTAGTCCCATATCTGAAAATCATGTAAAACTCATCCCTCCTAACACCTATAAAAAGGCTCTTGTACTTCCATTTGAGGATCATCCCAGAAATTCTTCTAGAGCCTTGCATAGAGGAAGAGAAAGGGACTACTCCATGAGCAGCTAGGCTAGCAGTCTCGAGAGTGGAGAAAAAATTTTATAACGACACAGAGTGGGTTTATTATTCTAAACTTTCTTGTATTTCTTTATATGCAATAAAGATTATGCTTTTTATTTAAATTGTCATGAGTTCTTTATTTGCTCTCTTTAATATGCTTTTATTTATGCTTTCCTGTTAGATTAATATTAGGACCAACTTTTACTTTCTGGAGACGCACCGTGATCTACGGGTACGGGGCATGTCGAGGAAAGAAGAGTTATTTACCTAGTATTTTTCGAAGACGCACCATGATCTATGGGTACGAGGTGTACCGAGAAAAGATAAATATTTTTTCTAAGATTAATCATATCTATTTAATTAAAAAAAAAAGAGATACAACTCTACTAGTGCAAAATTAATTCAAAACTCCCGAGCTCTTTATTTTTTAATTACATCAATTTTAAGATAATTTATTTTCTAAATCAAAACAATGCTTCTTTCTTTTATTTTACAATCTCAACTTAGCCCTAGGTCCCTAAAGATACGATCTCGACTCATCCTACCTACGTAGTGAGTAGAGTTATTTTTGGTGCTATCAACGACTGCGCATCAACAAACTAGGAAGAGTATTAAAACTCTTCGATCCGATCGAGAAAGTGAATATCTCTCCAGTGAGTTTCTAACATACTTAAAAGAGAATGAGATTCTCTTGTAGTGAACCCCTCCTAAAACACCATAGCATAATGGTGTCTCGGAAAGGAGGAATCAAATCCTGTTAGACATAGTTCAATCCAAGATGGACTTTGCAAGTCCGTCGATCTTCTTTTGGAGATATGCACTCGACTCAGCTTGTTATATTTTAAATAAAATTTTGAGTAAGTCCATAAGTAAAACACTACATGAGATGTGGATAGGACGTAAGCTAGTACTCTCTTATCTTAGGATTTGGAGATGTCCGGCTTATGTCAAATGTTTAAAAACTAACAAGCTTGGATCTAGGTCTGACAAGTATCTATTTGTAGGGTATCTAAAAGAGATCAAGAGATATTACTATTACCTTGCTGATGAATAAAAAGTATTCGTTAGCAATAGGGTAGTCTTTTTAGAAAAGGAGTTTCTTGGAGAAGGAACTATACCTCAAAGATTGAACTTGATGAAGTTCGATCGATAAAAGAACCAACACAGTCTAGTAAACCTATAGAGTCAGATTTGATTAGATCAAATCTAGAACCTGTTGTAGAAATATCTTTAAAGAGATTTGGTAGAGTATCGTATACTACGATTTCTTGATCCGAGATGGAGATCCAGTTGAACTCGATGAGAATAATAAGGATCCGATCATCTACATGGATGCGATACAAAGATATGACTCCGATAAGTGGCTAAAGTCATAAAATTTAAAATGAAGTCCATGATGATCAATGATGTATGGACATTAGTTGATCCACCTGAAGGGATAAAATTCATAGGGTGTAAGTGGATCTTCAAAAGAAAGAGGACATACATGGAAAGATGAAGACCTACAAAGTCCATCTGGTTGCCAAGAATTATCGTCAATATTATGGTATTGATTATAATGAGACATTTTCTTCTGCGGTAATGCTCAAATCTATTCGGATCATTCTTGCGATAGCAGTACATCTGGACTATGAAATCAAACAGATGAATGTAAAAATACCCTTTCTAAATGGAGAGCTGGAAGAAGAGGTGTATATGATACAACCTGAAAATTTCATATCTATAGTTGAGTCTAAGGTGTGCAAGCTTCAGAGGTCCATTTATGGACTGAAGCAAGCATCTCGAAGTTGGAACATGCATTTTGATAAAGTGATCAGAACGTATGGCTTCATTAAGAATGAAAAAAAAAATTTGTATATAGAAGTGGGTTAATAACTTTGTGATAGTATTTTTTATTTTGTATATGGATGATATTCTCTTAATCAGAAATGATATCCCTGCATTACAGGGAATAAAGGTTTGGTTGTCATCACAGTTTTCGTGAAGGACTTAGGAGAAGCATCCTACATTCTTGAGATGAAGATCTATAGAGACAGATCTAAAAAGTTGCTTGGATTATCCTAGTCCATGAATATTGATACTATACTAAAAAAGTTCAGTATGGAGAATTTTAAGAAAGGCTATCTTCCGATAGGTCAGAAAATTTCTCTCTCAAAGAGTGATTGTCCAACAACTCCTCAAAAAGAGACGTATGAGTAAAATTTCATATGCTTTGACAGTGGAATTTATTATATACACTATGACATGTACGAGACCAGACATGACATACTCACTAGGGATAGTGAGCAGATTGAAGGAACCAGATCTAGGGTTTCAGGGTTAGATCTTGAAACTTTTTCAAGATCAGGCAGCGAAAGATTAAAATAAATCAAAATTTATTTTCTAAAATCAGAAACTTTTTAGATCTAAGATTCTATTACATGATTATTACATAGCATTAAATCAGAAATTAAAATATATAGAGCATGAACTACATGTTGATCATATCAACATGTTTTTATACTACATCTAATATATGTATTAAATAATAGATCAGATCTATTACCTTGTAAGTTAGACATTCTAATCTTGTTGATCCAGATTTGAGGATGATGTTGTAAGCCGCACACGTGTCCGGCCTCTAGGAGTCATCCACACGAGCCCACGAATCTCGATCAGAAGTCCTGCTCTAGGAAATCAGCACAGTATGCTAGTACTGCACTGATCCTTCTTCGATGGTTGATCAGGTGCCTCTTTCTTCTTGATTTGGACTCTTCCAAAGAAGAAAAGTAGGAAGAGTTTTAGATCTGAGACACTCTCAGAAAACTCAAGATGGAGGAAGGAAAGAGATGAAACTAACAACCCTAGAAGAAGACCCTCTTCTTCTTCACTTTACTCTCTCCTAGACACCCTGTCTTGTGTCTATTATATCTCTATGACCCAAAGGTCTTTCTCTCTAATTTTTAGATGCCCTAAAGGTCTCTCAAATCACTATGTTCTTCAAAAATTTCATGAAGAAACTCATTTTATAGAGAGAGATATGACAGAGTCCTTGTCTAGGTCAAATACCTAGTCAAGGCTTATCCAAACATGGCAAGATAAGGGGCGCCCAACTCCTGGGTGCCTCCTCCTTATTTTGATGCATGGACCATCAGAAAAGGGTGCATAATATGTGTCCTAAAAGCCACAAAAATCTCAGAAAAAATCTGGATAAATTCGATGCAAAAAGAAAAGAGTTTTAGATTTCTAAAACTCTATCTCATAGAATTTGAAATTCAAACTTATTCCTACTTTGATTTGATCCACAACCACTTTCCATGTATGAAAAAAGAGAGAAAACTTTTTGGATGTGGGAAAGACCTGGGAGAGGGCTTTTGTCGCACAAAATAAGAGGGGATTAGCATGGAATAAGAGAGAGGGCGTGGGGGGGGCTTATGTGGCGCAAGGTGGAATCCTAGTCTTACTAGGATTCTATCTTATGACTTGTTTTAATTTAGTTTCTCAAACCAAATCAAACTAAAATTAGATCAACCCAATTAAAATAGGTCTAATCCAATTAAGAACCTAATTTAATCAGATTAAATTTGATTTAAATTTGATTTAATTTTTTAATCAAATTAGAAATTAGGTTGACCCAAGTCCTAATTGAACTAGGACGAGTTCTTTTCTTACACTTGGCTTATCCAATAAACTAATTGGACTTGATCCAATCAAGCCCAAACCAAATCTAATTAAATCATATTCAATTAGATTTAATCTCAACCCATGGACTTAATCAAATTAAGTCAATTAGAAATCGAATTACTAATCGATCCTCCTGCAACACTTGCACTAGGTTAAATGTCAATCGTATTGATCATTTAACCCTAGAATGATTCTTAATCATTGATCAACCATCAGATTGGATCATGAACTCTAATATGTGTGACCTCATAGGTCCGAACCTAAGTCGATAGCACAGAAATAAATTTTTGTACCAATCGAAGTAACCATCTAGCAATGATACCTGACGATCGGATAGGTCGAATGTGTAGAACAACATTCTTAGAACCCATGCGGATATAGTTTTCATATAATTCATCCTCTTGACCAAAATGATCATAGGATACCTCAGAGTTCAACTGTCAACTTTGATCAGGTTGTCCACATTGTATTTCAAAATATCAAATCTATCTGATGGATTACCCTGACCAAGATTTTGCTAAATTGAAATACAGTGACTCATTCTTCTCCAACTCTTAGAGTGGTCAATCCCATCTCGATCACACTCTAACCTTGCAAGTACTTAACTATGCCCAGAAGCCTTCCGTCACTGAATTAGAAATTCAGTTAGTCCAGTACCAAAGCACAGTGAGTTGCTTGCAAGTCACTGAGGTGATCTCAGGTCTAAGGGACACTTATACCTATATTCCATCAGAGTCATTCTCAATAGCAGAATGCTCTGGAGTTGATCACGTTCAATGATAATGTATCCTTATATCTTACCTGTATGTCAAACCAGTGTCTCCACACTCTTTGGTTAAGAGGACAACCAATCCATATGGCCTACAGCGATCTATGCTCGATAGAAGCTGTCGTCCATATTAACAGCCTATCATTTGGTCGTGAACAGTTTTAAGGACTAATCGATAAATTTATTCTTTATCGAATCTAAATAGTCCTAAAAACTTCATCATAACAACGGAGTGTGGAAAAAATTCAGTGCAGGGGTAAAATGGTAATTTTAAATTTTTTTCAAAATCATTATTTTATGGTAAAAATTATTAATTAATCTAACTAATTAATAAGAATTTATCCTACACTAGAATATAAATATGATATATAGCATGCATGTATTTAAATTTGAAATTCGAATTTGAATACTAAACACTTTACTGTAATGTGTTCAGAACACAATACTTTTGTACGGATAGTAGATCGCCGTAATCTGATCATTGTTGGAAGAGTCTGATCATCGTGATACAGCCACACAGTGTGTCTGATCTCTATGGATCATCCACATAAGCTTTCGGTCTGATCGACTCCTCACGAGTGCTAGCTCGTTATAGAGCCTTTCGATGGTCGATGCTGATCGAACTCCTTCGATCGATGTCTGTCGATTCTTTGGATGCTCTGAATCATCAGCAGACGTGCTTGAGAGGATGTTGAAGATCTTTCTAAAACTTGGTGGGCTCACGACACTCATAGCTCACCTTCTCACTTTCTGAACTCCAAGCTGAAATCCTGAAGAACTCACTGAAACCCTGCGCACACTTTTTCTTTCTTTTCTTTCTTTTTCTCTCAAAAGATATAGACCTTCACCTTGCACACAAGGATTCCTCACATCCAGATTTTCTCTTCAAATTTTTTTTTTTACACGCCCCACTCTTCTCCTCCTTTTAAAACAATGTCAAACGTCTTATCCACATGAAAGGATAAAGATGAGTAACTGCACATTTGAATTCAATCAAATTTTGAATTCAAAAAGAAATTAATTTATCCCTATCCACTAAGGGCGTGAGAAGAGGAGGGCATGGCTTAATTTGTGCATGAGTGATTTCATGAGAAATATTTTCTCGTGTAATAAATGGGGCGCTAAAAGAGGATAAGGTCAAGGCGCTAAGATTGGTTGCTCATTCAAATTCAAACTTTGTTTTGAATTTGAATGGCCAACCAATCATCCTTATCCACTTATTTGGTGCATTAAAGTAGGGCATGAGGAGGGCTTTGCATGAGAAAAAATTCATGAGAACTTTCTTCTCGTAATTCAAATGGGCGCAGTGGAAGTGAGGTGGCGCAGGGAGAATGGTCAAGGTGGTTTCATTATTTAAACCAACCTAATTGAACCAAATAAGTTAGGCCTAATTAGACTAATTTAAACCCAACTTAATTAGACTTAATTAGGCTCAATAAAATCCTAATCAAATCAGAAATTGATTAAGTTCAACCCCTGATCAAATCAGGGACCAAACCATCTCAATGATTAAGTCAACTCTTGACCTAATCGGGTCAAACCCAACTGAATCCAATTAATTGGACTTGATCCAAAAAATAATTACTCAATCAAATTGAGTTAATTAGTGATCAAATCACTAATTAAATCTCTCATAAATATTGAGTCCAAATCTGATGGGTAATCGGGCATCAGAATTCATCGATATATAATCCTGATTGAAGAGTACCAAACCAGTGGGACTCTTGACCCCGGTACCCAAAATGTGTGGGACTCATGATCAGAGAATCCTGATTCTCGATCACAGAGTTCCAGACACGTAGGACTCATAGTCCACGAGTATTAGGACTCTTCATCAGCTATCAGATCAGATAAAACCTCTAATGTGTGTGACCCCACAGGTTCGAACCTAAGCCGGTAGCACAGGAACCAATTCCTGTACTAATTGAAGTGACCATCTAGTAATGGTACCGGATGATCGGATAGGTCAAATAGTCGCAATCACAACACTCAGAACCTACGTGAATATGGTTACTGTATAATTCATCCTTTTAACCTCTATGTTTAGGATGACTTAGGGTTAAACTGTCAACCCTGATTAGATCATCCGAATCATGCTCAACTCAAATAGTCCTGTGACTCCTCACAAAGACTACCCTGGCCAAGGTTTTGCTAAATTGAAACACGACTGTACACAGCTCCTAAACTGGAGTGGTCAATCCCATCTTGACACACGCACCGACAAGTCAAGTACTTGACTACACCCAGCAGCCTTCCATCACTGAATTAGAAATTCAGGTAATCCAGTGCCTAAGTGCATGAGTTGCTTGCAAGTTACCGTGGCGGTCTCAGGTCGGAGGGATATTTATACCCATATTCCATCAGAGCAAATCTTGACAGCAGAAATAGCTTCGAAGTCGGTCATGTTCAGTGCAGATGTACCCTTATATCTCACCTGTATGCCATACCAGTATCTCCACACTCATTGGTTAAGAGGACAACCAACCTATATGGCACACAACGATCTATGCTTGATAAATGTTGTCATCCTTGGTAACAATGTATCATTTGGTTGCAAACAGATTTAAGGACTAAACGATAAATCCTCCTTTATCGAGTCTAAATAGTCCTAAGGACTTCACCACAACATAGGAGTTCATTTGAAGATGCAACATTTTATTATTAAAAATATCAAAATAATTTTTATTAATTCATAATTTATATACATATACAAAAATGAGCACAACCATCAACAGGTTGACGATTGACTTTGGGACACTATTCCAAACAATCTCCCACTTGGCCTAAAGTCAATCGATGCAGTATCTAATACCCATCTTCGACTTGTAGTCGTCGAACTCCTTCACCGCAATGGCTTTAGTGAATGGGTCGGTCAGATTCTCATTTTCGTCGATCTTCAGAAGGTCGACGTCACCTTGATCCATAATTTTTTAGATGAGATGGTAGCAGCACAGAATATGCTTCGTCCGCTGGTGTGCCTTGGGTTCCTTCGCCTGAGCAATGGCTCCAGAGCTGTCACAGTAGAGCAGAACTAGACCAACAAGAGAGGGTGCTACTCCAAGCTCGGTGATGAATTTTCTCAGTCACACTGCTTCTTTGGCAGCATCTGATGCAGTGACATACTCTGCCTCGCAAACTGAATCAGCCACTGTGTGTTGCTTGAAACTCTTCCAGCAGATTGCCCCACTATTAAGGGTAAAAATAAATTCCGACACACTTTTGCTATCATCATGATCAGACTGGAAACTAGAGTCTGTAAACCCTATAAGTCTCAATTTTGATTCACCATAAACAAGCCACTGGTCCTTAGTATTTCTTAAATACTTCAGGATGGTTTTAACAACCTTCCAGTGATTCTTCCCTGGATCAGATTGGTATCTACTCACTACCCCTAATGAGTATGCCACATCTGATCGTGTACATGTCATGGCGTACATGATAGATCCCACTACCGAAGCATATGGAATCCTATCCATACGCTCTCTCTCTTGAGGTGTTGTCGGACAATCCCTCTTCGAGAGAGAAATTCATGGCCAATCGGTAGATAGCCTTTCTTGGAATTCTCCATGCTGAACCTCTTCAACATAGTATCTATGTACGTAGACTGGGATAAACCAAGCAACCTTTTAGATCTATCCCTATAGATCCTCATCCCTAGGATGTAGGAAGCTTCTCTCAAATCTTTCATGGACAACTGTGACGACAGCCAAATCTTTATTCCCTGTAATGCAGGGACATCATGTTGGGAATAGTATCCCAAAGTCAATCGTCAGCCTGTTGACGATTGTACTCATTTTTATATATGTACATGAATTATGAATTAATAAAAATTATTTTGATATTTTTCATCACAAAATATTTCATCTTCTAATGAACTCCTATGTTGTGGTGAAGTCCTTAGGACTATTTAGACTCGACAAAGGAGGATTTATCGTTTAGTCCTTAAATCTATTCGTGACCAAATGATACGTTGTTACCAAGGATGACAATGTTTATCAAGTATAGGTCGTTGTGTGCCATATAGGTTGGTTGTCCTCTTAACCAATGAGTGTGGAGACACTGGTATGGCATACAGGTGAGATGTAAGGGTACATCTGCACTGAATGTGATCGACTCTGGAGCTATTTCTGCTGTCAAGATTTGCTCCGATGGAATATAGGTATAAATGTCCCTCCAACCTGAGACTGCCACGATGACTTGCAAGCAACTCACTGCACTTAGGCACTGGACTACCTGAATTTCTAATTTAGTGATGGAAGGCTATTGGGTATAGTCAAGTACTTGACTTGTCGGTGCGTGTGTCAAGATGAGATTGACCACTCCAGTTTAGGAGCTATGTACAGTCGTGTTTCAATTTAGCAAAACCTTAGCTAGAGTAGTCTCTGTGAGGAGTCACAGGACTGTTTGAGTTGAGCACGATTCGGATGATCTAATCAGGGTTGACAGTTTAACCCTGAGTCATCCTAAACACAGAGGTCAAAAGGATAAATTATACAGTAACCATATTCACGTAGGTTCTGAGTGTTGCGATTGTGACCATTCGATCTATCTGACCGTCGGGTACCATTGCTAGATGGTCACTTCGATTAGTACAGGAATTGGTTCTTGTGCTACCGGCTTAGGTTCGAACCTGCAGGGTCACACACATTAGAGGTTCCTTTTTGATCTGATAGCTGGTGAAGAGTCTTTCATGTCTGGGACTCTGTGATCAAGAATCAAGATTCTCTGATCATGAGTCCCACACATTTTGGGTACCGGGGTCAATAGTCCCACTGGTTTGGGACTCTTCGATCAGGGTTACATATCGATGAATTCTGATACCCGATTATCCATCGGATTTGGACTCAATATTTATGAGAGATTTAATTAGTGATTTGATCTCTAATTAACTCAATTTGATTGGTAATTATTTTTGGATCAAGTCCAATTTAATTGGATTCAGTTGGGTTTGACCCGATTAGGTTAAGAGTTGACCTAATCGTCGAGATGGTTTGGTTTCTGATTTGATCAGGGGTTGGGCTTAATCAATTCCTGATTTGATTAAAATTTTATTGAGCCAAATTAAGCCTAATTAAGTTGGATTTAAATTAGTCTAATTGGGCCTAACTTATTTGGTTCAATTAGGTTGGTTTAAATAATGAAACCACCTTGACCCATTCTCCCTGCGCCACCTCACTTCCACTGCACCCATTTGAATTCACGAGAAGGAAGTTCTCATGAATTTTTTCTCATGCAAAGTTCTACTCACCCCCTACTTTAATGTGCCAAATGAGTGGATAAGGATAATTGGTTGGCCATTCAAATTCAAAATAAAGTTTGAATTTGAATGAGCAACTAATCTTAGCGCCTTGACCTTATCCTCTTTTAGCATCCCATTTATTACATGAGAAAATGTTTTTCATGAAATCACTCACACACAAATTAAGCCACGCCCTCCTCTTCTCATGCCCTTAGTGGATAGGGATAAATTGGTTTCCATTTGAATTCAAAATTTGATTTGAATTCAAATGTGCAATTACTCATCTTTATCCTCTCACGTGGATAAGACGTTTGACATTGTTTTAAAAGGAGGAGAAGAGTGGGGCATGTGAAAGAAAAATTTTGGAGAGAAAATCTGGGCATGAAGAATCCTTGTGTGCAAGGTGAAGGTCTATATCTGTCACGCCTCCGACCCGAGATTTGTGAATCGAGGGTCGCGGCAACCGCCGCATACTCATGAAGAACTCTCTCCATAAGCATGCAAGGCATCTCATCACGATATCAATGCATCGCAGCAGAATAAATTTAAATAATTATTATTCAACTTTAATTCAAGTAATTAAATCAAATGTCTTACATCCAATAAATTTTTTACTAAAACAATAAAGACAATAGATCTAAGTTCAATGAAGTTAACAATGCTAAATCTCGCCTCTAAAAGCTCTGTCCCAATATTTCTTCCCACGCTCGAAATTAATTATCTGAATCTGAAAAATAGAAAGAAAGATAATGAGCTAGACAGCCCAGTAAGTAACAAGCATCTCTACCAGATATTTCAGATATTATATAATTTTCAAGAATAATATTGCAAATAAACATAAGAGTATATTTCATGCTGTTTTAATATAAATCAAATATTTTCAAATATTCACATATAACATAATCATAAATCCGATTCGATGCAAAACACTCGTAACTCAACAGCCTTGACTATGACCAACGTTTAACCCCCATTGGCGGGGTCCATATGATACCAGCGCACAACCCCCACTGGCAGGGTCCACAAATACCAGCGCACAACCCCCACTGGCAGAGTCCACAAACACCAGCGCACAACCCCCACTGGCAGGGTCCACTGAGTACCAACGTATAATCCCCATTGGCGGGGCTCACTGAAACATAGTTAGGCTGAGAGCATAAATCCGATCTGTATCAAAATACTTTGTACAACAATATATATCATAATCTTTCACTAAATATGTGCATAAATCGATATACCATAACATTTCAAAAGCACTTTTCTTTCAAAACATAATTTCATAAATCATGCATAATTTCAGAGAATAATTATTTATTTTCAGAATAAATATGGAATATCTCGAGAAGATGATTCATTACTTACCTTTCACGGAGCACTGAACGAATAGATCGACTAACTTCTAGGAGATTCTTCCATGCCTATTATCCAAAATTATATTTTTACATTAATTTAATTCAAAATTAAATCTAACAAATTCCAAAATTAAAATCTCGCTTAAAATCAGACTCATCTCTAAACTCGATCAGAATCATCAGATGAAGCCTTCCCCTATGCTAATCCTAGAAGGATAATTTTAGAGAGAGAAATCCATCAAGAGAGAGAGAAACAAGCTAGAGAGAGAAAATTCTAGAGAGAGAAAGTAGAGAGAGAAAGTTCAATTCCAAAGAGAGAAAGTCAGGGTTCAGATTGAGAGAAGAGAGAGAAACTCTCTCTCTCATCAATTTCAATTTTTTTATTTTATTTATTTATTTATTTATTTATTTATTTGTTCATACATATATATATATATATATATATATATATATATTTATTATTATTATTATTATTATTATTTTCTTTTCTTTTCTTTTTCTCTTTTTTCTTCTTTTTCTTCCTTTTTTTTTCTTTTCTTTTTCTCTTTTTCCTTTTTTTTCTTTTTTTTCTTTTTCTTCTTTTTTCTTTTTCTTCTTTTTCTTCTTTTTCTTTTTCTTCTTTTTTTTTCTTCTTTTCTTGGTTCTTCCCGTGCCGGAACAGGGGACCGATGTGGCCCATGTTTTGCCGGGCCGTTCAGGCCACGACCGCCGCGGCGGAGGTCGGCGGCCGACGGGGGCCACCCCCCCGGTCACGGAGGAGCGTGGCCGGCGATCAATTCCGATCGCCGGTGTCGAAAAATCCAAAGAAAAAAAACTCAAAAATAGGGTCTCTTTCCCGTTCAAAAATCGGCGACTCTCGTCGCCGGCAGCTGCGCACAGAAGCATGGGAGGAAGGAGAAGGAGGGAGAGAAGAAGGAGACTCACCTCAGCCTCCGGAGACCTCGTCGGCGGCAAATCACGGCGAGAACAAGGCAAGGGATCGCGGCTCTTCTTCAGGAAAATCGGAGAGGAAAAGAGGGGAAAAGAGTCGATGGATCATTCTAAAGAGAGGGGGTCTTCTTATAGAGAGTCCTAGGACTTCGAGGGGTCCTAGGATTCCTGATTCGCTTGGGTTTCGCCGGAGAAAAAGACTCCTACCGGGAGTCTTCTTCCCGATTTTGCATACTCTTTTTTTTTTTTTTTTTTTGGGCTATAACATTCTTCACCCCTAAAAAAAAATTTCGTCCTCGAAATTTTTCATACCTGTCACCATTGTATTGGAAGCCTGTGGATTCTATTGAGTAAGCGCATAAACTCTTCCCTATGTTTTAGAAATCTGTCTGCCACCCTTATGTTGTCCTTCATGAGTTCTTTTGCCAGCTTGATTTTTGATATTTAGCGGGCAGCTAGCGATTTTATGATCCTTCTGACCACATTTGAAGCAAGCACCTGTATTCCAATAACAATCCTTGTCTGCATGATTTTTGCCACATCTGGAGCATGGCTCACCATCAATCTGTTGAGTCTTATTGTCTACTGCTCCCTTAGCTGATCTTTTGATGTTTTTATTATACTGCCCTTGTGTATCATTTGATTGTGCTCTCTTTCTTTGCTTTCTTTCTCTTCCATGCATTTTTCATTGACTTCCCTTTCAATTATCAGTGCTTTGTTTACCACATCTGCATAAGTTGTCAATTCATATGGAACCACTTGTTTTCGAATCTCAGTTCTCAGTCCCATCTCAAACTTGTGAACACGTTCTTGCTCACCATCCACTAATCTCGGAGCAAATTTTGCTAACTCTGTAAATTTTGCTTCATATTCAGTCACACTCATACCCTTTTGCTTCAAATAAATAAACTCTTGCTCTTTCTGGATCTTTATACTCCGAGGAAAATACTGATCATAGAATGCAATTCGAAATCTTTCCCAGGTAAGTATTTCACCATCTTGTTCATGCTTGCGCTGTATCGCTGATATCAGTTGTATGCTTCTCCTTGTAGTAAATAAGCTGCATATCGAATCTTTTCTTCATCAAGACACTCTTGGACAGCGAAAGCCTTCTCCATCTCCATTATCCAGTTATCAGCCTTCAAAGGTTCAATAGTCCCCTTGAAAGCTGGAGGAGCAAGCTTTTTAAATTCTGAAATATTGTTCCATTGTACTGGTTGCTCTCCATGTCGTGGTGGTGGATACTGTTGTTGTTGTATATCTCGTTGTATCTGCTATTGTTCAAACATTTGCTGCTGTATTTGTTGTTGCGCTTGTACCATCCTGATTAGGGTCTGCATTAACTGAGCCATATCTGGTTCTTGACGTGCTCTCGAAGTACTCTCATTAGGATCTACGACTCCTTCCTCCTGAGGGGTGCCACTGGTCAGATGGGGAGTGCTACCATCCCGTGGTTGTGATGTCTCTCTTGCAATTCCTTGAGTAGTTCTTGTCATTCTACGGGGAGGCATGATAACCTTGTAGTAGTAAAACCTTATTAGATTCATTTATCTATTTGTTAGGATGGGTTTATTATGATGCTCATATTCTAATGTCCCAATATTCCTAATGTTTACCCACCTACACTCATACTATGTCAAATTCTATGTGTCATAATTTATCCACTTATGCTCTGATACCATATTAATTGTCACGCCCCCGACCTGAGATTTGTGAATCGAGGGTCGCGGCAACCGCCGCATACTCATGAAGAACTCTCTCCATAAGCATGCAAGGCATCTCATCACGATATCAATGCATCGCAGCGGAATAAATTTAAATAATTATTATTCAACTTTAATTCAAGTAATTAAATCAAATGTCTTACATCCAATAAAATTTTTACTAAAACAATAAAGACAATAGATCTAAGTTCAATGAAGTTAACAATGCTAAATCTCGCCTCTAAAAGCTCTGTCCCAATATTTCTTCCCACGCTCGAAATTAATTATCTAAATCTGAAAAATAGAAAGAAAGATAATGAGCTAGACAACCCAGTAAGTAACAAGCATCTCTACCAGATATTTCAGATATTATATAATTTTCAAGAATAATGTTGCAAATAAACATAAGAGTATATTTCATGCTGTTTTAATACAAATCAAATATTCACATATAACATAATCATAAATCCGATTCGATGCAAAATACTCGTAACTCAACAGCCTTGACTATGACCAATGTTTAACCCCCATTGACGGGGTCCACATGATACCAGCGCACAACCCCCACTGGCAGGGCCCACAAATACCAGCACACAACCCCCACTGGCAGGGTCCACAAACACCAGCGCACAACCCCCACTGGCAGGATCTACTGAGTACCAACGTATAATCCCCATTGGCGGGGCCCACTGAAACATAGTTAGGCTGAGAGCATAAATTCGATCTGTATCAAAATACTTTGTACCATAATATATATCATAATCTTTCACTAAATATGTGCATAAATCAATATACCATAACATTTCAAAAGTACTTTTCTTTCAAAACATAATTTCATAAATCATGCATAATTTCAGAGAATAATTATTTATTTTCAGAATAAATATGAAATATCTCGAGAAGATGATTCATTACTTACCTTTCACGGAGCACTGAACGAATAGATCGACTAACTTCTAGGAGATTCTTCCGTGCCTATTATCCAAAATTATATTTTTACATTAATTTAATTCAAAATTAAATCTAACAAATCCCAAAATTAAAATCTCGCTTAAAATCAGACTCATCTCTAAACTCGATCAGAATCATCAGATGAAGCCTTCCCCTATGCTAATCCTAGAAGGATAATTTTAGAGAGAGAAATCCATCAAGAGAGAGAAACAAGCTAGAGAGAGAAAATTCTAGAGAGAGTAAGTAGAGAGAGAAAGTCCAATTTCAGAGAGAGAAAGTCAGAGTTCAGACTGAGAGAAGAGAGAGAAGAGAGAGAAACTCTCTCTCTCATCAATTTCAATTTTTTTATTTTATTTATTTATTTATTTATTTGTTCATACATATATATATATAAATAAATATATATATATATATATTATTATTATTATTATTTTCTTTTCTTTTCTTTTTCTCTTTTTTCTTCTTTTTCTTCCTTTTTTTTCTTTTCTTTTTCTCTTTTTCCTTTTTTTTCTTTTTTTTTCTTTTTCTTCTTTTTTTCTTTTTCTTCTTTTTCTTCTTTTTCTTTTTCTTCTTTTTTTTTCTTCTTTTCTTGGTTCTTCCCGTGCCGGAACAGGGGACCGATGTGGCCCATGTTTTGCCGGGCCGTTCAGGCCACGGCCGCCGCGACGGAGGCCGGCGGCCGACGGGGGCCACCCCCCGGTCACGGAGGAGCGTGGTCGGCGATCAATTCCGATCGCCGGCGTCGGAAAATCCAAAGAAAAAAAACTCAAAAACAGGGTCTCTTTCCCGTTCGGAAATCGGCGACTCTCGTCGCCGGCAGCCGCGCACAGAAGCATGGGAGGAAGGAGAAGAAGGAGGGAGAGAAGAAGGAGACTCACCTCAGCCTCCGGAGACCTCGTCGGCGGCAAATCACGGCGAGAACAAGGCAAGGGATCGCGGCTCTTCTTTGGGAAAATCGGAGAGGAAAAGAGGGGAAAAGAGTCGATGGATCGATTCTAAAGAGAGGGGATCTTCTTATAGAGAGTCCTAGGACTCCGAGGGGTCCTAGGATTTCTGATTCGCTTGGGTTTCGTCGGAGAAGAAGACTCCTACCGGGAGTCTTCTTCCCGATTTTGCATACTCTATTTTTTTTTTTTTGGGGCTATAACAATATCCTTTCGAGAGAAAAAAAAGAAAAGAAAGAAAAAGTGTGCACAGGATTTCAGTGAGTTTTTCAAGGTTTCAGCCTGGAGTTCGAAAAGTGAGAAGGTGAGCTACGAGTGTCGTGAGCCCACTAAATTTTAGGGAGATCTTCAACATCCTCTCAAGCATGTCTGCTGATGAATCAAAATATTTGAAGAATTGACAGACATCGATCGAAGGAGTTCGATCAGCATCGACCGTCAAAAGGGCTCTACAACGAGTGAGGAGTCGATCAGATCGAAAGCTTCATGTGGATGATCCGCAGAGGTCAGACACACTGTGTGACTGCATCATGATGATCAGACTCTTTCGACAGTGATCAGATTGCGACGATCTACTATCCGCACAAAGATATTGTGTTCTGAACACATTACAGTAAAGTGTTTACTGTTCAAATTCGAATTTCAAATTTAAATACATGCATGCTATATATCATATTTAGATCCTAGTGTAAGATAAATTTTTATTAATTAATTAGATTAATTAATAATTTTCACTATAAAATAGTGATTTTAAAAAAATTTTAAAATGACCATTTTACCCCTGCACTGATTTTCCCCATAAATGGTATCAGAGTGGGTTCTTAGATATGATATATATTTGCATGCGCAGATTAAGTTGTAATCTAAAAGTTTAAATTTGAAATTTAAAATTTAAAATTTGAATTTTGAATTTTGAAAGTTGTTTGAAATTCAAAATTCAAAAATTTAAAATTCAAAATTTAAAATTTGAAATTTAAAATTCAAAAATTTAAAATTCAAAATTTGAAATTCAAAATTTGAAATTTAAAATTTTAAAATTTGAAATTTGTTTGAAATTTAAAATTTAAATTTAAAATTTAAATTTTAAAATTGGCATATTTAGATATACTTGATCCAAGTAGCAAGTAATCGAATTGGGTTGGTTGCCATAACCGCCCGATCATAGGAGAAAAGTAGGGTTTAAAGGCCCTCTCTTCCCATTCGATGGGGTCTCCTATGGCGGTAGGGGTGCCGATGTGATTATATCCCATGCAGATGAAGCAGCGAAAGAAATATTCATGATTTATTTTGATTGAGTTATTTTCTGTTATGTAATTAGCAATAGGATTGCTATTTATGAAATGTGCTGATATATTTATGTAATAAGTCAACATATTTGGTGAACAGAAAATAAAACCTTTCAAATTTGAAAATTATTTTCAAAATGCCAAACCCTGACCCATCAGCCCAAATACTTAATTAAAAGAATTAAGTGTTGTCTAGTAGGTCTAGAATTATGAATTAAGACCTAAGATAATTGCATAAACTTGTGGGTCAATGGGTTAGATGGATTAGATCCATAATTTGGTTAGACCTAAGGTTAGCTTAAAGAAATAGACTAAATTAGAGTAATTGATCAAATCTAATCAAAAGTTGAATTAGATTAGGTCAAGGATACTCTAGACTCAACTCTAATACTCTAGACCAAGATGGACTTAATTCATGGCTACGTGGTGGAACCCTATTTACTAAGTTGATCAAATTAAAACTAATGAACCGGTTAGTGTCTAAGGTAAGTTTGGCAATTTGACCAGTGTTTTTTAAGCGGGAGCTACTCGCAGTAATTCGATCTCTGACGAGTTAATGGCTTATCCGCACCACTGATCTCACTTACCTGGCCAACCTGGTGAATTAGGTTTTGATTAGATCACTTGGTGATTAGGGCTCACCCATGTCATTAGGTAAATCAGTTTGACTGATTTAGGTTCTCCTAATGCCAGCTTTAAGTAAATCCTTTTTAATCTGACTTGGTGAAGTCAGTGGGAGGATTAAAATTGGCTGGATATTTTCTTCTCTTTGATTCTTTAATAAAATCCTCAAAAATTATTAGGTCCTAAAAATGATTAAGTTATATTGATAACCAAATCATAGCCTCCCATTAAGTGAGTGATAATGAGTCCATTAGTTTGATAATCATTGGAGGCCCAAAGGCCTGATGCTTATTGACTAATGGAATTATCATTCATAATATGATAATTTGGTTTGAGTCTTTCTGATGGTGGTCAGGTTGGCCGGCCAAAGTCGGGCCTGATCATTTATTGGTCTGATTCACCGAATCAAGTCATGTTAATGGTTGGACCTAACCAGATCTTTTCAGTGGAGGCCAAAGCCTACTGATTAGGTTCAGGGGCAAAATCAATTATTAGAAGTTGTTTAGAGAAGCAACTGGATATGAACCTATCCATAGATGCACATGGGTTGACCAACCAAAGTTGGGCTCGTGTGTAGTCTGTATGGATTCTAGTACCCACTAAGGAATTAAAGTAATTCTTCGAATTGAAGGTTGAGGCTACCAATTCGTAAAAATACTGGGAGAAATTTTAGACTAAAGTCCAAGTCTTTAATATTAATAATTTATATAAAAATATAGATCTGATTTTTCTTTATGCAGCTATGGCCACTACCCTTTTGCTCCGGTCATTATTAGATAATGACAAGCTAATGGGATCTAATTTCGATCACTGGTATCAAAAATTAAAAATCGTCCTTGAGCAGGGATCCTTTATATAGTAACGGATCCAGCACCTGAGGAGCCAGTCCCGAATGCTAGAGGGGTGGTCCGAGACACTTACCAAAAGTGGCTCAACAACCGCACCATCGTTCAGTGCATTATGCTGGTGGCAATGAATGATGAGTTCAACCATAGGTTCGAGAATGCCCAACCTCAGGAGATGCTTCAAATGTTGAATAACTCCTTTGACACGCCTGACGACGTTGAAAGGCACAAAACTAGTTGTGCCATTTTCAATGCTCGGATGAGGGATGGAGCCTCAGTCACTGATCATGTACTGTACATGATAGAAATTATTGAGCGCCTAAGTAAACTGGGTTTTCTCCTGCACGAGCAACTTGGTAAGGATGCGATCCTTAATTCTCTGCCCAAGTCCTTCCTTCCCTTCCTTACTCATTTTCGAATGACAAAGCCTGCAGTGAACTACCACGGCTTGTTGGGGTTGCTGTAGAACTTTGAGAAGGATCACCAACTCCATAAGGAGTCGGTGAATGTTGTGGGAGGGTCTTCTTCTGGTCGTCGATCCTTTAAGAAAGAGAAGAAGAACAAGAAAAAGAAGAATAAGAAGATGCAGCTGCATGCTGGGACATCTGCACAAGGTCAGACCAAGAAGCGCAAGCCCGACCAGAGCCAGACGGAGTGCTTCTTTTGCAAGAAGCAGGGGCACTGGAAGAAGAACTGTCCTCTATACATTGCCTCACTGGACCCGAACAAGCCAAAGAAGAAGCAAGGTACTTATATGATAACACCTTGCAACTTTTCCATTTGTGATACTACTGCCTGAGTATTGGATACCGGAAGCCCTTATCATATTTGCAATTCGATGCAGGGTCTGCAGATCAGTAAGAGATTTGATGAAGGCGAGAGGTTCCTGAACGTTGGAGATGGAAGCAAAGTTCCAGTTCTAGCATTAGGAATCATGAACCTTGTAATCAATTCTTGAAATATAATTCTGAGTGAATGTCACTATTGTCCAAGCTTTTTATTAAATATTATTTCTGTAGGCCTTTTGGCCATGAACGGTTATCAATTTTTAATAAAAAAAAATATTTGCAATATCATTTTGAATGGTGTTACAATGTTTATTGGACAACTTTATTATAAAATTTACTTTCTATCACAACCTGTTAATGTAGTTCAAACCTCCAGTAAATGCCCTAGAATAGATAATGTGTCAGAAGTCTACCTTTGGCACTGTAGGCTAGGTCATATCAATAAGAGCAGGATAAACAGGTTGGTTCAAGAAGAAATTCTTGAAGTAGGTGATTGTGAATCACTTCCAACCTGTGAGTCCTGTCTTCTTGGTAAAATGACCAAGTCACCTTTTACTAGAAAAGGTGAGCGAGCCAGTGAACTCTTGGATCTGGTACATTCTGATATATGTGGACCCATGAGCACAAGTGCAAGAGGTAGATATTTCTACTTCATAACCTTCACAGACGACCTATCGAGGTATGGGTATGTCTATTTAATGAAGCATAAGTCGGAGTCGTTTGAAATATTCAAACTATTCCGAAATGAAGAAGAAAAATAAACTGGAAAGTGTATTAAAACTCTTCGATCTGATCGAGGAGGTGAATACCTTTCCAATGAGTTTCTGATATATCTTGGAGAGAATGAGATTCTCTCTCAATGGACTTCTCTTGGAACACCACAGCATAATGGTATATCTGAAAGGAGGAATCGGACCATGTTGGACATGGTTCGATCCATGATGGGATTTGCTGGTCTGTCGAACTCCCTCTGGGGATATGCGCTCGAATCGGCTTGTTACCTTCTAAATAGAGTTCTGAGTAAGTCTATAACCAAAACACCATATGAAATATGGATAGGACGTAAGCCAGTACTCTCGCACCTTAGGGTTTGGGGGTGTCCGACTTATGTTAAATGTTTAATTACGGACAAGCTAGGACCTAGGTCTGACAAGTGTAATTTTATAGGATACCCAAAAGAGATCAGAGGGTATTATTTCTACCTGACTGATGAGCAAAAGGTGTTTGTCAGCCTTAAGGCAATCTTTTTGGAAAAGAAGTTCCTTGGTGAAGGGACTGTTGCCTCTAAGGTCGAACTTGACGAAGTTCGACAGGTGAAAAAACTGACACAAGTTACTGAACCTGAATCAGATTTGATTAGATCAGATCCGGAGCCCATTGTTCAAGCACCCTTAAGGCGATCTGGTAGAGTACCACATCAACCGGACAGATACTATGGTTTCTTGGTCCGGGACGACGATCCTATCAAACTTGATGAAAATGATGAGGATCTGATCACCTACATGGATGCAATGCAGAGATCCGACTCTGAGAAATGGCTAGAGGCCATGAAATCCAAAATGAAGTCCATGAAGGTCAATGATGTGTGGACATTGGTTGACCCACCCGAAGGAGTAAAACCCACAGGGTGTAAGTGGGTCTTCAAGAGGAAGAGGGGCGCAGATAGAAAGGTGAAAACCTATAAAGCCCGTCTGGTTGCCAAGGGATATCGTCAACATTATGGTATAGACTATGACGAGATATTTTTTCCTGTGACAATGCTCAAATCCATTTAGATTATGCTTGCGATAGCTGCCCATCTGGACTATAAAATCTGGCTGATGGATGCGAAGATAGCTTTTCTAAATGAAGAGCTGGATGAAGAGGTGTATATGATACAACCTGAAGGATTCACATCCACTGATGAGTCTAAGGTGTGCAGACTACAGAGGTCCATTTATGGACTCAAGCAGGCATCCCGAAGTTGGAACATACATTTTGATAGGACGATCAAGACGTATGGCTTTGTTAAGAACGGAGAAGAGCCCTGCATTTATAAGTGGGCTAATGGTCCAGTAGTGGTATTTCTTGTATTGTATGTGAATGATATTCTCTTAATCGAGAATGATGTCCCTGCATTACAGGGAATAAAGATTTGGCTATCGTCACAGTTCTCCATGAAGGATTTGGGAGAAGCTTCCTACATCCTAGGGATGAAGATCTATAGGGATAGATCTAAAAGATTGCTTGGTTTATCCCAGTCTACGTACATAGATACTATGCTGAAGAGGTTCAGCATGGAGAATTTCAAGAAAGGCTATCTACCGATAGGCCATGGAATTTCTCTCTCGAAAAGAGATTGTCCGACAACACCTCAAGAGAGAGAGCGTATGGGTAAGATTCCATATGCTTCAACAGTGGGATCTATCATGTATGCCATGACATGTACACGATCAGATGTGGCATACTCACTAGGGGTAGTGAGTAGATACCAATCTGATCCAGGAGAGAATCACTGGAAGGTTGTTAAAACCATCCTGAAGTATTTAAAAAATACTAAGGACCAGTGGCTTGTTTATGGTGAATCAGACTTGAGACTTATAGGGTTTACAGACTCTAGTTTCCAGTCTGATATGATGACAGCAAAAGTGTGTCGGGATTTATTTTTATCCTTAATGGTGGGGCTATCTGCTGGAAGAGTTTCAAGCAACACACAGTGGCTGATTCAATTTGCGAGGTGGAGTATGTCGCTGCATCAAATGCTGCCAAAGAAGCGGTGTGGCTGAGGAAATTTATCACCGAGCTCGGAGTAGCACCCTCCCTTGTTGGTCCAGTTCTACTCTACTATGACAGCTCCGGAGCCATTGCTCAGGTGAAGGAACCCAAAGCACACCAAAGGACGAAGTATATTCTGCACCGCTACCATCTCATCCGAGAAATTATGGATCGAGGTGACATCGACCTTCTGAAGATCGACGGAAAGAAAAATCTGGCCGACCCATTCACTAAAGCCATGTCGGTGAAGGAGTTCGACGACTACAAGTCAAAGATGGGTATTAGATACTGTACCAATTGGCTTTAGGCCAAGTGGAAGATTGTTGGGAATAGTGTCCCAAATCCAACAGTCAGCCTGTTGACGGTTGTGCTCATTTTTGTATATGTACATGAATTATGAATTAATAAAAATTATTTTGATATTTTTTCATCACAAAATATTTCATCTTCTAATGAACTCCTATGTTGTGGTGAAGTCCTTAGGACTATTTAGACTTGACAAAGGAGGATTTGTCGTTTAGTCTTTAAATCTGTTCGTGACCAAATGATATGTTGTTACCAAGGACGACAATATTTATCAAGCATAGGTCGTTGTGTGCCATATAGGTTGGTTGTCCTCTTAACCAATGAGTGTGGAGACACTGGTATGGCATACAGATGAGATGTAAGGATACATCTGCACTGAACGTGACCGACTCCAGAGTTATTTTTGCTGTCAAGATTTGCTCCGATGGAATATGGGTATAAATATCCCTCCGATCTGAGACCATCACGATGACTTGCAAGCAACTCACTGCACTTAGGCACTGGACTACCTGAATTTCTAATTCAGTGACGGAAGGCTGCTGGGTGTAGTCAAGTACTTGACTTGTCGGTGCGTGTGTCAAGATGGGATTGACCACTCCAGTTTAGGAGCTGTGTACAGTCATATTTCAATTTAGCAAAACCTTGGCCAGGTAGTCTTTGTGAGGAGTCACAGGACTGTTTGAGTTCAGCACGATTCGGATGATCTAATCAGGGTTGACAGTTTAACCCTGAGTCTTCCTAAACACAGAGGTCAAAAGGATGAATTATACAGTAACCATATTCATGTAGGTTCTGAGTGTTGCGATTGTGACCATTCGACCTATCCAATCATCGGGTACCATTGCTAGATGGTCACTTCGATTAGTACAGAAATTGTTCCTGTGCTACCGACTTAGGTTCGAACCTGCGGGGTCACACACATTAGAGGTTCCTATCTGATCTGATAGCTAGTGAAGAGTCTTTCATGTTTGGAACTCTATGATCGAGAATCAAGATTCTCTGATCACGAATCCCACACATTTTGGGTACCGGGGTCAAGAGTCCCACTGGTTTGGAACTCTTCGATCAGGGTTACATATCGATGAATTCTGATGCCCGATTATCCATCGGATTTGGACTCAATATTTATGAGAGATTTAATTAGTGATTTGATCGCTAATTAACTCAATTTGATTGAGTAATTATTTTTGGATCAAGTCCAATTGAATTGGATTCAGTTGGGTTTGACCCGATTAGGTTAAAAGTTGACCTAATCGTAAAGATGGTTTGGTCTCTGATTTGATCAGGGGTTGGGCTTATTCAATTTCTGATTTGATTAGGATTTTATTGAGCCTAATTAAATCTAATTAAGTTGGGTTTAAATTAGTCTAATTGGGCCTAACTTATTTAGTTCAATTCGGTTGGTTTAAATAATGAAACCACCTTGACCCATTCTCCCTGCGCCACCTCACTTCCACTGCACCCATTTGAATTCACGAGAAGGAAGTTCTCATGAATTTTTTCTCATGCAAAGCCCTCCTCACGTTCTACTTTAATGTGCCAAATGAGTGGATAAGGATGATTGGTTGGCCATTCAAATTCAAAATAAAGTTTGAATTTGAATGAGCAACCAATCTTAGCGCCTTGACCTTATCCTCTTTAGTGCCCTATTTATTACACGAGAAAATGTTTCTCATGAAATCACTCACGCACAAATTAAGCCACGCCCTCCTCTTCTCATGCCCTTAGTGGATAGGGATAAATTGGTTTCCATTTGAATTCAAAATTTGATTTGAATTCAAATGTGCAATTACTCATCTTTATCCTCTCACGTGGATAAGACGTTTGACATTGTTTTAAAGGGAGGAGAAGAGTGGGGCGTGTGAAAAAAAAATTTTGGCGAGAAAATCTGGGCGTGAGGAATCCTTGTGTGCATGGTTAAGATCTATATCCTTTCGAGAGAAAAAGAAAGAAAAGAAAGAAAAAGTATGCGCAGGATTTCAATGAGTTTTTCAGGGTTTCAACCTGGAGTTCGAAAAGTGAGAAGGTAAGCTACGAGTGTCGTGAGCCCACCAAATTTTAGGAAGATCTTCAATATCCTCTCAAGCATATCTGCTAATGATCTAGAGTATCTGAAAAATTGACAGACATCGATCGAAGGAGTTCGATCAGCATCGGCCATCGAAAGGGCTCTACAACGAGCTAGTACTCGTGAGGAGTCGATCAGATCGGGAGCTTCATGTGGATAATCCGCAGTGACCAAATACACTGTGGCTGCATCACGACGATCAGACTCTCCTGACGGTGATTAGATTGTGACGATCTACTATCCGCACAAAGGTATTGTGTTTTGAACACATTACAGTAAAGTATTTACTGTTCAAATTCAAATTTTAAATTTAAATGCATGCATGCTATATATCATATTTAGATCCTAGTATAGGGTAAATTTTTATTAATTAATTAGATTAATTAATAATTTTTGCTGTAAAATAATGATTTTGAAAAAATTTTAAAATTACCATTTTACCCCTACACTGATTTTCCCCACACATCATTCTCGATTAAGAGAATATCATCCACATACAATACAAAAAATACCACTATTGGACCATTAGCCCACTTATAAATACAGGGCTCTTCTCCATTCTTAACGAAGCCATACGTCTTGATCGTCCTATCAAAACGTATGTTCCAACTCCGGGATGCCTGCTTAAGTCCATAAATGGACCTCTGTAGTCTGCACACCTTAGACTCATCAGTGGATGTGAATCCTTCAGGTTGTATCATATACACCTCTTCATCCAGCTCTCTGTTTAGGAAAGCTGTCTTCACATCCATCTGTCAGATTTCATAATCCAGATGGGCAGCTATCGTAAGCATAATCCGAATAGATTTGAGCATTGCCATAGGAGAAAATGTCTCGTCATAGTCTATACCATAACATTGACGATATCCCTTGGCAACCAGATGGGCTTTATAGGTTTCCACCTTTCCGTCTGTGCCCCTCTTCCTCTTGAAGACCCACTTACACCCTATGGGTTTTACTCCTTCGGGTGGGTCAACCAATGTCCACACATCGTTGACCTTCATGGACTCCATTTTGGATTTCATGGCCTCTAGCCATTTCTCAGAGTCGGATCTCTGCATTGCATCCATATAGGTGATCGGATCCTCATCATTTTCATCAAGTTTGATAGGATCGTCATCCCGGACCAAGAAACCATAGTATCTGTCTGGTTGACGTGGTACTCTACCAGATCGCCTTAAGGGGGCTTGAACAATAGACTCCGGATCTGATCTAATCAAATCCAATTCAGGTTCAGCAACTTGTGTCAGTTTTTTCACCTGTCGAACTTCGTCAAGTTCGACCTTAGAGGCAACAGTCCCTTCACCAAGAAACTCTTTTTTCAAAAAGATTGCCTTAAGACTGACAAACACCTTTTGCTCATCAATCAGGTAGAAATAATACCCTTTGGTCTCTTTTGGGTATCCTATAAAATTACACTTGTCAGACCTTGGTCCTAGCTTGTCCGTAATTAAATGTTTAACATAAACTGGACACCCCCAAACCCTAAGGTGCGAGAGTACTGACTTGCATCCTATCCATATCTCATATGGCATTTTGGTTACAGACTTACTCAGAACTCTATTTAGAAGGTAACAAGCCGATTGGAGCGCATATCTCCAGAGGAAGATCGGCAGACCAGCAAACCCCATCATGGATCGAACCATGTCCAACAAGGTCCGATTCTTCCTTTCAGATACACCATTATGCTGTAGTGTTCCAAGAGGAGTCCATTGAGAGAGAATCTCATTCTCCCCAAGATATGTCAGAAACTCATTGGAAAGGTATTCACCTCCTCGATCAGATCGAAGAGTTTTAATACACTTTCTAGTTTATTTTTCTACCTCATTTCGAAATAGTTTGAACATTTCAAATGACTCCGACTTATGATTCATTAAATAGACATATCCATACCTCGATAGGTCGTCTGTGAAGGTTATGAAGTAGAAATATCCACCTTTTGCTGTTGGAATAGTGTCCCAAAGCCAATCGTCAGCCTGTTGACGGTTATGCTCATTTTTATATTTGTACATGAATTATGAATTAATAAAAATTATTTTGATATTTTTCATCACAAAATGTTTCATCTTCTAATGAACTCCTATGTTGTGGTGAAGTCTTTAGGACTATTTAGACTCGACAAAGGAGGATTTATCGTTTAGTCCTTAAATTTATTCGCGACCAAATGATACGTTGTTACCAAGGATGACAATGTTTATCAAGCATAGGTCATTGTGTGCCATATAGGTTGGTTGTCCTCTTAACCAATGAGTGTGGAGACACTGATATAGCATACAGGTGAGATGTAAGGGTACATCTGCACTGAACGTGACCGACTCCGGAGCTATTTTTGCTGTCAAGATTTGCTCCGATGAAATATGGATATAAATATCCCTCCGATCTGAGACCGCCACGGTGACTTGCAAGCAACTCACTACACTTAGGCACCGGACTATCTGAATTTCTAATTCAGTGACGGAAGGCTGCTGGGTGTTGTCAAGTACTTGACTTGTCGGTGCGTGTATCAAGATAGGATTGACCACTCCAGTTTAGGAGCTGTGTATAGTCGTATTTCAATTTAGTAAAATCTTGGCCAGGGTAGTCCTAGTGAGGAGTCACAAGACTGTTTGAGTTGAGCACGAATCGGATGATCTGATCAGGGTTGACAGTTTAACCCTGAGTCATCCTAAACACAGGGGTCAAAAGGATGAATTATACAATAACCATATTCATGTAGGTTCTGAGTGTTACGATTGTGACTCTTTGACCTATCCGGATGTGGGTACCATTGCTAGATGGTCACTTCGATTAGTACAGGAATTGATTCCTGTGCTACCGGCTTAGGTTCGAACCTACGGGGTCACACACATTAGAGGTTCCTATCTGATCTGATGCCTGATGTAGAATCCTACATGTTTGGGACTCAGTGATCGAGAATCAGGATTCTTTGATCACGAGTTCCATACATTATGGGTACCGGGATCAAGAGTCCCACTAGTTGGGATTTTTCGATCAGGGTTACATATCGATGAATTCTGATACCTGATTGCCCATCGAATTTGGACTCAGTATTTATGAGAGATTTAATTAGTGATTTGATCGTTAATTAACTCAATTTGATTGAATAATTATTTTTGGATCAAGTCCAATTGAATTGGATTCAGTTGGATTTGACTCGATTAGGTTAAGAGTTGACCTAATCGTCGAGATGGTTTGGTCCCTGATTTGATCAGG
Organism: Elaeis guineensis; assembly: GCF_000442705.2. Classification (NCBI taxonomy): domain Eukaryota; kingdom Viridiplantae; phylum Streptophyta; class Magnoliopsida; order Arecales; family Arecaceae; genus Elaeis; species Elaeis guineensis. The sequence continues at coordinate 32,010,717 of NC_025997.2, read as the reverse complement.
GGTTGGGCTTAATCAATTTCTGATTTGATTAAGATTTTATTGAGCCTAATTAAGCTTAATTTAGTTGGATTAAATTAGTCTAATTGGATCTAACTTATTTGGTTCAATTAGGTTGGTTTAAATAATTAAACCACCTGGACCCAATCTCCATGCGCCACCTCACTTCCATTGCACCCATTTGAATTCATGAGAAAGAACTTTTCATGAATTTTTTTCTCATGCCAAGCTCTCTTCACGCCCCACTTTAATGTGCCATATGAATGGATAAGGATGATTGGTTGGCCATTCAAATTTAAAATAAAGTTTGAATTTGAATGGGCAATCAATCTTTGCACCTTATCCCTTTTTTTACGCCCCATTTATTACATAAAAAAAAATTTCTTATGAAACCACTCCATGCATAATTTAAGCCATGCCTCACACCTTTAGTGGATAAGGGATGAGTTGGTGTCCATTTGAATTCAAAATTTGATTTGAATTCAAATATGCAATTACTCATCTTTATCCTTTCTTTTGGATAAGATGTTTGACGTTGTCATAAAAGGAAGAGAAGAGTGGGGCATGCAAAAAGAAGATTTTTGAAGAAAAATTTTGGGGTGTGAGAAGTTTTGTGCATGAGAAGAAAGTCCATATCCTTTTAAGAGAAAAAAAAAAAAGAAAAAAAAGTGGGTGCAAGATTTTCGGTGAGTTCCCTAGAGTTTTAGCCTGGGATTCGGGAAGTGAGAAAGTGAGCTACGAGTGTCGTGAGCCCACAAAATCTCAAGAAAATCTTCAACATCCTCTCAAGCATATCTGTTGATGATCTGGAGCATTCGAAGAATCGACAGATATCGATCGAAGGAGTTCGATCAGCATCGACCGTCAAAAGGGCTCTACAACGAGCTAGTACTCATGAGGAGTCGATCAGACCGGAAGCTTCATTGGATGATCCACAGAGGCCAGACACACTATGTGACTGCATCACGATGATCAGAATCTCTCGACGGTGATCAGATTACGACGATCTACTACCCGCACAAAGGTATTATGTTCTGAACACATTACAGTAAAGTATTTACTGTTCGAATTTGAATTTTAAATTTAAATACATGCATGCTATATATCATATTTAGATCCTAGTGTAGGATAAATTTATGTTAATTAATTAGATTAATTAATAATTTTTACTATAAAATAGTGATTTTGAAAAAATTTTAAAATTACCATTTTACCCCTGCACTGAATTTCTCCACAAATGGTATCAGAGTGAATTTTTAGATATGATATATATATTTGCATGCGTAGATTAAGTTGTAATCTAAAAGTTTAAATTTAAAATTTAAAATTTAAAATTTGAATTTTGAAAGTTGTTCGAAATTCAAAATTTAAAAATTTGAAATTCAAATTTGAATTTTGAAATTTGAAATTTGAAATTCAAAATTCAAAATTTTGAAATTCAAAATTTGAAATTTGGTTAAAATTTAAATTTGAAATTCAAAATTTGAAATTTGAAATTTGGTTGAAATTTCAAATTTGAAATTCAAAATTTAAAATTCAAAATTTTGAAATTTATTTGAAATTTAAAATTTAAAATTTAAAATTTAAAATTTAAATTTAAATTTTAAAATTGGTATATTTAGATATACTTGATCCAAGTAGCAAGTAATCGAATTGGGTTGGTTGCTATGGCCGTCCGATCATAGGAGAAAAGCAGGGTTTAAAGGCCCTCTCCTTCCATTCGATGAGGTCTCCTATGGCGGTAGGGGTGCCGCTACAATTATATCCCATGCAGATGAAGCAGCAAAAGGAATTAATTGTAAAGGTTCAATTGTGAAATTTATCATGAATGTGTTAGATTAGATTTAAAGGAATATTCATGATTTATTTTGATTGAGTTATTTTCTGTTATGTAATTAGCAATAGGATTGCTATTTAAGAAATGTGCTGATCTACTTGTGAAATAAGTCAACATATTTAGTGAACAGAAAATAAAATCTTTCAAATTTGAAAATTATTTTTGAAATGCCAAACCCTGACCCATCAGCCCAAATACTTAATTAAAAGAATTAAGTGTTGTCTAGTAGGTCTAGAATTGTGAATTAAGACCTAAGACAATTGCATAAACTTGTGGGTCAATGGATTAGATGGATTAGGTCCATAATTGGGTTAGACCTAAGGTTAGCTTAAAGAAATAGACTAAATTAGAGTAATTGGTCAAATCTAATCAAAAGTTCAATTAGATTAGGTCAAAGATACTCTAGACTCAACTCCAATAGTTGTAGTTGAATGGGTCCATATCTTTAACTAGACCAAGATGGACTTAATTCATGGCTTCGCGGTGGAACCCTATTTAATAAGTTGATCAAATTAAAACTAATGAACCGATTGGTGTCTAAGGTAAGTTTGGCATTTTGACCAGTGGTTTTTAAGTGGGAGCTACTCGCAGTGATTCGATCTCTGACGAGTTAATGGCTTATCCCCACCACTGATCTCACTTACCTAGCCAACCTGGTGAATTAAGTTTTGATTAGATCACTTGGTGATTAGGGCTCACCCATGTCAATAGATAAATCAGTTTGACTGATTTAGGTGCTCCTAATGCCAGCTTTAATTAAATCCTTTTTAATCTGACTTGGTGAAGTCAGTGGGAGGATTGAAATTGGCTGGATATTTTCTTCTCATCTATCCTTTAATAAAATCCTCAAAAATTATTAGGTCCTAAAAATGATTAAGTTATATTGATAACTAAGTCATAGCCTCCCATTAAGTGAGTGATAATGAGTTCATTAGTTTAATAATCATTGGAGGCCCAAAAGCCTGGTGCTTATTGACTAATGGAATTATCATTCATAATATGATAATTTGGTTTGAGTCTTTCTGATGGTGATCAGGTTGGCCAGCCAAAGTCGGGCCTGATCATTTATTGGTCCAATTCATCAAATCAAATCATGTTAATGGTTGGACCTAACCAGATCTTTTCAGTGGAGGTCAAAGCCTACTGATTAGGTTTTGGGGCAAAATCAATTACTAGTTGTTTAGAGAAATAACTGGTTATGAACCTACCCATAGATGCACATGGGTTGACCAACCAAAGTTGGGCTCGTGTGTAGTCTGTGTGGATTTTAGTACCCACTAAGGAATTAAAGTAATTCCTTGAATTGGAGGTTGAGGCTACTAGTTCGTAAAATACTGGGAGAAACTTTAGACTAAAGTCCAAGTCTTTAGTATTTATAATTTATGTACTAATAGAGGTCTGGTTTTCCTTTATGCAGCTATGGCCACTATCCTGTCCCTCCGGTCATTATTAGATAATGACAAGCTCATGGGACCTAATTTCGATAGCTGGTATCGAAAATTAAAAATCATCCTTGAGCATGAGCGGATCCTTTATGTAGTAACGGATCCGGCACCCGAGGAGCCAGCCCCGAATATTAGAGGGACGGTCTGAGATACTTATCAGAAGTGGTTCAACGACCGCACCACCGTTCGGTGCATTATGCTGGCAGCAATGAATGATGAGTTCAGCCGCAGATTCGAGAATGCCCAACCACAGGAGATGCTTCAAATGTTGAATGACTCCTTTGGCACGCCTGACGACGTTGAAAGGCACAAAATTAGTTGTGCCATTTTCAATGCTCGGATGAGGGATGGAACCTCAGTCACTGATCATGTACTGTACATAATCGAAATGATTGAGCGCCTAAGTAAACTGGGCTTTCCCCTGCACAAGCAGCTCGGTAAGGATGCGATCCTTAATTCTCTGCCCAAGTCCTACCTTCCCTTCCTTACTCATTTTCGAATGACAAAGCCTGCAGTGAACTACCACGGCTTGTTGGGGTTGCTGCAGAACTTTGAGAAGGACTACCAGCTCCATAAGGAGTCGGTAAATATTATGGGAGGGTCTTCTTCTGGTCGTCGACCCTTTAAGAAAGGGAAGAAGAACAAGAAGAAGAAGAATAAGAAGGTGCAACCGCATGCTGGGATGTCTGCACATGGTCAGACCAAGAAGTGCAAGCCCGACCAGAGCCAGGCAGAGTGCTTCTTTTACAAGAAGCAGGGGCACTAGAAGAGAAATTATCCTCTATACATTGCCTCCCTGGACCCGAACAGGCCGAAGAAGAAGCAAGGTACTTATATGATAACACCTTAAAACTTTTTCATTTGTGATACTACTGCCTGGGTATTGGATACCGGAAGCCTTTATCATATTTGCAATTCGATGCAGGGTCTGCAGGTCAGTAGGAGATTTGATGAAGGCGATAGATTCTTGAACGTTGGAGATGAAAGCAAAGTTTCAGTTCTAGCATTAAGAATCATGAACCTTGTAATCAATTCTCGAAATATAATTCTGAGTGAATGTCACTATTGTCCAAGCTTTTTATTAAATATTATTTCTGTAGGCCTTTTGGCCATGAACGGTTATCAATTTTAATAAAAAGAAATGTTTGCAATATCATTTTGAATGGTGTTACAATGTTTGTTGGACAACTTAATAATGAAATTTACTTTCTATCACAACCTGTTAATGTGGTTCAAACCTCCGGTAAACACCCTAGAATAGATAAAGTGTCAGAAGTCTACCTTTGGCACTGTAGGCTAGGTCATATCAATAAGAACAGGATAAATAGGTTGGCTCAAGAAGAAATTCTTGAAGTAGGTGATTGTAAATCACTTCCAACCTGTGAGTCCTATCTTCTTGGTAAAATGACCAAATCACCTTTTACTGAAAAGGTCAGCGAGCCAGTGAACTCTTGGTTGTGGTACATTCTGATGTATGTGGACCCATGAGCTCAAGTGCAAGAGATAGATATTTCTACTTCATAACCTTCACAGACGACCTATCGAGGTATGGGTATGTCTATTTAATGAAGCATAAATCGGAGTCGTTTGAAATGTTTAAACTATTCCGAAATGAGGTAGAAAAACAAACTAGAAAGTGTATTAAAACTCTTCGATCTGATCGAGGAGGTGAATACCTTTCCAATGATTTTCTGACATATCTTGGGGAGAATGGGATTCTCTCTCAGTGGACTCCTCCTGGAACACCACAACATAATGGTGTATCTAAAAGGAGGAATCGGACCTTGTTGGACATGGTTCGATCCATGATGGGGTTTGCTGGTATATCGATCTCCCTCTGGGGATATGCACTCGAATCGGCTTGTTACCTTCTAAATAGAGTTCCAAGTAAGTCTGTAACCAAAATACCATATGAGATATGGATGGGACGTAAGCCAGTACTCTCGCACCTTAGGATTTGGGGGTGTCCGACTTATGTTAAATATTTAATTACGGACAAGCTTGGACCTAGGTCTGACAAGTGTAATTTTATAGGGTACCCAAAAGAGACCAAAGGGTATTACTTCTACCTAGCTGATGAGCAAAAAGTGTTTGTCAGCCTTAAAGCAATCTTTTTGGAAAAGAAGTTCCTTGGTGAAGGGACTGTTGCCTCTAAGATCGAACTTGACGAAGTTCGACAGGTGAAAAAACCGACACAAGTTGCTGAACCTAAACTGGATTTAGTTAGATCAGATCTGGAGCCATTGTTCAAGCACCCTTAAGGCAATCTGGTAGAGTACCACGTCAACCGGACAGATACTATGGTTTCTTGGTCTGGGACGATGATCCTATCGAACTTGATGAAAATGATGAGGATCCGATCACCTACATGGATGCAATTCAGAGATCCGACTCTGAGAAATGGCTAGAGACCATGAAATCCGAAATGGAGTCCATGAAGGTCAACGATGTGTGGACATTGGTTGATCCACCCGAAGGAGTAAAACCCATAGGATGTAAGTGGGTCTTTAAGAGGAAGAGAGGCACAGACGGAAAGATGGAAACCTATAAAGCCCATCTAGTTGTCAAGGGATATCGTCAACGTTATGGTATAGACTATGACGAGACATTTTCTCCTATGGCAATGCTCAAATCCATTCAGATTATGCTTGCGATAGCTGTCCATCTGGACTATGAAATCTGGCAGATAGATGTGAAGACAGCTTTCCTAAATGAAGAGCTGGATGAAGAGGTGTATATGATACAACCTGAAGGATTCATATCCACAGATGAGTCTAAGGTGTGCAGGCTACAGAGTTCCATTTATGGACTTAAGCAGGCATCACGGAGTTGGAACATACATTTTGATAAGACGATCAAGACGTATGGTTTCGTTAAGAACGGAGAAGAGCCATACATTTATAAGTAGGCTAATGGTCCAGTAGTAGTATTTCTTATATTATATGTGGATGACATTTTCTTAATCGGAAATGATGTCCCTGCATTACAAGGAATAAAGATTTGGCTGTCGTCACAGTTCTCCATGAAAGATCTGGGAGAAGCTTCCTACATCCTAGGGATGAGGATCTATAGGGATAGATCTAAAAGGTTGCTTGATTTATCTCAGTCCACGTACATTGATACTATAATGAAGAGGTTCAGCATGGAGAATTTCAAGAAAGGCTATCTTCCGATAGGCCATGGAATTTCTCTCTCGAAGAGGGATTGTCCGACAACACCTCAAGAGAGAGAGCATATGGATAGGATTCCATATGCTTCGGTAGTGGGATCTATCATGTACGCCATGACATGTACACGACCAGATGTGGCATACTCACTAGGGGTAGTGAGTAGATACCAATCTAATCCAGGGGAGAATCACTGGAAGGTTGTTAAAACCACCCTGAAGTATTTAAGAAATACTAAGGACTAGTGGCTTGTTTATGGTGAATCAGACTTGAGACTTATAGGGTTTACAGACTCTAGTTTTTAGTCTGATCACGATGACAGCAAAAGTGTGTCGGGATTTATTTTTACCCTTAATGGTGGGGCTATCTGCTGGAAAAGTTCCAAGCAGCACACAGTGGCTGATTCAGTTTGCAAGGCGGAGTATATCGCCGCATCAGATGCTGCCAAAGAAGCGGTGTGGCTGAGAAAATTCATCACCGAGCTCGGAGTAGCACCCTTCCTTGTTGGTCCAGTTCTGCTCTACTGTGACAGCTCTGGAGCCATTGCTCAGGCGAAGGAACCAAAGGCACACCAGTGGACGAAGCATATTCTGCACCGCTACCATCTCATCCAAAAAATTATGGATCGAGGTGACGTCGATCTTCAGAAGATCGACAGGAAAGAGAACCTGGCTGACCCATTCACTAAAGCCATTGCGGTGAAGGAGTTCGACAACTACAAGTCGAAGATGGGTATTAGATACTGCACTGATTGGCTTTAGGCCAAGTAGGAGATTGTTGGGAATAGTATCCCAAAGCCAATCGTCAGCCTGTTGATGGTTGTGCTCATTTTTATATTTGTACATGAATTATGAATTAATAAAAATTATTTTATATTTTTCATCACAAAATGTTTCATCTTTTAATGAACTCCTATGTTGTGGTGAAGTCCTTAGGACTATTTAGACTCGACAAAGGAGGATTTATCATTTAGTCCTTAAATTTGTTCGTGACCAAATGATACGTTGTTACCAAGGATGAAATGTTTATCAAGCATAGATCGTTGTGTGCCATATAGGTTGGTTGTCCTCTTAACCAATGAGTGTGGAGACACTGGTATAGCATACAGGTGAGATATAAGGGTACATCTGACTGAACGTGACCGACTCCGGAGCTATTTCTGCTGTCAAAATTTGCTCCGATGGAATATGGGTATAAATATCCCTCCGACCTGAGACCACCACGGTGACTTGCAAGCAACTCACTACACTTAGGCACTAGACTACCTGAATTTTTAATTCAGTGATGGAAGGCTGCTGGGTGTAGTCAAGTACTAGACTTGTCGGTGCGTGTGTCAAGATGGGATTGACCACTCCAATTTAGGAGCTATGTACAGTCGTGTTTCAATTTAGCAAAATCTTGGTCAAGGTAGTACTAGTGAGGAATCACAGGACTGTTTGAGTTGAGCACGATTCGGATGATCTGATCAGGGTTGACAGTTTAACTCTGAGTCATCCTAAACACAGGGGTCAAAAGGATGAATTATACAGTAACCATATTCATGTAGGTTCTGAGTGTTGCGATTGCGACTCTTCGACCTATCCGACGTCGGGTACCATTACTAGATGGTCACTTCGATTAGTATAGGAATTGGTTCCTGTGCTACCGGCTTAGGTTCGAACCTGCGGGTCACACACATTAGAGGTTCCTATCTGATCTGATGGCTGATGTAGAATCCTACATGTTTGAGACTCAGTGATCAAGAATCAGGATTCTCTGATCATGAGTTCCACACATTATGGGTACCGGGGTCAAGAGTCCCACTGTTTGGGATTTTTCGATCAGGGTTACATATCAATGAATTCTGATGCCTGATTGCCCATCGGATTTGGACTCGATATTTATGAGAAGTTTAATTAGTGATTTGATCACTAATTAACTCAATTTGATTGAGTAATTATTTTTGGATCAAGTCCAATTGAATTGGATTCAGTTGGGTTTGACCCGGTTAGGTTAAGAGTTGACCTAATCGTCGAGATGGTTTGGTCCCTGATTTGATCAGGGGTTGAACTTAATCAATTCCTGATTTGATTAGGATTTTATTGAGTATAATTAAGCTTAATTTAGTTAGATTTAAATTAGTCTAATTGGACCTAACTTATTTGGTTCAATTAGGTTGGTTTAAATAATTAAACCACCTTGACCCAATCTCTATGCGCCACCTCACTTCCATAGCACCCATTTGAATTCATGAGAAGGAACTTCTCATGAATTTTTTTCTCACGCCAAGCTCTCTCCATGCCCCATTTTAATGTGCCATATGAATGGATAAGGATGATTGGTTGGCCATTCAAATTCAAAATAAAGTTTGAATTTGAATGGGCAATCAATCTTTGCACCTTATCCCTTTTTTTACGCCCCATTTATTATATGAGAAAAGGTTTCTCATGAAATCACTCCATGCATAATTTAAGTCATGCCTCACGCCTTTAGTGGATAAGGGATGAGTTGGTGTCCATTTGAATTTAAAATTTGATTTGAATTCAAATATGCAATTACTCATCTTTATCCTTTCTTTTGGATAAGACGTTTGACGTTGTTATAAAAGGAGGAGAAGAGTGGGGCATGCAAGAAGAAAATTTTTGGAGAAAAATTTTGAGGTGTGAGAAGTCTTGTGCATTAGAAGGAAGTCCATATCCTTCCAAGAGAAAAAAAAAAGAAAAAAAAGAAAAGTGGGTGCAAGGTTTCCGGTGAGTTCCCTAGAGTTTTAGCCTGGGGTTCGGGAAGTGAGAAAGTGAGCTATGAGTGTTGTGAGCCCACAAAATCTTAAAGAGATCTTCAACATCCTCTCAAACACATCTGTTGATAATCTAGAGCATCCAAAGAATCAACAGATATCGATCGAAGGAGTTCGATCAACATCGACCGTCAAAAGGGCTCTACAACGAGCTAGCACTCGTGAGGAGTCGATCAGACCGTGAGCTTCATGTGGATGATCTGCAGAGGTCAAACATGCTATGTGGCTGTATCGCGATGATCAGAATCTCCTGACAGTGATCAGATTACGGTGATCTACTACCCGTACAAAGGTATTGTGTTCTGAACACATTACAGTAAAGTGTTTACTGTTCGAATTTAAATTTCAAATTTAAATGCATGCATGCTATATATCATATTTAGATCCTAGTGTAGGATAAATTTATATTAATTAATTAGATTAATTAATAATTTTCACTGTAAAATAGTGATTTTGAAAAAGTTTTAAAATTATCATTTTACCCCTGCACTGAATTTCTCCACATTTGCACTTGTGCTCATGGGTCCACATACATCAGAATGTACCAGACCCAAGAGTTCACTAGCTCGCTTATCTTTTTTAGTAAAAGGTGACTTGGTCATTTTATCAAGAAGACAGGACTCACAGGTTGGAAGTGATTCACAATCACCTACTTCAAGAATTCCTTCTTGAGCCAACCTGTTTATCCTGTTCTTATTGATATGACCTAATCTACAGTGCCAAAGGTAGACTTCTGACACATTATCTATTCTAGGACATTTATCGGAGGTTTGAACCACATTAACAAGTTGTGATAGAAAGTAAATTCTATTATAAAGTTGTCCAATAAACATTGTAACACCATTCAAAATGATATTGCAAATGTTTCCTTTTATTAAAAATTAATAACCGTTCATGGCCAAAAGGCCTACAGAAATAATATTTAATAAAAAGCTTGGACAATAGTGACATTCACTCAGAATTATATTTCGAGAATTGATTACAAGGTTCATGATTCCTAATGCTAGAACTGAAACTTTGCTTCCATCTCCAATGTTCAGGAACCTCTCGCCTTCATCAAATCTCCTACTGACCTGTAGACCCTGCATCGAATTGCAAATATGATAAGAGCTTTCGGTATCCAATACCCAGGCAGTAGTATCACAAAAGAAAAAGTTGCAAGGTATTATCATATAAGTACCTTGCTTCTTCTTTGGCCTGTTCAGGTCCAGTGAGGCAATGTATAAAGGATAGTTCCTATTCCAGTGCCCTTGCTTCTTGCAAAAGAAGCACTCCGCCTGGCTCTGGTCGGCTTGCGCTTCTTGGTCTGACCCTGTGCAGACATCCCAGCATGCAGCTGCACCTTCTTATTCTTCTTCTTCTTGTTCTTCTTTCCTTTCTTAAAGGATCGACGACCAGAAGAAGACCCTCCCACAACATTCACCGACTCCTTATGGAGCTGGTGATCCTTCTCAAAGTTCTGCAGCAACCCCAACAAGCTGTGGTACTTCACTGCAGGCTTTGTCATTCGAAAATGAGTAAGGAAGGGAAGGAAGGACTTGGGCAGAAAATTAAGGATCGCATCCTTATCAAGCTGCTCGTGCAGAGAAAAACCCAGTTTACTCAGGCGCTCAATCATTTCGATCATGTACAGTACATGATTAGTGACTGAGGCTCCATCCCTCATCCGAGCATTGAAAATGGCACAACTAGTTTTGTGCCTTTCAATATCGTCAGGCATGCCAAAAGAGTCATTCAACATTTGAAGCATCTCCTGTGGCTAGGCGTTCTCGAACCTGTGACTGAACTCATCATTCATTGCTGCCAGCATTATGCACCAGACGTTGGTGCGGTCGTTGAGCCACTTCTGATAAGTATCTCGGACCGTTCCTCTAGCATTCAGGGCTGGCTCCTTAGGTGCCGGATCCGTTACTACATAAAGGATCCACTCATGCTCAAGGATGATTTTTAATTTTCGATACCAGCTATCAAAATTAGGTCCCATGAGCTTGTCATTATCTAATAATGACCGGAGCGACAGGGTAGTGGCCATAGCTGCATAAAGGAAAATCAGACCTATATTAGTACATAAATTATTAATACTAAAGACTTGAACTTTAGTCTAAAGTTTCTCCCAGTATTTTTATAAATTGGTAGCCTCAACCTTCAATTCGAGGAATTACTTTAATTCCTTAGTGGGTACTAGAATCCACACAGACTACACACGAGCTCAACTTTGGTTGGTCAACCCATGTGCATCTATGGGTAGGTTCATAAACAGTTGTTTCTTAAACAACTTCTAGTAATTAATTTTACCCCAGAACCTAATCAGTAGGCTTTGGCCTCCACTGAAAAAATCTGGTTAGGTCCAACCATTAACATGATTTGATTTGGTGAATCGGACCAATAAATGATCAAGCCCGACTTTGGTCAGCCAACCTGACCACCATCAGAAAGACTCAAACCAAATTATCATACTATGAATGATAATTCCATTAGTCAATAAGCACCAGGCCTTTGGGCCTCCAATGATTATTAAACTAATGGACTCATTATCACTCACTTAATGGGAGGCTATGACTTAGTTATCAATATAACTTAATCATTTTTAGGACCTAATAATTTTTTTTTTTTGAGAATTTTATTAAAGAATAGATGAGAAGAAAATATCCAGCCAATTTTAATCCTCCCACTGACTTCATCAAGTCAGATTAAAAAGGATTTACTTAAAGCTGGCATTAAGAGCACCTAAATTAGTCAAACTGATTTACCTAATGACATGGGTGAGCCCTAATCACCAAGTGATCTAATCAAAATCTAATTCATCAGGTTGGCCAGGTAAGTGAGATCAGTGGTGGGGATAAGCCATTAACTCGTCAGAGATCGAATCACTGCGAGTAGCTCCCGCTTAAAAACCACTGGTCAAACTGCCAAACTTACCTTAGACACCAACCGGTTCATTAGTTTTAATTTGATCAACTTAGTAAATAGGGTTCCACCGCGTAGCCACGAATTAAGTCTATCTTGGTCTAGTTAAAGACATGGACCCATTCAACTACAACTATTGGAGTTGAGTCTAGAGTATCCTTGACCTAATCTAATTCAACTTTTGATTAGATTTGACCAATTTCTCTAATTTAGTCCATTTCTTTAAGCTAACCTTAGATCTAACCCAATTATGGACCTAATCCATCTAACCCATTGATCCACAAGTTTATGCAACTGTCTTAGGTCTTAATTCACAATTCTAGACCTACTAGACAACACTTAATTTTTTTAATTAAGTATTTGGGCTGATGGGTCAGGATTTGGCATTTCGAAAATAATTTTTAAATTTGAAAGGTTTTATTTTTTGTTCACCAAATATGTTGACTTATTACACAAATATATCAGCACATTTCATAAATAGCAATCCTATTGCTAATTACATAATAGAAAATAACTCAATCAAAATAAATCATGAATATTTCTTTCGCTGCTTCATCTGCATGGGATATAATCGCATCGGCACCCCTACCGTCATAGGAGACCCCATCGAATGGGAAGAGAGGGTCTTTAAATCCTACTTTTCTCCTATGACCGGACAGCCATGGCAACCAACTCAATTCGATTACTTGCTACTTGGATCAAGTATATCTAAATATACCAATTTCAAAATTTAAATTTTAAATTTTAAATTTTAAATTTCAAATTTCAAACAAATTTCAAATTTTTGAATTTCAAATTTTGAATTTCAAATTTTGAATTTTAAATTTTGAATTTCAAATTTAAAATTTCAATCAAATTTTAAATTTCAAATTTTGAATTTTGAATTTCAAATTTTTGAATTTTAAATTTTGAACAACTTTCAAAATTCAAATTTTAAATTTTAAATTTTAAATTTTAAATTTAAACTTTTAGATTACAACTTAATCTACACATGCAAATATATATATCATATCTAAGAACCTGCTCTGATACCATTTATGGAGAAAATTCAGTGCAGGGGTAAAATGGTAATTTTAAAATTTTTTCAAAATCATTATTTTACAGTGAAAATTTTTAATTAATCTAATTAATTAATAAGAATTTATTTTATACTAGGATCTAAATATGATATATAACATGCATGCATTTAAATTTGAAATTCAAATTTGAACAGTAAACACTTTACTGTAATGTGTTCAGAACACAATACCTTTGTGCAGATAGTAGATCGTCGTAATCTGATCACCATCGAAAGAATCTGATCATCGCAATGCAGCCACACAGTATGACTGGCCTCTGTGGATCATCCATACAAAGCTCTCGATCTGATCGACTCCTCACGAGTGCTAGCTCGTTGTACAGCCCTTTCGACGGCCGATGCTGATCGAACTCCTTCGATCGATGTCTGCCGATTCTTTGAATACTCTGGATCATCAACAAACATATTTGAGAGGATGTTGAAGATCTTCCTAAAATTTGATGGGCTCACGATACTCGTAGCTCACTTTCTCACTTCTCGAACTCCAGGCTGAAACCCTGAAGAACTCACTGAAACCCTGCGCAATTTTTTCTTTCTTTTCTTTCTTTTTCTCTCAGAAGGATATATACCTTCACCTTGCACACAAGGATTCCTCACACCCATATTTGCTCTCCAAAATTTTCTTTTTACACGCCCCACTCTTCTCCTCCTTTTAAAAAAATGTCAAACGTCTTATCCACGTGAGAGGATAAAGATAAGTAATTGCACATTTGAATTCAAATCAAATTTTGAATTCAAAAAGAAATCAATTTATCCCTATCCACTAAGAGCGTGAGAAGAGGAGGGCGTGGCTTAATTTGTGCGTGAGTGATTTCATGAGAAACATTTTCTCGTGTAATAAATGGGGCGCTAAAAGAGGATAAGGTCAAGGCGCTAAGATTGGTTGCTCATTCAAATTCAAACTCTGTTTTGAATTTGAATGGCCAACCAATCATCCTTATCCACTCATTTGGTGCATTAAAGTAGGGTGTGAGAAAAAATTCATGAGAACTTCCTTCTCGTGAATTCAAATGGGCGCAGTGGAAGTGAGGTGGCGCAGGGAGAATGGGACAAGGTGGTTTCATTATTTAAACCAACCTAATTAAACCAAATAAGTTAGGCTCAATTAGACTAATTTAAACCTAACTTAATTAGGCTTAATTAGGCTCAATAAAATCCTAATCAAATCAAGAATTGATTAAGCCCAACTCCTGATCAAATCAGGGACCAAACCATCTCGACGATTAGGTCAACTCTTAACCTAATCGAATCAAACCCAACTGAATCCAATTCAATTGGACTTGATCCAAAAAATAATTATCCAATCAAATTGAGTTAATTAGCGATCAAATCATTAATTAAATCTCTCATAAATATTCAGTCCAAATTCGATGGGTAATCGGGCATCAGAATTCATCGATATGTAACCCTGATCGAAGAGTCCCAAACCATGGGACTCTTGACCCCGGTACCCAAAATATGTGGGACTCATGATCAGAGAATCCTGATTCTCGATCACAGTGTCCCAGATACGTAGGACTCATAGTCCATGAGCATTAGAACTCTTCATCAGCCATCAAATCAGATAGGAACCTCTAATGTGTGTGATCCCACAGGTTCGAACCTAAGCCGATAGCACAGGAATCAATTTCTGTACTAATCGAAGTGACCATCTAGCAATGATACCCGATGACCGGATAGGTCGAATAGTCACAATCGCAACACTCAGAACCTACGTAAATATGATTACTGTATAATTCATCCTTTTGACCTCTGTGTTTAGGACGACTCAGGGTTAAACTGTCAACCCTGATTAGATCATCCGAATCGTGCTCAACTCAAACAGTCATGTGACTCTCACGAAGACTACTCTGGCCAAGGTTTTGCTAAATTAAAACACGACTGTACACAACTCCTAAACTGGAGTGGTCAATCCCATCTTGACACACGCACCGACAAGTCAAGTACTTGACTACACCCAGCAGCCTTTCGTCACTGAATTAGAAATTTAGGTAGTCCAGTGCCTAAGTGCAGTGAGTTGCTTGCAAGTCACTGTGGCAGTCTCAGATTGGAGGGACATTTATACCATATTCCATCGGAGCTAATCTTGATAGCAGAAATAGCTTCAGAGTCGGTCACGTTCAGTGCAGATGTACCCTTACATCTCACCTATATACCATACCAGTATCTCCACACTCATTGGTTAAGAGGACAACCAACCTATATGGCACACAACAACCTATGCTTGATAAACGTTGTCGTCCTTGGTAACAATGTATCATTTGATCACAAACAGATTTAAAGGCTAAATGACAAATCCTCCTTTGTCGAGTCTAAATAGTCCTAAGGACTTCACCACAACATAGGAGTTCATTTGAAGATAAAATATTTTGTGATGAAAAATATCAAAATATTTTTTATTAATTCATAATTCATATACATATACAAAAATGAGCACAACCGTCAACAGACTGACGATTGATTTTGGGACACTATTCCCAACACGGAGTTCATTAAAAGATGAATGCTTATGATGAAAATACCAAATATATTTTATTTATTAATAAATCAATTACAATACTTGGTTGCTCAACCGTCAACAGCTTGACAATTGACTTTTGAGATATATTTTCCAACAACTCTCACCTGTCCTAAAACCACTCGGCATAGTATCTAATACCCATCTTCGACTTGTGGTTGTCAAACTCCTTTATTGCCAGGGCTTTAGTAAAGAGATCAGCCAGGTTTTCCTTTTCGTCGATCTTCTGAAGGTTGATGTCACCTCAATCCATGATCTCTCGGATCAGGTGAAAGCGGTGCAAAATGTGCTTCATCCGCTGGTGTGCTTTGGGTTCCTTCGTCTGAGCTATGGCACCAATGCTATCGCAGTAGGGCAGGATCGGACCATCGAGGGAGGATGCTACTCCGAGCTCGATGATGAATTTTCTCAGCCACACAGCTTCTTTCGCGGCATCCGATGCTGCGATGTACTCTGCCTCACAAACAGAGTCTGCCATAGTATGCTACGTGGAACTCTTCCAGCAGATAGCTCCACCATTCAGAGTAAAGGTATAACTTGACACGCTTCTACTGTTATCATGGTCAGATTGAAAGCTGGAGTCTGTGAACCCCACAAGTTTCAGATCTGACTCATCATAAACCAACCATTGGTCCTTATTATTTCTCAAATACTTAAGGATGACTTTAACCACTTTTCAGTGATTTTCTCCAGGATCAGATTGATATCTACTCACTACTCCTAGTAAGTATGCCACATCTGGTCTTATACATGTCATGGCGTACATGATAGATCCCACGACCAAAGCATATGGGACTCTACTTATACGCTCTCTCTCTTTAGAAGTTGTCGGACAATCCTTCTTAGAGAAAGAAATTTCATGGCCTATCGGTAGATAGCCCTTCTTAAAATTTTCAATGCTGAACCTCTTCAGCACAGTGTCTATGTATGTGGACTGGGATAACTCAAGCATCTTTTGAGATCTATCCCTATAGATCTTCATTTCTAGGATGTAGGATGCTTCACCCAAGTCCTTCATGGAGAACTGCGATGACAACCAAACTTTTATTCCTGTAGTGCAGGGATGTCATTCCGATTAAGAGAATGTCATCCACATACAAGATAAGGAATACCGCAACTAGACTATTTGCCCATTTATAGATGCAGGACTCTTCTTCATTTTTAATGAAGCCATACATTTTGATCACCTTATCAAAATGCATGTTCCAACTCTGAGAAGCTTGCTTCAATCCATAAATGGATCTCTGAAGCTTACACACCTTGGACTCATCTGTGGATGTAAACTCCTTAGGTTGTATCATATATACCTCCTCGATCAGCTCTTCATTCAGGAAAGCTGTCTTTACATCCATTTGTCAGATCTCATAATCCAGATGGCAGCTATTGCAAGCATTATCCGAATGAATTTGAGCATTGCCATAGGAGAAAATATCTTGTCATAGTTAATACCATAATGTTGACAATACCCCTTAGCAATCAGACGGACTTTATAGGTCTCCACCTTTTCATCTGCACCCCTTTTCCTTTTGAACACCCATTTACACCCAATGGGTTTAACCCCTTCAGGTGGGTCAACTAATGTCCATACATCGTTGATCTTCATGGACTCTATTTCAGATTTCATGGCTTCAAGCCATTTCTTAAAATCAGATCTCTGCATTGCATCCATATAGGTGATCGGATCCTCATCGTTCTCATCGAGTTCGATGGGATCACCATTCTGGATCAAGAAACCATAGTATCTGTCTGGCTGATGCGGTACTCTACCGGATCATCTTAATGGTGCAGGTACATTGGGCTCTGGATCTGATCTAATCAAATCCGACTCAGGTTCAGCTATTGGTGACGGTCTTTCTACTTGTTGAACTTCATCAAGTTCAACCTTAGAGACAATGGTTCCTTCACCAAGGAACTTCTTTTCTAAAAAGATTGTCTTAAGGCTGACGAACACCTTTTGTTCATCAGCATGGTAGAAAAATATCTTTTAGTCTCTTTGGGGTACCTGATGAATGTGCATTTGTCAGACCTAGGTCCAAGTTTGTCTGTGACTAATTGTTTGATATAAGCCGGGCACCCCCAGACCTTAAGGTGTGAAAGTGCTGGCTTACGCTCTGTCCATATCTCATATGGAGTCTTAATTACAGACTTACTTGGAATCCTATTTAACAGATAACAGGCTGATTTGAGTGCATATCTTCAAAAGGATATCGGCAAGCTGGCAAAACCCATCATGGATCGGACCATGCCTAATAGAGTCCGATTTCTCCTTTCAGACACACCATTATGCTGTGGTGTTCCTGGAGGAGTCCATTGGGAGAGAATCTCATTCTCTCCTAGATATGTGAAAAACTCACTAGAAAGATATTCTCCTCCTCGATCAGATCGAAGAGTTTTAATGCTCTTCCCAGTTTGTTTTTCTACTTCACTTCAGAATCATTTGAACATTTTAAATGAATCCGACTTATGTTTCATCAGATAGACATATCCATATCTGGATAGATCATCCGTGAAAGTTATGAAGTAAAAATATCCACCTCTAGCACTTGTGCTCATGGGCCCGCATACATCAGTATGTACTAGGCCCAAGAGCTCAGTAGCTCTGTCACCTTTTTTAGTAAAAGGTGACTTGGTCATTTTACCAAGAAGACAAGACTCACAGGTTGGAAGTGATTCACAATCACTGACTTCGAGGATTCCCTCTTGAGTCAACCTGTTTATTCTGTTCTTATTTATATGACCTAGCCTACAGTGCCATAAGTAGATATCTGACACACTATCTAATCTAAGGTGCTTGCCAGTAGAATAGACTCTTATCGGGCTTGATCTTTCTGGTCTGGCCCTACACTGATGTCCCAGCCTGAACTTGCACCTTCTTTACTTTCTTCTTCTTGTTTTTCTTCCCTTTTTTAAAGTGTCAAGAACCAGAAGACGAACCTCCCACTAAGTTCACCGACTCCTTGTGGAGTTGGTGATCCTTCTCAAAGTTTTGAAGCAACCCCAGTAACCCATGGTAGTTCACTTCAAACTTTGTCATTCTATAATGAGTGAGGAATGGGAGATAAGACTTGGACAGTGAGTTTAGTATTGCATCTTTCCCAAGCTGCTCATGTAAGGAAAAGTCGAACTTGCTCAATCGTTCCATCAGCTCGATCATGTACAATACATGATCAGTGACAGAGGCACCATCCCATATTTTGGTGTTGAAGATGGCACAACTAGTCTTGTGCTTCTTCACGTCATCGGGTATGCCAAAGGCATCCTCCAACACTTGAAGCATGTCCTTTGGCTGAGCCATCTCGAATCTGCGACTGAACTCATCGCTCATGGCAGCCAGTATGATACAGCGCACCGTGGTCCGATCACTAAGCCACTTCTGGTAAGTGTCTCTGACTGTTCCACGTGCATTGACAGCTAGCTCCTCAAGTGCAGGATCCATTATCATATATAAGATCCGTTCATGCTCCAGGACTATCTTCAACTTTCGATACCAGCTATCGAAGTTGGGTCCCACCAACTTATCATTGTCCAACAATGATCGGAGCGATAAGAAAGTGGCCATATCTGCATAAAAGAAAATTATAACCTAATTAGTAATTGATTCATTAAACCTAAAGATTTGGACTTTAATCAAAAGATTTTTCCCCTATTTTATTCAAATAGGTAGCCTCTACCTCCAATTCGAGGAATTATCCTAATTTCTTAGTGGGTACTAGAATCCACTTAGACTGCACACAAGCCCAACTTTGGTTGGCCAACCCATGTACATCTAAGGGTAGGTTTATAATCAATTATTTTTTTAAATAATTTTTAATAATTTTAATTTTGCCCCAGAAACCTAATCAGTAGGCTTTGGCCTCCACTGTAAGGATCCAGTTAGGTCCAACCATTAACATGACCATACTTGGTGTATCTAACCAACGAATGATTAAGTCCAACTTTGGTTGGCTCACCTAACCACCATTAGAGAGACACTTTCAAGTGATCATATGATGAGTGATAATTCTATTAGTCAACAAGCACCAGACCTTTGGGTCTGCAATAATTATTGAGTTAATGGACTCATTATCAAATACCTTAATGGAAGGCTATGACTCAGTTATCTCCATAACTTTGTCATTTTAAAGACCTAATAATTTTAGAGAATTTAAATGATTTAGAGGATGAGGTCAGATGAACCAGCTTATCATGATCCTCCCACTCGCTTCACCAAATCAGCTTAAGGGAGATCATTAAAAGGACTGGTCTAGGAGCATCTAAATCAGTCACACTGATTTACCTAGCTGACATGGGTCAGCTCGAATAGTCAAGTGATCCGATCAAAACATAATTTCACCAAGAGGCCAAGTAAGTTCGATCAGTGGGAGGGTCAGCCAAAGCTTGCTTTAGACACCATCAAAAATGATCAGATAAGCGGGCTCCCAATTAAAAACCACCAGTCTAGTTTACCTTAGACACCAACTGGTTTAATTAGTTTCGATTAGATCAACCTAACAGATCGTACTAGACCGCTTAGCCAAGAATCAAGTCCATTTGGTTCTCGTTAAAGACATGGACTTGACCAACTACAATTATTATAATTGATCTAGATAAATCCTTGACCTAATCTAAGACAACAATTGATTAGATTTAGTCAATTCTCTAATTAAGTCCATCTTTAATCTAACCATAGGTCTAACTTAATTAATGGACCTAATTCCCACTAACCCATTAACCCAATGTGTTATGGTTTGTGTCTTAGGTTCTTCAATTCACAATCCTAGAACCTAATCAAACAACTTCTTAATTCTTAATTAAGTTTTGAACTGAGGGTTGGGTTTGGCTTTTCAAAAATAATTTTTATATTTATAAAATAATTTTACAATATGGTTCTACCAATCATTTTGCATATTTGATTCATAATCAAGATGTAAATGAAATAAACATAAACTACTTTAGATCTAATCTAAACAGGTTCATGTAATTGAAACAATTTTAACTTTAAACAATTTCTTTGCACAAAAATTATAAACAAAGAGATGTTATTTCAGATTTAAATATCTTTTAAATCTAATAAATAATAAATTTAATCTAAATCATATCTAATAAATTTATGATTAAAGATAGATCTATACGAACTAGGACAATCTTTGCACTGTAAGGGGTAAACCTTACAGCAGGACAACCTTACAGTTCGTGATTAATCTAAAATTTTAATTTTAAATTTAATAATCAGATTATAAATTAGATCTAATCTAAAAAATAATCTAAGCATGTATAAATAATCATGTAATAAATAACCTGAGCTCTGATACCAATTGAAGGAACCAGATCTAGGGTTTCAGAGTTAGATCTTGAAACTTTTTCAAGATCAGGCAGTGGAAGACTAAAATAAATCAAAATTTATTTTTTAAAATTAGAGAATCTCTAGATATAAGATTTTATTACATAATTATTATATAGTATTAAATTAAAAATTAAAATATATAGAGCATGAACTACATGTTGATCATATCAACATGTTTCTATACTACATCTAATGTATGTATTAAACAATAGATCAAATCTATTACCTTGAAAGTTAGATGTTCTAACCTTATTGATTCAGACTTGAGGATGATGTTGCAAGCTACACACATGTCCAGCCTCTAAGAGTCATCCACACGAGCCCACGAATCTCGATCAGAAGTCCTGCTCCAAAAAATCAGCACAGTATGCTAGTACTACGCTGATCCTTCTTCGATGGTTGATCAGGTGCCTCTTTCTTCTTGATTTGGGCTCTTTAAAAGAAGAGAAGTAGGAGGAGGAGCTTTAGATCTGAGACACTCTCAGAAAACTCAAGATGGAGGAAGGAAAGAGATGAAACTAACAACCCTAGAAGAAGACCCTCTTCTTCTTCTCTTTACTCTCTCCTAGATATCCTGTCTTGTATCTATTATATCTCCACGATCCAAAGGTCTTTCTCTCTGATTTTTGGATGCCCCAAAGGTCTCTCAAATCTCTATGTTCTTTAAAAATTTCATAAAGAAACTCATTTTATAGAGAGTGATATGATAGAGTCCTTGTCTAAGTCAAATACCTAGTCAAGGTTTATCCAAACATGGCAAGATAAGGGTTGGGTGCCTCCTCCTTATTTTCATGCATGGACCATTAGAAAAGGGTGCATAATATATTCTCTAAAAGCCATAAAAATCTTAAAAAAAATTTGGATAAATTCGGTACAAAAAAAAAAGAGTTTTGAATTTCTAAAACTCTATCTCATAGAATTTGAAATTCAAACTTATTCCTACTTTGATTTGATCCACAACCACTTTCCATGTATGAAAAAAGAGAGAAAACCTTTTGGACATGGGAAAGATCTGGGAGAGGGCTTTTGTTGCACAAAATAAGAGGGGATTGGCATGGAATAAGAGAGAGGGCGTGGGGAGCCTTATGTGGCGCAAGGAGGAATCCTAGTCTTACTAGGATTCTATCTTGTGACTTGTTTTAATTTGGTTTCTCAAATCAAATCAAACTAAAATTAGATCAACCTAATTAAAATAAGTCTTAACCCAATTAAAAACTTAATTTAATCAGATTAAATTAGATTTAAATTTGATTTAATTTTCTAATCAAATTAGAAATTAGGTTGACCCAAGTCTTAATTGAACTAGGACTAGTTTTTTTCTTGCACTTGGCTTATCCAATAAATCAATTGAACTTGATCCAATCAAGCCCAAACCAAATATTATTAAATCATATTCAATTAGACTTAATCTCAGCTCATTGGCTTAATCAAATTAAGCCAATTAGCAATCGAATTGCTAATCGATCTTCCTGCAACACTTGCACTAGGTTAAATGTCAATCGTATTGATCATTTAACCCTAGAATGATTCTTAATCGTTGATCAACCATCCGATCAGATTATGAACTCTAATGTATGTGACCTCATAGATCCGAACCTAAGTTGGTAGTACAGAAATAAATTTTTGTATCAATCGAAGTGATCATCTAGCAATGGTACCCGACGATCGGATAGATCGAATGTGTAGAACAACATCCTTAGAACCCATGCAGATATAGTTTTCATATAATTCATCCCCTTGACCAAAATGATCATAGGACACCTCAGAGTTCAACTGTCAATTTTGATCAGGTTGTCCACATTGTATTTCAAAATATCAAATCCATCTAATGGATTATCCTAGTCAAGATTTTACTAAATTGAAATACAGTGACTCATTCTTCTCCAACTCTTAGAGTGGTCAATCCCATCTCGATCACACTCTGACTTCGCAAATACTTAACTATGCCCAGAAGCCTTCCATCACTAAATTAGAAATTCAGTTAGTTCAGTACCAAAGCACAGTGAGTTGCTTGCAAGTCATTGAGGTGATCTCAGGTCTAAGGGACACTTATACCTATATCCCATCAGAGTCATTTTCGACAGCAGAATACTCTGAAGTTGGTCACATTCAATGATGATGTACCCTTATATCTCACATGTATGCCATACCAGTGTCTCCACACTCTTTGATTAAGAGGACAACCAACCCATATGGCCTATAGTGACCTATGCTCGATAGAAGCTGTCGTCCTTATTAACAGCCTATCATTTGGTCGTGAACAGTTTTAAGGACTAATCGATAAATTCTCTCTTTATCGAATCTAAATAGTCCTAAGAACTTCATCATAACAACGAATTTCATTAGAAGATGAATGCTTATGATGAAAATGCTAAATATATTTTATTTATTAACAAATTAATTACAATACTTGGTTGCTCAACCATCAACAGCTTGATGATTGCTTTTGAGACATATTTTTCAACACAGATACCAGTCCGATCTAAGTGAGAATCACTAGAAGGTTGTAAAGATCATCTTTAAGTATTTGAGAAATACTAAGGATCAATGGCTCATCTATGGAAAAACTGACTTAAAATTTATGAGATTTACAGACTTCAATTTTCAATTGGATCATGACGATAATAAGAGCATGTCGGGATATATTTATACTATGAATAGTGGAGCAGTCTATTGGAAGAATTTCAAGCAGCATACCGGGGCTGACTCTGCATGCGAGATGGAATATATCACAGCATTCGATACAGTGAAGGAAGCTGTATGGTTATAAAAGTTCATTGACAAGCTTGGAGTGACACCCTCCCTTGATGGCTTCATTTTATTGTACTACGACAGCACTGGCATTATTACTCAAGCGAAGGAACTGAAGTCATATCAGTGGATCAAGCACATTCTGTATCGCTACCATCTAGTCCGAGAGATCGTGGATCAAAGTGATGTCGAGTTTCAGAAGATCGATGAAAAGAAGAACCTGGCCGATCTATTTACTAAAATCCTCGATGTCAAGGAGTTCGAAGATTATAAATCAAAAATGGATATATGATACTGATCAATTGGCTTTAGTCCAAGTAAAAGTTGTTGGAAATTGTATCCCAAAATCAATCATCGGTCTATTGATGATTGAGCTAATCATTGTAATTGTATATGAATTATTGAATTAATAAATATTATTTGATTTTCTCATCACTATGTGTATATCTTATTTGAATTTTTGTATTTTGTGATGAAGTTCTTAGGACTATTTGAATCGACATAGGAGGATATATCATTTAGTCCTTAAATCTTAATTCACAATCAAATGATATACTATTATTAAGATAATAACTATATCAAGTATAGATCATTATGTGCTATTTACATTGGTTGTCCTCTTAATCAAGGAGTATAGAGATATTGGTATGGCATGCAAGTGAGACGTAAGAGTACATCTCACTGAACGTGATCAATTACTGAGCACTCTATTGTCAAGAGTAGCTCACGAAGGATATGGGTATAAGTATCCCTTCGATCTAATATCACCACGATGATTTACAAGTAACTCACTATGCTTTGATATCAAACTATCTAAATTTTTAATTTAGTGATGAAAGATTTTTGAGCATAGTCAAGTACTTACAAAATCGGAGTGTGAGTCAAGATAGAATTGACCCCTCTGAATAAGTAGGAGTTAATGTATCAGTGTGTTTCAATTCAGTAAAATCTTGATCGAAGTAATCTGTGAGATAGATTTAAAAAATTAAAATATAATGTGGATGACCATATCAGGGTTGACAGTTAAGTCTTAGGTCATCTTGATCATTTAGATCAAAGAAATAAATTATACGGTAACCATATGCCAATAGGTTCTTGAATGTTGCTTTATAATCTTTCGATCTATCCAAACGTCAGGAACCATTACTAGATGATCACTTTGATTGATATAGAAAATTATTTTTGTACTATCAATTTAGATTCAAACTTATGAGATCACACTCAAAAAAAAATTTTTTACTGATCATGTGACTAATCGATGATTGAGAATCATTCTAGGATAAGTCAATTTGATTGATGATTAACCCTGTGCAAAAGTTACAATAAATTAATTCACTAATTGTTGGTAAATTATAAGAGGATTGATTAGTGACTAGATTGCTAATTAGCTAAATTTGATTGAGCATTGAGATTTGGATTAAATTTAATAGAATTAGATTTAATTTGATTTGATCTAATTAGGTTATGAGATGATCTAATCGTTAAGGATGCTCAATTTCTTATTTGATCGAAACTTAAGCTCAATTAATTTTTGATTTAATTAGGATTTAATCGATACCATTTATTATCTAATTAGATTAGATAATCTAATTAGATCTAACTTAATTTGGTTGGGTCAAGAACCTAATTAGATAAGAATTCGAATTCGAATTGGACAACCCCTTGCATCACCCTTTCTCTGCGCCATTCCTTTCATCATGCAAGAAAAGTTTTTGCATGAAATTTTTCTCTCACCTAGAACATGTTTAATACCCACTTCTGATCCCTTTTGAATTAGGATTTGATTGATTTAAATTTTGAGTTCAAAATGTTTGAATTCGGATTTAAACCTAGAGTCCAAAACAAGTTGAACTCTTCCCTTACCGTCGACCACCTCTTCTCACGGACAAATGAGTTTTGCATGATTTTTTTTACACCATTCTGATGGTTGTCACCCACTCTCTGAGTTTCTAAGATGAGAATAAAGTTTGATTCAAGTTTGATTCAAATTTGATTTGAATTGGTGATAAAGATCAACCAATGTTTGAACTTGAATCAAACTATCCAAACTTATCCTTATCTTTCATGGGACATCACCTTAAGAAGGATTGTTTTTATGCACCTCAAGAGATAGGTTTTTTGGCATGAGAAACATTAGAGAGTGTGCATGAAAATTCAAAGAGGGGGTGGGCTTCCGTGCATGAGAAACCAAGGAAGAAAACTTCCTCTTGGGCATGAGGCCTATGGTGGGTTTCTAGGGTTTCTTATTGCTCTAATTTTGTGTGAGAAAATCATAAGAGGGTCTTGTTTCTTTCTTCCACACCACCTCTTCCTTGAGCTGCTCCATCTTCTAATCCGAAGGTGTCTGGGTGATCCGAAGGAAGGAGTCTTCTTCAACCATTCAGACCCTTCTACACGAGCTAGCACTCTCGAGAAGGATGATCTGTTCGGAGCTTTGAGTGGACTACCTATAGAAGTCGAACGTACTGTGTGGCTGCTCGATATCAAAAAAAATCTTGTACCATATTCATCAATAGCGTCGATCATCGACACATGATAAGATAATGGGTTCTGAGCTCATCTGACCAGATCTAACGGCTACATCTGATTCAGGGCATCAATATGATCAATACGGTGCTTTCTTTTATATCAGATTTTTATGTACAAAAATTTTATATCATAGATTCTTAAAAGATAGTTTAGAACTGGTCTAAAATATATATAGGAGATTAAAATATTTAATCTATTATCTTTCGCTATAAAAATTTTCAAAATGTATGCTTTGAACTACCCATTTTTTCTTCATGAAGAACTAAAGACCTATTCGGCTCACCACTGCTCCTCGCCAAACCAAAATTGGATGAGAAACGATACCTCTATCTAGCAGTCTCTCCAGCATCAATAAGCTCTATGCAAGTATGTGAGGAAGGAAGTGTTCAAAGGCTGATCTACTATGTCAACAAAATCTTCCAGGATGTCGAGGTCAAATATACTAAGTTTGAAAAGCTAATCTATGTCCCAATCATCTCTGCCCATAAGCTCTGACCTTACTTTTAGATACACACTATAGTACTCCTGACCGATCAGCCTTTTAGGTTGGTCTTGTATCGATCAGATAAATGGATCGGCTGGCTAGATGGGTGATAGAGCTCACTGAGTTCGACATAAAATTTTGGCCTCACTCCTCTATCAAAGCATAGATGCTGGCTGATTTCTAGAATGCACAATTCTAAAAGTACAGATTGAGGAAGGTGAGTCTATCATGGAAAGCTAGCCTAAGGCCAAAGCATCCAAAGAGTAGTGGACCATACACGTCGATGGATCATCAAGCTCCATCGGATCAGGAGCTGGCCTAATCCTCGTCAGACTAGAGAGAACTGTCATGGAATATGCCTTACACTTCTAATTTCCAGCCACCAACAATGAGGTCGAGTACGAAGTCCTTATCATCGGGCTAAAGATTGCTAAGGAGCTTGGGGTGCAAGAGCTGAAGGTTTATAACAACTTGCGGCTAGTGGTTGAATAGGTGAAAGGAGACCACGAAGCCCGAGAGAAAAGCATGAAGAGATACCTGCTAAAGGTAAAGAGTCTCATCTCAGCATTTGTCGGTTTTGACATTCAATAGATATCCAGGTCAGAGAACTCAAGGGCCAACCTTCTATCCAAATTGGCAACTTTGACATCAGAGGATCTCCCCCTAGGATTTCTTGTTCATGGTCATAAAAAGGTCTAACATAGAAGAACCCACTCCCATCTTACAAACTGATAATAAGCCGAGCTGGATGGATCCATTTATCCATTTTCTTAAAGATGGGATGCTGCCACCAGATTCAAGGGAAGCCCGAAAGATCAAGCATCGGGCACTTCATCACAAAGATGAAGCCCACCACGTCTCCAAATATTTCATCACCAAGATGAAGTCTGCCACATCTCCAAGCACTTCGTCACCAAGATAAAGCCTGCCACATCTCTAGGAACTTGATCACAAAGACGAAGCCTGCCACATCTCCAAGCACTTCATCACCAAGATGAAAATCATCATGTCTTTAGTCACTTCGTCATCAAGATGAAGCCTACCACATCTCCATGCACCTTGTCACAAAGATGAAGCCTGCCACATCTTCAAGCACTTCGTCATCCCAATGAAGCCTACTATGGTGAGGACATCTTGCCATCCCATCAAACATAGCTGGGGGAAGGGATTTACAGCTAGTTAAGCATGCAACAGTGGTTCCCCATGAGAGTGCTCCATCCCTAAGATGGACACCTCGGATATGGTTATCCCTAAAGTGCTCCTAAAATGGCCCTAGCACTCGAATGATGGGATGACTCTCGGTAACTCCAAAATGACAATTCTTAAGCTTCAGGCACCCCCTTGATCGAAAAGAGTGAAAACTTGTACAACACGGGAAGATAGGATCAATTGACGAACATAAGGTGATGGCATAAAAATCCACATAAATAAAAAAAATGAAAATAGTATACAAGAATAGGAGAAGCATTTCATTCAAAAAGGCCACCCATTGGACAGCTACAAAGTAATATTTTTTCTACAGACCAGGTCGACAAAATGAAAATTCAAAAATTTTTACAATGAAATGGAAACATCTGGAGTTTCATCACTTCTCACTAGGGACGATTCTCCATCATCCATCATACCAACAATGATATTGATTTCTGAATGGTCAGGAGGAGCCATCATGAGAAGGTCGGCATCGATCTCAGGGAGTAGCTACTTGGCCAAGGACCTACACTTCATGAAGCCAAATTTGTAAGCCAATGAAGCCAACTTTAGTGCTCCATGAACATGCTCGACTTGGCCCCTAACAAGCTTTGCCTCCTTTCATCTCACCTTGCCCTTGGAGAGATGGATCGTCTCCTCATTTTCTTCCAGGTCTGACTGAAACTTCATTGCCTTTGAGCATAAATAGTGGTCCAAACGTTATAGAGAAGCTACCCTCTCCTCTTCCACTCAAAGCCTATTCCAAAGCTGAAGTACCTTCTTGGCACCACCCCACCTCACTTCCTCCACCACCTTTTTCAAGGCTAGAAGCTGCTCTAGAGTGATGAGTTGTGCCTGGGCAAAGTAGAGATCTTCACGAAGGCGATCGAACCATTCAACTGCAGTCCACTTCACCTCCTCGATAATTTTATTCGACTCCATGCATGACTTAAGCAATCGAGACTTCTCTGAGGCATGCGCTTTATCATTTAATTTGGATACTTCTCCTTAGGTGATCTATTTTCATGAAAACCTTAGCATACTCCTCCATTTCAGAAGCCCTCCGATCTCCCTCGAAAGCTTTCCTCCTAACCAAATGGACCCCCCTCTCCAAGGCCTCAATGCACTCTCGGATAGGCAATGCCTTGATCCATGGAAGTGGTTCAGCATGGAGGACAATCCGACCACAATATTCGCATCGACCAAGCTATGGAAAAAAATAGCGAAGCACACGACAACAATCAATAAATAAGTCCTAAAAATAAAAGGTTTCTTCTATTAAGTAAAAACTTCATCATTACATCAAAAAAATAATATATATAATGGGAGATTACAAGGTCAAAGATTAAGTGGCGGCATTGACCACCTTAGTCTGGGAGGCCCCTGAAGTTGGAATCCCTACACTTGTCAGCTCCGATCGAGATGAGGCCTCCTCAACGATCATCGGTTCCAACCATGGTTGGGCTTCCTCAATGGCCGTTGGCTCCGATTGGGCACCTCCACAACAACGGGCTCAATTGACTGCTGATCCTCCTCCACTTCATCTTCATTCAGAAAGGATAGGTCGAGGTTGAAAAGGCATGCGATTATCCTCTCCCAAAGTACATCTTGCCCCAGGAAAAAGACCTTCTTAGAGAAGTCTATTTTTTTCTAAGAGAAATCCAAAGAGGACCAAAATGCCTCAACTACCAACCTACTAGCATTGGTGAGCTTTTCATCGGCTTCCTGATGCCTCTCCTTTT
Organism: Elaeis guineensis; assembly: GCF_000442705.2. Lineage (NCBI taxonomy): Eukaryota > Viridiplantae > Streptophyta > Magnoliopsida > Arecales > Arecaceae > Elaeis > Elaeis guineensis. The sequence goes on along the minus strand of NC_025997.2, from coordinate 31,980,975 downwards.
TTGTCAAGAGGTCTGCTTCGGCTTTCTCCTTCACCACCTCAAACTCCCCCTTCGCCACCTCAACTGCTGCCTTCACCACCTCAAACTCCCCCTTCACTGCCTCAGCCACCCTCTTTGTTGCCTCAACTCTTGCCCACACGATTTCAACTTTCTCTAGCACCTCTTTAAGGTGCCTCACCTCAGCCTTAGCCTCAATCTTATTGGCCTTTTCAAGAGATGCCTCAAACTCCTTACAAGCATTTGAGGCCTCTCTCTCAGCCACCTTCGTCGAACTACAGAACATGGCAAGATAGTGACCAACCTTCAAAAGCAACTAGGTCAGAAAAACAAGTAAAACTTAGGAAAGGTAGAAAAGAAAATAATTAGAGAACTTACTCAAGTGAAAACAATGATAGCATCCCTTTGCTGACCAACTAGACTTTGTTCCTCCAATAGGTCGATATCCATTGGAAGAAGAAAATTTCAAAACTATTCGTGGGCCACTTTATGGTCTTGCAGGGCAGAGCTAGAAGGAACCACTAAGGCACTCTTCGATCCCTGGCTGGAGAAGGCACCAAGTTCGAACCGCTTCCTTCAATTTGAGAGCATGATGCTGGAACATCAGGATCGAGACCTGGGGTCACAGCTGACGTAGGGCCTGCTACCACCCGACTCTTCACTGGGCTCGGATGCGGAGCTCGAGCCCCTGGTGGTCGAACTTGCACCGAAGTGACTTTGACCACCGCTATGGGCGATGGGGCATCCTCAATAGGATGCTCCATCGGGGCAGTCAAAGCCTGTCGTGGTCTTCAGCTTCACCGTGCTAGCCACCCGAAAGATGAACTCTGGGCTTTCCTCTTCTTCAGGCCCAACTTTTTTATTACCTCAATTTTCTAGGGCCTTATTTCTGTAACCAAACCAAGGAAAATTTTAAAAACATGGAGCAAAGGGGCTAAAAGCAAGAAAAAGGGCATGGATCAGCTACCCGACCCTTACCTTGGAGATCAGTCAGACTGAGATCGATATTGAAAAGAGTCTACTCTGACAATAGCTCTAGCAGTGATGGAATTTTACTCTCATGCAATGCTTCGAAACATTGTTTGTCTTCATCACTCAACTTGGAAGCTCGGAGGTCAGATTTTCTAGGTCAGCCCCAGTGAGCAAAGTCCCAAACCCTCAAGATTGAGTAAGAGACACAAAAGAAGTACTTCTTTTAGCCATGAACCAAGGAAGGGTCACCTCAGATCAAGGCACGAACCCCTTTTTGGGAGAAGCATATCACCATTCATCATGTGGGTGCCTCTTGAAGGTATAAAAGGATCGAAAGAGGTTGATGGATGGTTGGATTTTTGTCAAATAACAAGCGGCCAAAAAGCTAATTATAAAATGCCATGAGTTCAAAACCACGGAACCTAGGGCCATGCTAGAAGTCAAGAAAAGTTCGACCACGAAGCGAAGAAGGAGGAGCCTAAGACCGGCACGGAGCGACTCATATAGAGCGAGCCAACCCAGAGGGGTATTGCAAATCCTACCAGATGGATCTGGAAGTTTAAGATCAAGCTCGAAGGGGACACCGAATCAGACCCTAATTAAGCTAAGATCATCTAGCTTCAGGACCGACTGATACTTTCCAAGTGTGAAGCTTTCACCCCTAAGCTCAAGGATGAGGTTGGGACCTACTGAATCTTCCTCCAAAGGAGAACCAAAAGGCTCCCACACCACCAACTCTTTCCTAGGCCTACCCATCCCAATACTGTGCAAGATTCAAAGGACGAAATGAAAAAAAGAAATGTGATGAAGGAGAGCAAGCAGATGCAAGGAGGAAGCAGGTGATGGATGAAGAAATGGCCAAAAACTAGAAGAAGAGGAGGACCCTAAGGACTAACCTATTGACAGAACCTCAAATACTTCCAGAAAACAACCATCGTGAGGAAGAAGAGGACTTAGAGAAAGTAGTGAGGAAAGGGAAAGAAGGAGAGAGCGCCTCTACTTATAGGGGCCGCAAATGGTCCTTGTTCCCTCCTCAGGTTGGATCGACCGACTGAATGCCTGCTGCATGGCAAAACCAAATCAATCGAAATAATTTTTCTCGAATGGTGTAGTTATGGGCACATCTCTAAAGGCATGCATTATGCCTTGAGTCTAGCCATGCTCTTAATGATCGTCTATCGATGGTTCTCTATCTAATATACTCCACAAAACCTGCCAACTCCCTGGCATGGCGATTTGAAAGCAACATGCACACTATGCTAACAAAAAAATTAAGATCTGGCACATATCTTCAAAAGTTGCATATTGGTCTGGACCCCTTAGACCTAACCTTGACAGGATGCCGAGGTGCCCCAAAGCCAACCTCAACAAAATCTGAGGTTGCCAACCCCGACAAGATCTGGGGTCGCCACCCTCGCTCTATGGGTGCTTCACGAGCCAATAGAAGGATAAATTACGATTCACAAAATGGCATCAAAGCCGAGGCATTGTGACACAGTGTGATACTTCATCCGAAAGTCAGAAGGTCTGGATTCGCTAGCTCGGACATGCTCCGAGGGTCATCCCTAAAAAGCACTACTTCCTTCCTCCAAGCCAGATGCCTTGGACTTGCAAGCAAGGGGCAAGTGTTATGGGGTTATGCCATCTTGATCATAGTCCTGGCAACTCATCTTCCTATCCTCACCCCTCGGCCATTAGCCCTGATGTCGATGCCCGAACCCCTTCTAGAGTGCTCGACCGCCGACTTACTCCTAAACCACCAAAGTGATCCCTAACATCAGCTCTAACTTGGGCATTTACCCCAGCTTCGCTACCCAGCAGCGTGCAACCAACCCCAAGGTGTACTCCTCCCACTCCTTTCCCTAGTCGCCATGTCCAACGATATCCATAAGAAGCCTTTGGCTCCTATTAGATCAAGCCATTAAGAAGAGCGGGTAGCCACTACGTCCGTAGGAAGCCCTCAGGCCCTGTCAAATCAGGCCATTAAAGAAGATGGCCGATCATACGTCAGAAAGAGTCTCATCAACCGCCATAACTCAAGTACTTGTGCCCTAATAATTAAAGAAAATGGCTAACCACACATGGGATAAGGTCACATCAACCATCAAGTCCCAAAAATATTGACCGAAGCCATCAATAAAAACAATGGGCCACATGTCAGGTAAGATATTGCCACTCTTCAAATCCGTAGAAATCAAATATGTCCCCATGGGGGCTATTTTCAACAATACGGTCCATTTGTGCAACCCCTCTACAAATCAGAGCAGTCTGGGGATCTCTGGAGGTACACAAACTCTCATATGTACTTTTTTTTTCTATTCTAGATTACTGATTTGAGTGTCGGAGGGTCCTTGTCGGAGTCATCCTTAATCAAAAATTTATTTTGTAGGTCCGATCGCCATCATCTTTATCAGACTTTGATTTACTCCAGCCACTCCGACTCAAACCGAGAATCCTCAACAACACATTTTATGATTCTTATAACTCTTGATAGGTCAACATGGATAACCATTAGCTGACTACACTTGCTCCTAATACACAAGTTGACAGTAGTGCATCTGGCTTTGACTTTGTGCAAACAAATATTTTAACACTGAGTCCTTCCGGGGGTTTCTTAGATTTTTCAAGACAACCCTTAGTTTGTTTTACTTGGCAAATTGCATATGTGTAGTAGCTATCCACAAACGCTAAATAATCTGCCTTGGAACCATCATGAGGGCTTGAAGTATATTGGTATCTTTCTTGCGACTAGACCATGTAGAAGTCCTGAATGCCTAAAAAAAATGTCGATGGCATGTCAAGGATGGTTAGGCCAGGGGGGGAATTTTCATAATATAAGACTCGCAGACTTCCTCATTGAGAATCAACAAAGCCGTCCCCGAAGATTTAAAATATTGGACTCCAACACTCTTTTAAACTTTTCATGGGATCTTCTATTTTTATCTTTCTTGAATGCTACCCGATCTTGGATTGCATCAATGTCTTCTCTAGAACCAAAAAAATTAATTAATGTACAAACTTATCCGACTTGAGATCCAACCTAACAAATTAAAAAACTTAGCTTTGGTGTCTCAACCAACAATACAATGCCAATCACCACTAGCACATGCAAGTAAGCGTGGAGAAACTAGGAACTTAAAAGGGATTGAATATGTCAACTCTCTTGTGTACGGAGAGATGCCTGGCACTTATATATTGAAAGGCAATGTTTTTCATAAAAATCTGAGGAGCATTCTTTGAAGGGATGTTTGATCGGAAGAATTAGAGTTTAAAATGAAAATAAGAATGGTTGACTTCTGTTCCAACTATTTGATTAGTTGAGTCTTATTTCAATTTCGATTTTAAAATAGAATGAAAATAACTCAATTCCTTTAAAATCTCGATTTTTCCTTAAAAATTCAAATCTTTATTCCAATTTCAATTTCGATCATGCATGAACCAAATGTTTTAAGGGATATGATCATTTTAATTTTTATTCTAATCCATTTCGATTTTAATCACAAATCAAACATCTCGTTAAATTTAGCAGTTTTTTTAGAGATATGTTGTAGGTGTATATAATGAATTGGCCCATGCGAGGTTTTTTTTTTTTTTTTTTTTTGTTCATCCACAAAGATTATCCAATTCATCCATTTGTAAATTGCCAGGGTCAAGATTTTTAAATTCAAAATATTAGTCATCTCAATCGGTTACCTGTACTTGCAAAAATAAACCAATACACAAATTTATTATTATTGCATGCAGAAGGTAGGAAATCTGAAAAAGAATCAAACTATTTTAAGATCTCAACCAAGGCACGCAGACTGAGATAGTGAGATATCTATATAATTAATATTTATTGATTAAAAGTGTAGAAAGGCTGAATATCTCAGCCAACAAATTAATATCATATCTGTATGCATCAAAATATCTCAATTGATATTGGAGAATATTATAGAGTCAAGATTTTTTTTTTTTTTGGAAACAGCTATTTTACAAATTAACCCCACAAGTAAATACATCTATTTGCACTAGACAACATAATATCCTAAAAAATTCTCAATAGAGAGAGGTAGTCTCCGACGTCATTAAACCTATAGCCATCCAATCGGGAACCTATTTGCTCTGAAAAATATTTGATACCTAAGGAAGCAATGTTCAATTTGAGTTTCCAAATATCTAATAGAACGAAGGAGTTGTCCTCTAATCTAGTACCTCTTTAGTGATCCCAAAAATAATTATTCTAAAATATAATATAAACCATATGTAAAATAATGATCGTAAATGCCAATTCCCCCCATGCGGGCCTCATTAGTTGGCCGGTGGCATTCCTTTTTTTAAAAGAAGGTTTGTTCCTGTAAGGCCCAAGTCCAAACACTGATAGTTGTGGAATCTCAAACAAGATCAAGGTTGAGTAATTCTTTGTGCACTGATATGGAGCACACCGCGGCCACTGATGGGTCAACATAGTATGGAGAGAATATCTCTCCTAACCATCGACTCAGCATCTGACATTGTAATAATAATGGAAGCTACGTCATTTTCTAATGCTACAGAAATTTAATACTAGTGATTTAATTTTAAAAATTTAAAGTTGACCAAAATATCTTTTTCCTTCAAAATACTTTCGTGCTCTATTTTGCTCATCCTTGGCCATTTCTTTTTTTTTTTCTTTCTCATTTTATTCTATTTCAATCTGAGAATCGGGTATCTAAGATTTTTCTGCAGCGATCCATGTGCATATGAGATTATACTAATATTTTGCCTATTCCAACTGCTTCAAGACAACATATGTACCTATAAGTTTGTTTTTTCTTTACAAATATTTTTTTTGTAAATCTTTTATTATAGTAACTCTTTTGGCAGTTAAATAAAGTTAATACATTGGTAAGTTGAAATAGAGGTTTTTTTCTTTAGTACAATAGGAAATAATAAAAGATATCACAAAAAATCATAAAAAGTAAACAAAGTGTCATAATAATTATCGAAAAATTATATAACCATCAAGAAGTAATTTAAAAGCCTTCTTTTTACACCTATAATATCTGGATCAAAAATATGACCTCCTATCTCTTGGTACGACATCATATAGCCTTGTATGACTTTTTATTTTATCAAATTAATATTTTATAAGTATAAATTACTTCATATAAATTTATGTGAATATAAATGACTCCTCATTACTTAATAAAACTGTATGAATAATAAATATGGCTTCTTGTTCTTGACATTATTGCTAAAATAGAGTTTTTTCTCTGTTAGTACAATCGGAAGTAATAATACTATCACAGAAATCATAAAAAGCAAGCAGGATATCATAACATCGAAAAATCATATAACCATCAAGAAGTAATTTAGAAGTCTTTTTTTTGCATCCTATGACATCAGATCAAGAAATATGACCTTCTATCTCCTGGTATGATATCATATAATCTTGTATGACTTCTTATTTTATCAAATGAGTATTTTAGAGGCATAAATCACTTCATATAAATTTGTATGAATATAAATGATTCTCTATTACTTAATAAAATTATATGAACAATAGCTATAGCTTCTTTTTCTTAACATCTTGCTGAAATGAAATTTTTTTTCTGTTAGTGCAATAAAAAATAATAAAAGATATCGCAGAAAGTCATAAAAAGTAAACAGGATTCATAATAATTAATGAAAAATCATATAAGCCATCAAAAAGTAATTTAGAAGCCTTCTTTTTGCATCCTATAACATCCGGATCAAGAAATATAACCTTCTATCTCTTGGTATAACATCATATAGCCTTATATGACTTTCTATCTTGTCAAATATGTATTTTAGAGGTATAAATCACTTTATATAAATTATGTAAATATAAATAACTCTCCATTACTTAATAAAACTATATGAACAATAGTGATAGCTTTTTTTCTTAACGATATTGCTGAAATAGAGTTTTTTTTTTGTTAGTACAACAGAAAGTAATAAAAGATATCATGAAAATCATAAAAAGTAAGCAGGATGATATCTGAATTAAGAAATATAATCTCCTATCTCTTGATTTGACATCATATAGCTTATATGACTTTCTATCTTATCAAATATATATTTTAGAGATATAAATCACTTTATATGAACTTGTGTGAATATAAATGACTCTCCATTACTTAATAAAATTGCATGAATAATAGATATGACTTCTTCTTAATGTTGTTAATGAAATAGAGTTTTTTTTTTCGTTAGTACAATAAGAAGTAATAATACCACTGCAGAAAATCATAAAAAGCAAGCAGGATGTCATAATAACCATCAAAAAATCACATAAACCATCAAGAAGTAATTTAGAAGCCTTCTTTTTGCATCCCATGATACTAGATCAAGAAATATGACCTGCTATCTCTTAGTATGAGATCATATAGCCTTGTATGACTTTCTATTTTATCAAATAAGTATTTTAGAGGTATAAATCACTTGATATAAATTTGTATTAATATAAATGACTCCATATTACTTAATAAAATTATATGAACAATAGCTATAACTTCTTTTTTTTTAACGATATTGTTGAAATAGAGCTTTTTTCTCTTACTACAACAAAAAATAATAAAAGATATCATAAAAAATCATAAAAAGTAAGCAAGATGTCATGATAACTAATGAAAAGTTATATAAGTCATTAGAAAATAATTTAGAAGCTTTTTTTTGCATCTTTTGATATCTGGATCAAAAAATATGATCTTCTATCTCTTGGTATGATATTATATAGCCTTATATGACTTTCTATCTTGTCAAATATATATTTTAGAAGTATAAATTACTTTATATGAATTTGTATGAATGTAAATGACTCATCATTACTAAATAAAATAGGATGAATAATAGCTATAGCTTCTTTTTCTTAATGATATTACTGAAATGGAGCTTTTTTCCGGTTAGTATAGTAAGAAGTAATAATACTATTTCAAAAAATCATAAAAAGCAAATAAGATGTCATTAGAACTATCAAAAAATTATATAAACCATCAAAAAGTAATATAGAAGCCTTTTATTTGCATCCTATGATATCCGAATTAAGATATATGATCTCTTATCTCTTGATATGATATCATATAATCTTGTATGACTTTTTATTTTATTATATTACTATTTTAAAAATACATATCATTTCATATGAACTTATATGAACATCAATAACTCTCTATTGCTTAATAAAATTATATGAATAATAGTTATTACTTCTTCATGATGATAAGAATATTGTTGGGTAGTATGCTGAAATAGAACTTTTTTTTATTAGTGCAACAGGAAGTAATATTGGAGCAAAAATATTAAAAAAGGAGCTCGCATAGAAAGTGAATGCTGCTACTAAGAATATTGAAAGTATTCGAGAAAAATAAAATATTTGTAATTGATAAAATATTTTTTAATTTTTTATTTGATTGTTATGTTGTAATAAATAATCTTTCATTAAATGTAATTATTCTTTTGGATATAATTGAGCTTGCTGAATGTATTGCTATGGAATTTGAATGTATTGATCTTGCTGACTATTATAATTTAATAACTAAGCATATTTATTTCAAAAAAGGCTTACTTTAATATTATATTTTTTTCTATATTTTTTGACTTTTCAGATGTAATACAACATATATATAAAGGATGTCATAATTTTTTTTAGAAATCATATATTACTACAGGATGTCATACATCTTTTTCTTATAGATTTATAATATGAAATAGAATGTTATAATAATTTAGTAAGCTAATTTCAACAAGAACTTACTTTGATAATATACTTTTTTGTATTGCTTGACTTTTCGAATATAATACAATCAATATAGGATGTCATATTTTTTTCTAGAAGTCATAGTCATATATTTTTTCTATACAAATTTATTTTATTTTAGCATTATATTGAAATAGATGTTCAGGATATCAAATTATTTTTATTGATGTACTATATAAACAAGGAACTCATAAAACAAACACTGAATACCATCACAAAAATTAATAGCAAATTATACGTAGAACATCATATTATATTACAGGCTGTGATAAAATCATAATTGGAGACAATATGAAATATTATTCCAAATGGTAAAATTGTGATAACAAATTATCATATACACATTAATTCTTTGCTCTCTCATGTATTAATTGACTGTATATGTAAGCACTAAACTCATCCAACAGTAAAAGGAGGGTTAAGTAGTTTTATTTGTTTATTGTGTTATCTCCACTACTTTATGCAGAGCCATCTTTTATCTTTTAGCTGGTCTTTTATTATTTCTTCAGTCAATGGATCATCAAATATCTTCTTCATAACATTTTGTGACAGTAATAGAATGTCATATTTCTTGATTCGAATATCATAAGATGCAAAAAGAATGTTTCTAAATTACTTTTTGATGGTTTATATATATGGCTTTTCGATGGATGTTATGATATTTTGTTTACTTTTTATGATTTTTCATGATGATATTATTATTTTCTGTTACACTAATAGAAAAAAATAGCTTCATTTCAGCAATAACATCAAGAAGAAAAAACCATATTTATTATTCATATAATTTTATTAAGTAATGAGGAGTTATTTATATTCACATAAGTTCATATGAAATAATTTATGCTTCTAAAATACTCATTTGACAAAATAAAAAGCTATATAAGGCTATATAATATGATATCAAGAGATAGATGATCATATTTCTTGATCTGAATGCCATGGGATGCAAAAAAAAAACTTTAAATTATTTTTTGATGGCTTATATAATTTTTTTATAGTTATTATGACGTCTTGCTTGCTTTTTATAACTTTTTGTGATAATTTTTATTACTTTCTATTATACTAACAAAAAAAAAGCTCTATTTCAGCAATACTATTAAGAAAAAGAAGCTATAGCTATTATTCATATAGTTTTATTAAATAATGAGAAGTCATTTATATTCATACAAATTCATATGAAGTGATTTGTACCTCTAAAATATATGTTTGATAAGATAAGATAAGAAGTCATATAAGGCTATATGATGTCATACCAAGAGATAGGAGGTCATATTTCTTAATTTAGATGTTAGAAGATATAAAAAGAAGACTTCTAAGTTACTTCTTATTGGCTTACATGACTTTTCATTAGTTACTATGACATCTTGCTTACTTTTTATGACTTATTATGATATCTTTATTACTTCATGTTGTAATAACAGAAAAAAAGCTCCATTTCAACAAAATCATTAAGAAAAAGAAGCTATAGCTGTTCTTCATACAGTTTTATTAAGCAATAAAAAATTATTTATATTCATACAAGTTCATATGAAGTGATTTATCCTTCTAAAATACTCATTTGATAAAATAGAAAGTCATACAATACTATATGATATTATATCCGGAGATAAAACGTTATATTTCTTGATCTGATGTCATAAGATGCAAAAAGAAGATTTTTAAATTATTTCTTGATGGCTCATATGACTTTCTAATGGTTATTATGGCGTTTTGCTTGCTTTTTATAACTTTTTATTGCAATAATAGAAAAAAAAAAGCTCCATTTCAATAGTAACGTCAAGAAGAAGAAGAACTCATTTCTATTATTCATATAATTTTATTAAGTAATAAAAAATTATTTATATTTATATAAATTCATATGAAGTAATTTATACTTTGAAAATATATATTTGATAAAATAGAAAGTCATATAAGGCTATATGATATCATACCAAGAGATAGGATGTCATATTTCTTGATCCAAATGTCATAGAATGCAAATAAAAAGCTTCTAAATTACTTCCTAATGGTTTATAACTTTTCATTAGTTATTATGATATTCTGCTTACTTTTTATGACTTTTCGTAACATCTTTTATTACTTTTTATTGTACTAACAGAAAAAAAAACTCTATTTCAGCAAAATCATTAAATAAAAAAAAGCTATAGCTATTGTTCATATAGTTTTGTTAAGTAATGGAGAGTCATTTATATTTATACAAGTTTATATAAAGTGATGTATGCCTCTAAAATATATATTTGACAAGATGAAAAATCATATAAGGCTATATGATGTCATATCAAGAGACAGGAGGTCATATTTCTTGATCCGAATGTCATAGGATGCAAAAAGAAGGCTTTTAAATTATTTTTGATGATTTATATAATTTTTTATTAATTATTATGATATCCTGCTTACTTTTTATGACTTCTTGTGATATCTTTTATTACTTCCTATTTCATTAACAGAAAATAAAAACTCTATTTCAGCAACATCGTTAAGAAAAAAAAGTTATAGCTATTGTTCATATAGTTTTATTAAATAATGGAGAACCATTTATATTCATACAAGTTTATATGAAGTGATTTATGCCTCTAAAATACTCATTTAACAAAATAAAAAGTCATACAAGACTATATGATGTTATACCAGAAGATAGAAGGTTATATTTCTTGATCTGATATCATATGATGTAAAAAGAAGGCTTTTAAATTACTTCATTATGGCTTATATGATTTTTTGATGGTTATTATGGTATTCTGCTTGCTTTTTATGACTTTATGTAATGGTATTATTACTTTCTATTATACTAATAGAAAAAAAAACTCTATTTCAACAACAACGTCAAAAGAAGAATGCATATCTATTATTCATGCAGTTTTATTAAGTATTGAGGAGTCATTTATATTCACACAAGTTTATATGAAATAATTTATGCTTATAAAATACTAATTTGATAAAATAGAAAGTCATACAAGGCTATATGATATCATACCAAGAGATAGGAGGTCATATTTTTTGATCCGGATGTTATAGGATATAAAAAAAAAAAAGCTTCTAAATTACTTTTTGATAACTTATATGACTTTTTGATAGTTATTATGATGTCCTACTTGCTTTTTATGACTTTCCGCGACATCTTTTATTATTTTCTATTGCATTAATAGAAAAAAAACCTCCATTTCAACATACCAACGCATCTATTTAACTATCAAAAGAGTTGCTATAATAAAGGATTTAGAAAAAATAATCTATAAAAAAAACAAACCTTATGAGTATGATATGTTGTCTTGAAGCAGTTGAAACGAGTAAAATATTAGTATAATATCGAACGCATATAATTTGCTTCAGAAAAATTTTGGACATCCAATATTCAGACCAAAACAGAACGAAATTATAAAAAGAAAAAAGAAAACAACGTTCAAAATGGCCAAAGATAAGCAAAATAGAACATCTGAAGGTGTTTTGGAAAAAAAAAATATATTTTGATCAATTTTAAATTTTCAAAATTAAATTCAACTGTATTAAATTTTTGTAGCATCAAAAAATAATGCAGCTTCTATTACTAATTACAGTATCAGATGCTGAGTTAATGGTTAGATAAAAAAAATTTTATACTATATAGATCAACCAATGATTGTAACGTGCTCCACATCATTTTTGCTGCACCGCATGGGGTGCATAAATATTTACTCGATCAAGATTTTGTATGGATAGGGACAATCTCGGTGGGCGTAGCAGCCAAAGCGAGGAAAAGATGAGGGGCATATCCAGTCCGGTCCGCAGGGGACTTTGTGTTAAGTTTTGGCTTGTCCATACGCTCTGGTCCAATTTCTACGTCATTGAACTGACAACCTGAATCACTTTTGTCACCACAATTGCCAACATCTCCTACCCCACTTGGAATTATATCTGTACTCTTTTTTATCGTCAAATTCAAATCTTCAAATCCTTCTCATGCAAACAAAAACCAGCCCAATGGAGTTGTCCAACCCAACCACGTGGATTCTCACTTCCAATGATGGCAATAAACTCACTGACGAAGTCATCTTCTTCATTTTACCATTTTGCACTTTGCAACTGTGATCTCTTTCCTTTGTGTTCTTTTTGACAGCATTACTTATCATCGACTTTGTTTCCTGAGAGCTAGCTTCAGTAATCAAATGCTTGCTAAGGTTCGGAATTCAAATTATATGTTATCTTCCGAAATTCTGCCCCAGATGTAGGTAAGCAATTTTCATCTATGAAAATTTTGAATTTGAACCTGGTACCAGCCCAGCTACTTGTATACAGATGGGACATCCTTTTAGCCTTAAAGAAAAATCATCTACACCAAAATGATCATTGACCACTATAACAATTGCAATGGCTATCATGTACCCTATAATATATAATCTCAAAAGAATTTAAAATTAGACTAACAATTGTTAAATTAGCATTATAATAAAAAAAATCTTTTCTTCGTCATGCTTTTACATTATTTTCACTTAACCAGTTTTTTTTTTTTTTTTTTCAATGGCCCAAGCTCTTTAGCAAGAAATCTGAACCAAAAATCTGACTTTTGATGGAGAAATACTAATTTCTTTTAGAATAAAAAATATTAATTTATAAAGAAAAAAAGAGAGCATAAATAAATAACAATCACTATTTCTAATATAATGCTAAATACTTGCAGCAGAACCATGCTTTGTGGCGGATATATCTAAAATATAGCAAAAACATGTTTGATATTACATATTTTTATTACATAAGAGTATATATAATGTTATTATATTTTAGAAGTTTACATAATTATCGATCCCTATCATGTATACAAGTGCTAATTGTTGTCGGGTGCACTTTCCCTACTTAAACTATAAATATTAAAAATAAACACCATGTTAGTATATTTGAAAATTATTGATATGCCATAATGCAAATAAAAATGTATTACCCAATACGTAATCTTTTTGCTGCTGGAGGTGCTACAGGTGATATACGGTTATTTTTTCTTCTATGAAAATAGTAAATGGAAAGCTAAATATCTTCATAAAAAATATCGTAGTGAATTTCGTCAGGCGACATTTTCGAAGTAGCTCGTTCAAAAAGTTCTGATTAAATCAATTTCTCAAGAGTTTGAATCAATCTTTTTTCTAAAATTTGCGATGAAGATGATCCAGCACCAAATGTTTGATGTACATTTTCTAGCTGAAGTTCATTTTCTCAAAAAATTTTAGTTACCTGGAAATTGCGATTTACAGTGCTAGAGTTCTATGAGCTATACGTGACTTGAAATGCCCATGTGCTATTTAAAATTTTTTCATCGACTATTGGAAGAACAAATTTATCAAAGTTTGAGTATAATGCAAGATTGTATGCTGGTATATTGATCGATTGTTGAGTTAATTTTTCAAAAATAATGAATATTGCATAGCCAGTGTCATCTATAACTATTGCACTTAGTTTGTACTTTCAAAATTTAAATATATAATAGAAATAGTTATTCGAAAAAATAATATTTATTTTCAACAAATCAATAACATAATGAACAATTATTGTTATTTTATTATGATATTAGAGGTTGGTCATTTTTATCACATTCACTACACTAGAAATTGTCATTGTAAGTCCTGATTACAGATCTAGAATTATAGCATGCTTTATGTTACAGTCAAAGGCTCAGATGGCTCAAATGGGTTGGATAGATTGGTCTCTGTGCCCATTTTGATGAGATATTATCTGCTTTAACCTCTAACATGTTAAAATGCCATTTGGAGTCATACGGTTTTGTCATATATAAAAGGCACCTCGTTGGGGAGAGAAGACCCCGATCTCATATAAGTCAGAGTCTCCTTTGACTCACAACCGATCTCAAATTAAAGGTGCCATCTTTCGACAATAGTAGCCCCTCAATTAAGAGGGACTGGGTGGGCAGAAAGCAGTTTTCATAAATGGTTCCAATATTGCGATCAAAGGCTCAAATGAGTTAGATGGGTCAGTCTCTATGCTCGTCTTGATGAGATATTGTTCAGTTTGACCTCTAGCATGTCAACATGCCATTTTGGGCTACACAGTTTTGTCCTATGTAAAAGGTGCCTCATTGATAGAGAGAAGGTTCCGATCCTATATACGGCAGAGTCTTTCTTGACTCATAATCGATGTGTGACAAAAAATGCCGTCCTCCCACAATAGTAGCCCCCAACCAAAGGGGACTCTATGTACGTGGGCAGGAGGCGATTCTCACAAATGATGCCAATATTGTAGTCAAAGGCTTGGATGGCTCGACTGAGCTGGAGTCAAAGAGAGGGAATGTCCATCGTATATAAGATATATTGATTGCATTTAACTTTGCTCTGTATATAAATTTTACTCCCTAGAAATAAATGTTAGAAAATACATGATTACTTTGTCTTTGCATTATTGAATACTATGAATTTTTTAATCATACCTGATTGTTCTACAGATCCCGCTCCAATAATTCTTTAGGTTGTGTTTAGTGCATTGCCAGATAATCTTAAAAGATAATATGGATTGCCTTCAAGATAGATTGCCACTATTAAATTGTCAGTAATGTTGATTACTGTGTGTGGTACATATAAGTAATGTTGCAGTAAAATTATTGAGAATCATGATTGATATGTTTGGTATGACAATCAGATTACCAATAATGTGAAATAAAATTTCTAAAATATCTCCAATAATTTTACCCTAATGCTCTTATTTCTCTCCAATGAGAAGTGACGGGAGTGGTATAGGTGTCGTAGTGGTGTGAAGAAGCGGCAGGTCGAGGGTGTGAGGAGCCGCGAGCATGGGCGGAGGGGACGGGCGTGTACAGAGGAGTCATGGAGGTGGTGGGGACAAGCATGGAAGAGCCATTGGGGAGTTTCGGGCTGAGGGGTGTAGGGAACCGTAAGCACGGGAGGGGGTGAGGGGTGGGGGGACGGGGTGAGCACGCATAGAGGAGCCGTGGGTCTGGTGGGGATGAGTGCGGAGGAGCCACTGGAGGGTGGTGGGGGATGAGGGTGGAGGAGCCATGGGCAGGCGGGAGGATGGAGGAGCCATGGGTCGTAGGAGGGAGATGGAGAAGCCATGGGCAGCGGCAGGCTGGAGGAGCCGTGGACAGGTGGAGAGAGATGGAAGAGCTACAAGTGGAGGACACACGCAAGGGAGCTGCAGGTGGCGCCAGGAGATAGAGGTGGGAGATGTGGGGGGAGAGGGGAGGGTTGGACGATGAGTTTTGTATGATTTTTTTGAGAGATAATTTTATCCAAAAATTTTATTGCAATATTGCCAAAGAAGTGATAATCTGATTAGCCACCCCTCCCCAAGGCTATCTAGATGGCCTAATTGGAGGTAATATAGATTGTCAAGATAATTTAAATTACCATCCAAAAAGAATATCAAACACAGTAATCCAGTGGGCCCATTTTAAATTATCGATAATTTGGATAGATTACCAGCTAGCAAATACAACTTTAACTATTGTTCTATTAGCAATTGCTTCTTGTATAGGGTTTTTAAATATTTTATTTTCTTATTATGGGAATGTGATTGCACTTAAGTTGTTGCCAATTCTGCATATTCATTTATAAATTTAGATTGTGCTACATGTGAATATCAATATTTTTTGAATTAAAAGTCAAGATATTTATTTCATAACTTAGTTTGGTTTTCTTGTATTTCAAAAATTTGTATATCCATGTAGTACTTTATTGCAAAGGATGTCGATAAACATAATTTATATGTATATATGAAATATTCAAAATATTTTAGTATAGTTATTTTAAATATACATATAAAGATATTTTTGAAAAAAAATATATATCTTTATACGTTTGAACAATAATGCCTATTAGAATAATAAACATTGGACCTGTTCATGCCATTTGTCGAATGACATTTTCATAAAATTGTTCGACAAATTTTCTCTAAAAAGTAACATATACTTTTTGCTTATTACATGTTAGGTCGATTGATCGCACTTAACTTATGGAATAATAATATTAAAATTTAGGTAGAAAAATAAATAAAATATTTTAATAACAAAAATGTCAATAAAAAAATAAATTTGCATGATTGACTTCAAATCTTTAGTTTTCAAATTTCATTTTTGGATCATTTTTTGTCTTACATTTCTTTGTTTTAGAGGTCCTACAGTTGTTATATGGCCAATTACTTTTGCAAAATAAATGAATAAGATGAATATAATAATCTTTTATTTTTATAAATTACTATATAAAATGTTAATACATACCGGCCAGGTAGAGATTATTATAATTCCTTAACTACAATTCCAAGAATGGGACAAAATCAAAATTTTGAAGTACCATCGAATAATTATCCTCATTAGTTTACTGGACATTTGTCCATCTATCAAAATAAATAATATATCGATATGTAGTGGCTCTAATTTTTTTTATTTAGAGCTATATTAAATTTTTCAGGAAAGTAAATATTCTCTTTTATAAGTGGACTCTTGAATTGTAAAGAGTCCTCTTTTTGGATCGATGCTTGGATTATAGAGCCCTATATTATAAAAATATGGCATGATCACAAATATTATATATATTGCATAGATATATTTAGAAATATTGAAACAATTATACAGACCTTTTTGCTGAGTAAAATATAGTCAATACTTATCAATTAATTATCAGCATTCAGATTTATCAAGTCCCATATTCGCGTGACCCTAACTTTGATCCTCAAGTTGTGTTTTTTAAAAGATAGTTGCAATAATTAACTATATTTCATGTTTTTTCTATTCTATTTAAAAAAAATAACTATATATTGTGTAAGCATAAATATTGGAATTAATGGAAAAAAAAAGCATTATATCATTATTTATATATAAAATTTATCTAAAGGTAAATCCGAAAAGATTTCTTTATAAACAATATTTTTTTGTAAATCCTTCTAGTATTTCATATTCATTTTATATAAGAATTTTTAAGCCTTCATGTGAATTGACACATGAAACAGCAATATAAAATTGGCCATGTGAAAATACAAATTTAGGTAGATATAATCTTTTTTTTTTAATATTTGATTCTAACTTTTATTGGTTATTATTGCGTAATAGAGTCTTATTTGATATTACCTTCTTTTAAAAATAAATGGCCATTTTATTTCTGTTACTTGCATGATGATATAAAAAATATAAATATTTTCACCAATATGACTATCAGTGATGATCTCTACTTCTATTACTTTTGATGTCAATGTACTTGTTATAAGTCTGGTTCCATTAAAAGTCCTGCAGTTTGACTATAAAATCTAGCACTTTGACTGATGTTTTGTAGTACTATTATTGGAATATCCATTTTCAATCTGAGATCATAATTTAGAATACCATTAAAATTTAAATAGTTAAAAAATTCTTTTGGATAAAGAATATCCTCAATACGTCCATTAGCAGATGTCTCAAACACTGCGTTGGAACTCAAAAAAAAAAAAATCTTTAGCTGGAACCAAAGAAAGCAAATATATGTTTATGTCATCAACTATCTCATTCATAGTTGTAATGATTGCTCATTCGTTCAAATATACAGTGTCACTATAATATTCTTCATACTAATACAAACATTTGAAGTGATGTTTGAATACAATTTTCATTTGCCTTTATAAGAAAGTTTTCCAAATTTTTATCTAACTAGGTCTAGATTTTTTTCAGCATCAAACACTTGATCTGAATCCACAACTATAGATTTTTTATAATTAATATTATTTACATTTCCTTCATTATCAACAACTGAATGTGAAATCATATGTAAAGATTTCACTTTTTTTCCAACATTCTTTTGATGATTGTGTTCCTCTACTTTTCTCTTGTCCTTTTTCTTAGTAATAATATGCACCCTTTTCATTCTATTTTGTTTGAATATATCCACCGAATCTATTATATTTTCTAGATAAAAAATTCATAACATATGAAATAATATGCCAAAAATACATAAAAAATTCAATATTAGATTGATTTTCAATACTAATATAACATATATGGAAATATAATTAAAAGAAACTAAGTTTTATACATTATCTATAAATATATAAATAAAATTCTGCATCTACATATATATATATATATTAGGTTATAAGTTTTGGTAATTTATTGATACCTCAAGCAGTCGATGTGAATGAAGAATATATGTTCAAATTTGAACACAATCTATAAAACTCCCAAAAGAAAGATTATAATATTAATATAGCAACATGTCAGGGTAAGTTTTATGCTACTATAAGTATAAATGACATTTCAATATTTATATATTCATCGGACTAATCACAATTATAATGTTCTCATCTATATAACTATTATGCTAACAAACTTTAGATATTAGTTTTATATATCTTTGTTATTTGGGTATAATGTTGGATCTATCAAAAACTAAAAAATGATCGCAACATAGTGTCTCATTAAAAATATATATATAATAAGCACCGTATTACATATTTAAAAATACATAATTAGATGTTTACATCAAAAAAAGAGAAAGATAAATCTAAGTCACCTAAAATATTATATAAAGCTAAAAGCTAATTAAAACTTTCTTACAAACTGACAGGTAAGTAAACTTCGTTATATAAACTATGAAGTTGCAAACACTAAATATAACTACATAATATTTTTGTCCATCCATGACTCAGTATCCAGACGAAACATTTTTCTATATATCTAGCAATTTTTTCCTACAATGCATCATAATCGGCCTTCAGTTATCTGTGTCTTTTAACAGACAAATCAAAGTCCCACTGTAAGTTCCTATGATATAATTCAAGATTTTATGATTGATATTGATTCTTTCATACATGCATTTATAACATTCTTTATCTAAATAATTATAATCTTCAGTTTCAAACTTAAATTTATCTTTCAACATGTTTATGATAAACTCAACAGCTATTTCTTCAAATTCAATCTGCACCCTTTCTGTATGATCCCAAACCCTAGTACATTCAAATGGATTATTATCTTGTTCCATACCATCTTCTAAATAAATTTCTATATAAGACCTTAATAAATTATCATGATGCAGTTCTAAGCCATATTCTGATTCATAATTCCTAATTTAGTAGTGATCTCTTATAGAATAACTTGCAATGAAATTTTAATCAAACTTATATCTGCAATTACAATTAATTATAAAATTACAAATCTAATAAAAAATTTATACCTACAATTAAAATTTCTATACTCATATAAATTTAATGACAACAAAATTAATTTCATTATCATCAAATATTTTTTAAAATAATGATCAGTATAATCATAGCTTAAGCTACATAATAATAAAATATTTATTTATCTATAAATAATAATATAAATCTATGCTACAGGCAAAAGTCAATGCACAGATCAACAGAACAACTGTTCTTTCTTTTTTCAGTGATAAAAATAATTTTTCTAAAAAAAAAATAGATTGAATAAGAAACTAATCTTTATATTAATTGGCAAGATGAATATATATATATACATATGTGTGCATACATACATACATACATACATACACATATATACATTTATATTATTTATTTTGGATTTAAAACTATATTAATATTAAAAAAATTTACTAATTTGTTCATAATTTTTTTATGCAGATACTCGCATAAAAAAAATCTATAAATCCCTTTGCAAATGAACCTAAAATTTTCTTGTGTGTACTATTATATATGGAAATGCCTATGTAACTTTTAGAATAAAATGAACTACAAATCTTTTATACATTTGATCCTATATTTTTCTATGTGCCCAATCAATCCCAACCATTGCCACATGCCACGTGTCCTGATCATTGTCGTTGGATGGGAATTTCTATTCTAAATACCCTAACTCTCCCTCCCATTAATTTCTCTCTCTCTCTCTCTCCATTTACTCTCTTCCCAACCTATTCACTCCCCTCTCTCTGATCTCTTTTCACTCTAGCGATCCTTCGATCCCTCTTCCAATCCTTCATTGTCCATTTTTTCTTCATTAAACCTCTTTCCACCTCTGCCTGTCTACCCCTAGATCTGACAAAGATCGGGCAAACATCGAAAAAAATCGACCCCAAACCTATCTTCCTCTGGTTCTCCAATCCCTCTCCATTTTCTTGGCTCTCTGATCCCTCTCCATCTATTCTCTTCCACTTCTATCTATCTAGTTCTAGATCTTATGAAGATCGGCACCAAATCCATGTTTTCATCTCCACTCTCAGATTTCGTACCCATGATGGTATCAGTCAACAACGATGCTACCATCCATGGAGAGTTATCTCTCATCTTAAATCATAGATTTTTTTATTTTTTTCTTTCTTTCTATCTATTTTTTTCTAATTTCTTTTGATTTTTCTTGTTCCGACCTCCTTCCCCTCATCTTCCACCGACGATGCTAACCGAGTATCGATATCGCCTCCTCACCACTCATCCTACATTTTTTTTCTTTTTTTTCATTTCTTCCATTTCTCTCTTTTCTTTAACTCTTCTGATAATCTCTATATCCCCAATCCTAGCCATGAACCCTAACCTTAACCTGATTCTAATTCTAATCCTTAACCCAATTCTAACACAACCCTATTGTTGACCCTCCTTGGAATCCTAAATTTGATTGAACCCTGACCCTAATTTTACTCTAACCTTTACCCTAAACAAATTCTAACCTAATTCTAACACTAATCCATAACCCAATCCTAACCCAACCTTAACCCTCATCTTCCTCGAAATCTTAACCTTAACTCCGGTACTAAATCTAATCCAACCTCAGTACTAACTCTAACCCAACTGAACTCTAACCTACCATTAGCTGAACCCCAATCCTATCTCAACCCATTTACCCAATAGCCTGAAGCCTATTAATTGATCCTTCTAACCCACTAACCTATTACCTAATTATCTAATGGGTCAACCTACTAATCCAGCACTTAGTACCAAAATTTGATAACCCATTATCCAAACCCAACAATCAGAACCTGTAACCCACCAACCCAGATCCGAGAGTAAAACCATCTTCCTGTTAAAAAAATTCCATTAGCAAGACTTATTAAAATAGTAACTTAAATATATATATTTTTTTTCTATTTTTTATCCACAATCTTTCTATACCAATCTTTCCTAAATGATCAAGAAGGCTACTGCATCTGAAACAGCAACCTTCCAAATACCTTCCTCAAATGATGGTCCCCTTTAAGAGTGGAAGGCTGCAATCTTACAAGCAGCAACCTCCCATGAACCTAATGAGAAAAAATAGATCAAAAATTTTCAAACATCTTTCATTAATACCCTCCTAATGCATCCTATTTTTTTTTATACATTAAATAATCTTGAAATGGAAGTGGAGGGCTGCTGCATCTGCAGCAGCAACCCTTCCAAAACTCTCTCAGATGATGTTTTTACATTTCTAGACTAATGAGTGATTTTTCCAAACACATCTTCTCCTACTCTCTAATTATTCTCTCAATGTAGTCTAACTCAAAAGAAAAAAAGGATGGCTAGAGCATCTACAGTAGCAACCCTCCTAAACTTTTCTCAAATGATGTCCCAGAACTCAATAAACTGATCAAACAAGAAAAAATTTGACATAGAAATTAGCATAATATAAAGGAAAAATAAAAACCCTAGACCTACCCTCTTTCACTAGACTTCGGAAACCCCACTACTCCTTTAACTTCATTGTTTATCTAACCTACAAAACTTCTCTTAATATACTAGAGAGGGAGACTCATGGTGATATGATCAGCCATTTCTCTCCTATCCATTTCTTTCTTTATTTTTCTAAACCACCTCTGAAACTTCTTTTCCGCTTCCATTTTAAATCTCTTCGTTCTCCATCCTGTTAATCCCACCAAAGCTAAAACTTCTTTTCTCATTAAAATGGTCGGTGTTTTTCTCAATAAGAGGTAAGGCAAACCTCTACCCCATCCACTCCCTAACCACATATCCGATACTTTTTTATTTCTCCCTCTTCATCCCTATGGGTTCAACACACACCTATAGCATGCCAACCTAGCAAGCCAATATGGATGACATAGATGACATGGCATACAGAAAGCAATATATAAGCTACCAACTATGATGCTGCTAGTTATGTCTAGAGAGTAGCACCAACAACTTTGTAAATATTCTATTTTGGCTGATATAACAAAGCTATAAATCATTATAGCCTATTGACCTTAAGTAAACCTGATATAACATAATCCTTAGCTGTTGTACAATATATTTAATGATGAAAGAGAAATGGCAAGTCTCATCTTTTTTCAATGCATGCATGACTTTTTAAATTTGTTCAAACATGCACCTTTTGCTGAAATCAGTAAATTTCTAATATGGTGATATGTGTCTCTATACATAGGTGACATGGCACCATTGGAGAGTTCTAAAATTTCTTTAATATATAGAAAAGATAATATAATGTAGTCCAAAACTGTAAGACCATTATAATGTTACAATAGAAGTTTCTTTTAAAAAAGAATAAATATTATAGTTTTCTTCCTTGACTTTGTTCGAGTTGCACTCTAACCCACTCTAGTTTAAAATTTTTTTTTTAGATTCTATAAATTAGTGCAATCCTTTCATTCATTTCCATTAACATGATTTTAAGTAATTGATAACTTAAGAATATTTTAGGATTAAAATACCCTTCGTGTGACCTCGTATGATTCTCTTCTCATCTTAACTAGGGTTTCTCTCTAAAAAGAGGGAAACCATGAGGAAAAATAGGAGAAACTATAGAATAATATTGCAAAATGAAGAGTTGGGGGAATAAAGGATATAAACTAACAAATCTTCCGGTAGTAACTCCTAACATTGATGGAAGGGTGGTTAGGCAACAAAAGCAAAAGGCCACCTCCACCATTTTTTATCATAGAGTAGGAGCATCAAAGTAGGTATTCTAGGAGCCTAACTCCCTTATCTCCACTGGCATTGGTAGGTCGTCATTGTGAGTAGAAAAGAAGATCATTGACACCAAATATGTTTTCTTTTTTTCTAATATCCATGATACAATCTTTATCAATGGAACAACCCTCCTAGGCCAATCCTCTTTATCGATGTTCTAACTGTATAACTAGGGCAGATTGGCTACCGATGGTGCCCTACCATCTTGTGTGATAAGCATAAGTGTTTGGCCTCCCAACCATTTTAGTGGGGAGCAGCATGCTAAACATCAATTTTATGGATCTCATCTACACATCTAGATGCTCATGAACAAGATCGGACTCCTCTTCAATTTTAATAGCCTCAAGATCACTTCCAAATCTTGGCTCCTACCACCAACAGCGACACCAACTTTGGTCAACTAGAGCAAGATCAAACCCTTGGTGCTTTGGCACTTAAATCTTTT
Organism: Elaeis guineensis; assembly: GCF_000442705.2. NCBI lineage: Eukaryota > Viridiplantae > Streptophyta > Magnoliopsida > Arecales > Arecaceae > Elaeis > Elaeis guineensis. The sequence continues at coordinate 31,956,994 of NC_025997.2, read as the reverse complement.
TATGGTGGATTCAAGGACTCTATTTTTTCAATCTTTTATTGGGATGCATAGGATTTCATACATGTATTTTAAATTTTTTTGAAAAAATTTCAGTGAAAGATTATTAGATTAATCAAACTAATCTAACATGCATATGATCTAATCATTAAATCAATCTACTCTAGATCTATGACATATTTTGTTGTATATAAAATCTAAAAGATACTGAAGATAAAATCAGCATGCATGCATGTGAGCAGTAGATCACATCTACTTCTAATCTGAGTTTAGAATTGATACCTGAGTATGGATCGATGATCGTCACTATTGAGAATATGATAGAGAAGGTCTTTGCTGGTTGCTCACAGCCACGCACGCATCTGGCCTCTATGAAAAACTCACTCGAAGCCTCGATCTGATCGATCTTTTCGGAAGTGCTAGCTCACGTGAAACCTTCTTCTTGATCAATCTGAATCTTTTTTCTAAATCTCTAAAAATTTTTAGAGATTGAAGATGAACTTCTGAAGGAGATGAAGAGATAAAAGAAAGATGAAGAAAAAAATAATTATTTTCTAATTTATTCTCTCTTTCCAAACTCTTAGAACCAAAAATCTGAAATTCAAATTTTTGCCACACCCTAAGAGAGAGGACCCTTCTCTCTATTTTTCATGCCATCAACCATGCCCAAACTTCTTTCATGTGAAGACTCTTTTTGGTATCTTACACACACAAAAGAAACTACAAAACCCCCTTTTATAGGTATGTAAGGAGGTGGGGTGAAGAGTCCTAGTGATCCTAGACTCTTACAAGATTTCCCTCCCTTCATAGTTCTACATCCCAAACACGTCAAAAAAATATGGGATACCCCTTTCCATATTTTTTTATGGTAAATCAGTTCTTTCACAAAAAATATTCTCAAAATATCATATATATAAAAAGAAAGAAATTTATTGACATGAAGAGTTTGATCTGGATGAAAACAGATTCTCCTGATAAGAAATATTTTGAAATCTAATTTCAAATTTTTTTTTATCAAACCAAATCAGATTTGGACGTATGATAGAGAAGAGAAAGGACTCTTTGGTGTGAAAAAATTTTATACAAAATAATTTTGTCGTGAAGATATATAGCATGCAAACTGGATTGGCGCAAGGAGAAGAGTCCTATTCCAATAAGGACTCTAAGTTTCCTTATTTGAATCCAAACCAAATCACATCTGGTTTAGTCCAAATAAAATATATGAAATTCAATCTAATTAGATTCATAAATTTTTAATCAAATTAAAAATTGACTGAACCAAAATTCTGATCAAATCAAGATAATTCTCTCTTAGCGATTAGATCATCTCATAACCTAATCGAGTCAAACTTAATTGAATCCAATTCAATTAGATTTTATTTAATCTTCTTTGCTCAATCAAATTAAGATAATCAATAATCTAATTACTAATTAATTTTTTATTAATTTACTAATACTTAATGAATTAATTTATTATAACTTTAAATAAAATTAACCATCAATCGAATTGACGATTAAGCCCTTGAACGATTCTCAATCGTTGATCACCACATGATCAGTCAGAAACTTCTTTTGAGTGTGACCCCATAGGTTCGAATCTAAGCTAGTAGCACAGGAATACCTTTCTGAATCAATCGATGTAACCATCTAGCAATGATGACCCGACGTCCGGATAGGTCGAATGATGGCGAAGCAATATTTAAGAACCTATTGACGTATGGTTACCGTATAATTCATCCTTTTGACCCCAATGCTCGAGAATGACCTAAGATTTTAACTGTCAATCTTAGATAATCATTCATATTATATTTTAATCTTTTTTAAATCTATTATATGGATTATCTGAGCTCAAATTTTGCTAAATTTAAATACACTGATGCATATCTTCTACTAATTTGGAGGGTCAATCCCATCTTGACTCACGCACCGACTTGACAAGTACCTGACTATACCCAGAAATCTTCCATCACTGAATTAAAAACTCAATTAGTCTGATACCAAAGTATAGAAGTTGCTTGTAAGTCACTGTGGTAATCTCAGATCGAAGAGACACTTATACCCATACCCTTCGCGAGCTATCCTTGACAGCAGAGTGCTCTGTAGTTATCACGTTCAGTGATGATGTACCTCTACATCTCACCTACATGCCATACCAGTATCTTCATACCATTTGGTTATAAGGACAATCAACACATATGGCATACAACGACCTACACTTGATATCGCTATCGTCCTAATAATAGTATATCGATTGATCGCGAATCAGTTTAAAGACTACATGATAAATCTTTTTTTATCGATCAAAGTAGTCTTAAGGACTCCATCACAATATAGAAGTTCGTTAGAAGATATACCTTGTGATAAAAAAATATCAAATAACTGTTATTATTTATCAATTCATATACATTCATAATCAACACAATTGTCAAACGATTGGCTTTAGGACACAATTCCCAACAACTCCCACTTGGACTAAAGTCAATCAGTATAGTATCATATACCCATCTTCGATTTATCATTCAAAACTTCTAGATACCGAGGCTTTAGTAAATGAGTTAGTCAAGTTATCCTTTCCATCGATCTTCTAAAGATTGACGTCACCTTAACAAATTTTCCGAATAAGATGTTAGCGATGCAAAATACTTGGTAAGCTAATAGGACTTTGACTCCTTGGTATGAGCTATGGCTTCGATGCTGTACAATACAGCAGGACCATCATCGAAGGGTACCACTCCTAGCTTGCTAATGAACCTATACAATTGCATAGCTTCTTTGCAAGCATCGAATGCTGCAATGCATTCTACCTCGTAATTTAAATTTGACTATATTTTTTTGCTTGAAATCTTTCCAGCAGATTGCTCCATTATTTAAGATAAGGATGTATTCCGACACATTCTTACTATTATTATGTCCAACTGAAAATTAGAGTCATACTTCATAAGTTTTAAGTCAGATTCTCCATAACCGAGTCATCGATCCTTAGTATTTCTCAAATACTTAAGGATGACCTTCCAATGATTCTCATCTAGATTTTACAAGTATCCACCACTATCCTAGTGAGTATACCATATCCGATCTCATATATGGTGTAATGATAGAATAAATTCTACTCATAAATATCCTATGTATGTTGGACTGAAAAATTTAAGCAGCCTCTTAGATCAATCTCTATAGATCTTCATCTCTAAGATGAGAGATGCTTTTTCCAAGTCGTTTATGGAGAACTATGATAATAGCAAAACCTTTATTCTCTGTTATATAAGAAATGTCATTTTCAATTAAAAAAATTTCATTCATAAACAATACAAGAAATAGACTCATAGAACTATTAACCTATTTATATTTGCAGGATTCTTTTTTGTTCTCAAAGAAGTCATGTGTTTGATCACTTATCAAAATACATGTTCTAACTTTGAAATATTTAGCATTATCACAAGAGAAAATATCTCGTTATGGTCAATACTATAATGTTGACAATATCCTTAGACAACCAGATGAGTTTTGTAGGTCTCTACCTTTTCGTTTGTGCTACTCTGATCCTATTGAATATCCACTTACATTCTATAAGCATTACCCCTTCGAGTGGATCAATAAGTACCTTCATGGACTCCATTTCGGACCTATGGCTCCAAGCCATTAATCAGAGTCGAACCTCTGCATAGCATCCATGTAGGTGATCAAATCTTTGTTGTTCTCATCAAGTTCAACAGGATCACGTTTTGAATTTAGATACCAAAGTATCTATCCGACGGATGCGGTACTCTACCGAATCTCTTTAATAGTGCCTCTATAACGGATTTCGAGTTTGATCTGATCAAATTCAATTTTATGAATTTACTAGATTGTATCGATTTTTCTGTCTGTCGAATTTTATAATTTTTATATTAAAGATATCAGTACCTTCACCAAGGTACTCCTTTTCTGAAAGAATGCCGAACAACTCTTATTTTTAGCATGATAGAAGTTATATCCCCTAGATTCTTTGGGGTATCCTATAGAATAATATATATAGAGTCAGGATCCAAGCTAATCGGTCTGCAAATGCTCGACATAAATCAAACACTTTCAAATCTTAAGGTAAGAGAATATCGGCTTACGCCTAGTCCATATCTCATATGGAGTCCTTGCAATTGATTGTTCGGAATCCAGTTTGGAATATGACAAATAGTCTCAAGAGCATAATCTTAAAAGGAGACTGGCAGACTTTTAAATTTCATCATGGATCAAACTATATCTAACAAAGTCAATTCCAACATGAGAGAATCCTATTCTCTTCTAGATATGTCAAAACATACCAGAAGGGCATTTTTCTCTTTGGTCTAACTGAAGAATTTCAATGATCTTTTCAGTTTATTTCTCTACCTTATTATGAAATTATTTGAATATTTTAAATAATCTAAATTTATGATAAATATGTTTATAGATTTAATATATCAGTATATATCAGATTCAGAACATCATTAGCTCGTTCACTTTTTCAGACAAAAGGTGACTTGATCATCTTACTAAAGAGATAGGATTAACAGATTGACAATGATTTACAATCATTAACTTTAAAAATTATCTTCTGTTGATCTTATTCTTGTTTAATGACCAAGCCTAAATTGTCAAAGATAGATAATTGTGACATTATCTATTTTAAGATTTATTTGTTGTATACATTACACTAACAGGCCGTGACTATTCATAAATATTATTTCTCAGTTGTCCATATGATTTTGATATCATTCATAATGATATCATAAAATTATTAGATAATAGTGACAATCACTAAAACAATATTCTTAGAATTAAAAATAAGCTCGATGATTTCTAAAATCAGGATTGGAATATAACTTCCATCTCCAATGTTCAGAAATTTTTTGCTATTTTCAATCTTTCTACTAATCTGAAGTTATTACAATAATTTGTATAAACTTCTAATATCTAAGACTCAAGTAGTAGTGTCACAGATAGAGAAATCATAAGGTGTTACCATATAAGTACCTTGTTTCGCAATTCTTTGCTGATTTCTCTTTCTTAGCCTGTTTGGATCAAGGGACTCTGTCAGACCAAATTAATTTTAGACTCTTTTGTCAGTTCGGACTCATTAGCCCAAGCATGACTCTTTTGCACCTTCTTTTTCTTTTTCTTTCTCAAAGAATTATTGTCCCACTGAAGATACATCTTCAAATGTGCGAAAGAACTCCTTCAATATTTGAAGAATTTCTTTCCACTGGGCATTAACGAATTTATAACTAAATTTGTATTCTTCGTTCCTCTCAAAAATCTTGCATAGTGATATGATCATCAGGCCACTTTTGATAAGTGCCTTTGATCGCATCATGTATTTTGGATGTGAAAACTTCAGGTGCTGGATCCATAATCATATATAGGATCCAGTCGTACTCTAAAACTATTTACAACTTTTGATACCATCTATCGAAGTTGGTTCATGTAAGTTACTATTAAACAGTGAATGGAACAATATATATCTAGCCATAACTGAAAGAAAAATATAAGACCTCTATATTTATGAATTGATTAAGCCTAAAGACTTGGACTTTAGTCTAAAGATTCTCTTACTATTTTATTCGATTTGATAGTCTCTACCTCCAATCTGAGGAATTACTCTAATTTCTTAGTGGATACTAGAATCCACACAGACTGCATACGAGCCCGATTTTGGTCGGCCTATCCATGTAAATCTATTGGTAGGTTCTTAACCAATTATTTCACCAAACAATTTCTAGCAATTGATTTAGCCCTAGGTAACTTGTCAGTTGACTTTGATCTTCTCTGCAAACCCTAGTTAGGTCCAATAATTAACATGATCATACTTACGAATCTAACTACCAAATAATCAGGCCCGACTTTGGCCAGCTAATCTGACCACTTGATAGAGAGACTCGATTAGATCATCATATTATTGAATGATAATTTTAATAGCAGATGAACACCAAGCCTTTGGGCCTCCAATGATCATCATACTAATGGACCCATTATCATCCAACTTAATGGGAGGCTATGATCTAGTTATCCCCATAACTAACTCATTTTATAGATCTAATAATTTAGAAGATTTAAGAATCGGTTTAGAGAAGAGATGAAAAGAGATCAACCAGTAAATCATAATCCTCCCACTGACTTCATTAAGATATTGAATTGGATTAAGGTCATACTAGTTGAAATGGCACCTAGATCAGTCACACTGATCAACCTTAATGGCATGGATCAACTCGAATCACTTAGTAGCTAATCAAGACATAATTCATCAAATTGGTCAGGTAAATGAGATCGGTGGGAGGGTCTGCTAAGCTTGCCTTAGACACCATCGAAATGGTCAGGTAAACCACTCCTAATTAAAAATTATCGATCGAAATGCCAAACTTATCTTAGACACCAATTGAATAATTAGTTTCGATTTGACCAACCTAATGATTTGGGTTTAACCATTGAGCTACAATCAAGATCTATTTGATCTAATCAAAGACATGGACTTGACCATCTACAACTATTATATTGGTTCTAGAGAAATTCTGATTTAATCTAATTCAATATTTGTTTAGATTTAATCAATTTTTCTAGTTAGTTTATTAACTCTTTGATTCTAACCTTAGGTCTAACCCAATTAAGAGGACCTGATTTGAGCTAACCCATGTCTCCATATTTTATGTGAATGATATTAGATTTTTAATCATAATTCTAGATCTAATCGATTCTATACTTAATTTTCAATTAAATTTCTGCATCAACATGGGTTTAAGTTTAGGTTTGAAATAATTTCAACTTTTTCATTTTTGTAAACAATATACAACAAACTTTTATACAAAGATTTTTTATTCTCAAATTGGGTCGACTCAATCAACATTGAGCCGGCTACACAAAAAGACTGAGTCAACTCAGTTCAAAACTAGATCGGCTCAGTAATTTTGTGAGCCTGATTTAAGGAGTTTCAAAACTGAAAATTCTTGCATAACTCTAAAATAAAATCAATCATAATACTTTTAGATCATATTTAAAATTATTATAATTCAAGATTTTATTTTATTATGATTAAAATAATTTTAATAATATAAATTAGATGTCTTACATTTCATACAACTTTGTATCACATACAACAAACCTAGAGTTTCAAAATCTAAAGTTTTATAGAAAAGTAAGTTCTTCCTTTTGCGTTCTTCTTCATGGGATCTAATCACATGACACCCCTACATGTCATAAGAGCATCCCATCGAATGAGAAGAGAGGGCCTTTAAATCTTTCTTGCTTCTATGACCAGTCGGCCTGATGATCAACTCAATCCAAGTACTTACTAATCAGATCATCTAATCTAATCATATATCAACTATGCATGAATTTAGATCTAATCTAAATTATATCAGATCTGATTATAATTTTAGATCACACCTAAATCAGATCATAAACATCATATATATGACATGAAATCAGATTTTATCGAAGATCAGTACAAACTAGGATAACCTTTTCACTATAAGAGGTAAACCCTACAGCAAGATAATCTTATATCAGTTTGTACGATCAACCATTAATTAAATTTAGATCTAAGATATTATATATCAAATATAAATAAAATTAAATTTTAGATTTAATATGCATATATAACATGTCATAACGAATGTAGCTCTGATACCACTGTTGGGATGCATAGGCGATTTCATACATGTATTTCGAAACTTTCTCGAAAAAATTACAACGGAAGACTATTAGATTAATTAAATTAATCTACCATGCATATAATCTAATTATTAAATCAATCTACTCTAGGATCTATGATATATTTTGTTATATATAAAAGCTAAAAGATACTGAAGATAAAATCATGATCAGCATGCATGCATGTGAGCAGTAGATCACATATACTTCTAATCTGAGTTCAAAACTTGATATCTGAGTATGAGTCGACGATCATCACTGTTGAGAATATGGTAGAGAAGGTCTTTGCTAGTTGCTCACAGCCACACATGCATCCGACCTTTACAAAAAATTCAGTCGAAGCTCCGATCTGATCGATCTTCTCGGGAGTGCTAGCTCACATAAAGATCTTCTTCTTGATCGATCTGGATCTTTTTTTTAAATTTTTGAAATCTTTTTAGAGTTTGAAGATGAACTTCTGGAGGAGATAAAGAGGTAAAAAAAGATGAAGAAGAAAATAATATTTTTCTAATTTATTCTCTCTTTCCAAACCCTTAGAATCAAAAATTTGAAATTCAAATTCTGTGCATACCCCAAGAGAGAGGATCCTCTTCTCTATTTTTCATATCATGAACTATGTCCAAATTTTTTTATATGAAGATCTCTCTTCTGGTATCTTAAACACATAAAAAAAACTATAAAATCTCCTTTTATAGGCATATAAGGAGGTAGGATGAAGAGTCCTAGTAATCCTGGACTCTTATAGGATTTTACCTCTCTTCACAATTCCATATCCCAAAATATGCCAAAAGAATATGGAATATCTTTTTTCATATTTTTTTATAGTAAATCAGTTCTCTAACTAATTTTTCATAAAAAATCTTCTCAAAATATCACACATATAAGGAGAAAAAAATTTATTGGCATACAAAGGTTGATCTAGATGAGAACAGATTCTCTTGATAAGGAATATTTTGAAATCTAATTTCAGAACCTTTCTTTTATCAAAACTAAATTAGATTTGGATGTAAGATAGAAAAGAGAAAGAACTCTTTGGTGTGAAAAAATTTCATACAAGACAATTTTGTGCGTGGAGATATATGGCGTGCAAACTGGATTGGCGCAGGAAGAAGAGTCCTATTCCAATAAGGACTCTAAGTTTTCTTATTTGAATCCAAACTAAATCACATCTGATTTAGTCTAAATAAAATATATAAAATCCAATCTAATTAGATTTATAAATTTTTAATCAAATTTTAATCAAATTAGACATTAATTGTATCAAAGTCCTGATCAAATCAAAGATGATTCTCCCTTAGCGATTAGGTCATCTCATAACCTATCGGATCAAACCTAATTGAATCCAATTCAATTAGATTTTATTTAATCATCTTTGCTCAATCAAATTAAGCTAATCAGTAATTTAATTATTAATTAATATTTTATTAATTCACAGACACTTGGTGAATTAATTTATTATAATTTTTGCATAAGGTTAACCATCAATCGAATTGATGATTAAACCCTTGAATGATTCTCAATTGTTGATCAGCCACATGACTAGTCAGAAATTTTTTTTGAGTGTGACCCTATATGTTCGAACCTAAGTTGGTAGCACAGAAATACCTTCTTGAACCAATCAATATAACCATCTAGCAATGATGATCGACGTCCGGATAAGTTGAATGATGTGAAGCAACATTCAAGAACCTATTGGCGTATGGTTATCGTATAATTTATCTCTTTGATCCTCATGCTTGAGGATGATCTAAGATTTTAACTGTCAATTCTAGATAAGTCATCCACATTGTATTTCAATCTTTTTCAAATTTATCACATGGATTATCCAAATCCAAGTTTTGTTAAATTGAAATACACTGATGCATATCTCCTACTAATTCGGAAGGGTCAATCCTATCTTGACTCACGCACCGACTTGACAAGTACTTGACTATACCTAGAAACCTTCCGTCACTGAATTAAAAACTCAGTTAGTCCCATACTAAAGTACAGTGAGTTGCTTGTAAGTCACCATGGTGATCTCAAATTAGAGGGACACATATCCATACCCTTCACAAGCTATCTTTGACAGCAGAGTGCTCCGTAGTTAGTCACGTTCAGTGATAATGTATCCCTACATCTCACCTGCATGTCTTACCAGTATCTCCATACCATTTATTTACAAGGATAACTAAAGCATATGGCATACAACGACCTACACTTGATATTGCTATTGTTCTAATAATAGCATATCGTTTGATCGCAAATCAGTTTAAAGACTACGCAATAAATCCTTCTTTATCGATCAAAGTAGTCTTAAGGACTTTATCACAATATAAAAGTTCGTTAGAAGATATAACCTTGTGATAAAAATATCAAATAATTTTTATTATTTATTAATTTATATATATTTATAATCAGTACAATCATCAAATGATTGACTTTAGGACATAATTTCTAATACCTTTATCATTGTCGACATCTCTATCACTAAATGATATATCCAATTCAACAACACTAGCTCCAAAGCCATTACCATAAATTTTATCTCAATTATGATTTAACAACACCAAAATCTCAACTAAAGGTAATACCCACAGAATCCAAATCAGAACAAGAACAATAATTTACAAACCCAATCATTTTTCACTAAAGAGTTTAATTTCTTTAAGTATGGCTTGAATTGCTTTGCTCTTCGTCATTCATTCAAGCCAGAGTTTGACAAGATCCTAAATTTTGATGATTGGAGGAATTCCCCTGTAGCATCGAGTATAAATATCTTCCTAAGATAGTTACCTCTAGCATTACTGACAACAAGAAGAACAATCGAACAATGTGGATGTGAGAATCAGGTCCAAAACACGGATGTGAGAATCGATCCTTTTGGATCCAGTTCAATGTGATTGAAACTTCTCAAAAGAAATGAGGAGAAGAAGAGCCCGACTGAAATAGGGAAACTTCATCCCCTACCCGATCGTCTGCCATGGATGAGACTAAGGTCGCGAGAGTGCAAGAGGAGTGCCGTACGTTGGTGAGCAACAGCCAAAGGCTATTCGAATTGGTTATGCTAGTAAAGATTAGCCTTATCCATGGATGAATTGAGGTTATCCCCTTCTCTTCCACTTCATCTTAAGCCCGACCACCCCTCAGCTTTCCTCTATCAAAACCTCTTCCTTCCTCTTCTTCTTCACCTCCAATCATCATTGGATTCTGCAATCTAGCGATCGAACTATGCAATCTAGCCGTTGATGTCCAAAAACCTACCTTTCTAATCCTCTCTATCTCCCCTGATCTTAAAAATTTTTGGATAGTGTACCTATCAGAATCTATCTGTCGGCCGCAACTCATCGTTGTCATCATCGGTAGGCCTCCTCCCTTCTTTTCTCTTCGGCTTGGGTGGAAGGGGTAGCACCTTCTCTTTCTCTTGAATCCCCTATGCTGGCTGGACCCCACCCGTAACCGCATCGTGCCACCACTGCCATCTCCTCCTTCTCCTTTCTGCTCTATCCCTTAGCGATGAAACCCCTGTTCCACTTGAAGAGAGAAAGAAAAAAAAGGAAAAGAAGGAGAAGAGAGAGAAAGAGAGAATAGATGATGAGAGAGTAAGAAGAGGAAAAAAAGAGAAAAGGAAAAAGAAAAGAAGGAAAAAAAAAGAAAGAAGAAGAAGAAGAAGAAGAAAGATAGATCTAAGATATTTAGATTTGCTTTGAGATCCGATCCAAATCATGATCTAGACTGAGCATCTCTCTTCTTTTCAGATTAGTTGAGTCAGATCAAATAGATCAGATGTTGATTGTCCTTTTCTTTGTACCTCTTCTGATTGATCAGATCATGTTTAGTTAGTCTAATTTTTCTTTTGATTAATGATATAGATCTAATCTAGGATTTTGATCTAGATCAGAAAAAGCATAGATCTAAGGATCAAGCCACGTACCAAAGATCGTGACTTTTATCATCTGTAAGTTCTCTTTTATTTTTTAGTTTTTAGTGTATGTTTATTATTTAAAAATTAAATTTTATACATAAAAATTATTAAAATATTTAGAAATTATGAAGTTTGAAAGTATGTATTTTATGTATGAAAAGTAATTCAAAATTATCGATCAAGCATGGTATCACCTTAGCATGATTACAAATTTAAAGTGAGATGATTTTCTTATTTTAATATTGCATAATCTTTGTAAACAAGATTATACATATTTATTCTTCAACGAATTTTGAATAAAACTATTCTTTTATTTCTAAAAAGAGATGTGAAAAATCTGATTTGATGTTGTTGTGAAATAGGTGTAATTGTTTGGTTATGATGAAATTATTAGAAAAACTCTCTAATTTGACTATGATTCAAATCTGACCAATGGAACTGATCGTTAATCATACGTTAGAAATATTTATCTTTCAAGCTTAGTCGGTTGGGACTGGTCATTGTCAGAGCTAATTTTTTAGGATCTAGTCAATCAGGACTAATCGCTGGCACACACTGATGCATTGCATGTATATATTTTAGAATTAGTATCTTTATCTTATCATGGGGCTAATCATGGCCATATGAATCAGAGCTAGTTTTTTTCAGTCTAGCCAATTGAGGCCAATCACTGGTACATGTTAATACGTCGCATGTTTATTTTTCAAGTGCTAGTCTTTTTCGGACTTTACCATGGGATTGATCATGGCCATAGTCACCAAAGACTAAGAGAGAATTTTTGAATCTTATTGATATACATGTCATGCTTTGAAAGAAAAATTATGCTGTTAATTATGACTGCTAAAATGTTATATTCTGAAAATTAATTGTACTTGATTCCTCAAAGATATTGGTAACTCACTGAGTCCATAAAACTTACTTTTTTTTCTATTTTTTTCAGATCCAGAAGATCCTATGGAGCTTGGGACTGATTAAATGAGGAGCATAAGATCTTAGAGAATATTTGCTTAATTTATTTTTGAATAAATATTGATGTTGATTATGCTGAGATATTGATGAATTATATTTTATTTGAATCAATAAAATTAGAAGCCTAAGTATGATTTGATATAATATTTTTTAATATCAGGATAGATCTTGCATATTTTTTAGAACTTTGTTCGAAGAAAGTATGGCCATCATGTGTCCGATCTGAATGCTAGATTCGGAGCATGACAGCAGACCGCTTCGAGAGGGAGCAATGATTAAGGGATTCAATCATTCTCTTTTGTCTCATCTTGCCCATTTTCACTGGCTAAGTGAAGTCAATAAGGCAGAGCTATCTTAAACCACCCGAATCTTGAGATCTTAATATTGGAGCAAGAGAGTAGCTGATGGGGAAGCCAAAGAAATAAGCTAGCGGGGCTGCAAGCTTGGCAGTCGTATAAAGACTACTTGAAATGGAAAGATATTAATAGAAGATTAAAATAGAATTATATGTTTTAGAAAGGCTAAATGGCTTTGTAAAATAATTAAGAGGCTAAAGATATTTTCATTATTTGGAGCAATGCAATAACAATGTGGGTGGTGATTGGGACGCAAGATCATATCATATCGACTAATTAATCTGAAAAACTTAACTAATTTTAAACTCAAGGAAAGTAGAGTGCAACTTGGGCAAAGCTGAGAGGGGCAAAATATAATTTTTCCCGCAATAATATCATAGCAGAAGTTACCATCCCATACCCTTTAAAAAAATTATAATAGAAGTTTATTGCCCTTGGAGAGGGGCATAGCGGTCTCATGGGAATACTAACGTCCAACGTTACTGGTTGCTTCGCTTCAGGACGTCGCGAGGCACGCGCGCGGCCGGTGCAACCGCCTCACCCGCCTCCAGAACCTGCCTCACCGCCACCTCGCCAACCCCCAAACCTCAAAATCGCTCGTAGGAGGCTATCTTTTCTTAACATGATCCCACCCTAAAAGACAAAAATGGGCAGCAATTGACACGTGACATAGCTTGCTTTGTTGGCGAGGTACTGTTGATATATGGTATCAGCAGGGATAACAGACGTCAAGTTTCACGTTCTCTCTGGCACTGACTCATCAACCACGTCCCCCAGTACCGAAAGAAAAAACTGATGCTTTCACCCTCCGATTTTCGGTTCTAATAGTCACGCTTAATAATGCCATCTGAGTGCAATTTTCACATTGGCCTGAACTATTTCTCATTAATCTGGGTAAGAATATCAGCGTTGGAAATGCTTGTCACATCTTTTCAACCATCCCTGTCTTTTGCCGACCCAAGAAAAAAAAGACAACTTTTAAGCCATTTTAAGAAACACTTTCTAGGCGTAAAAATTAAGGAACAAATCGCCTACTCATCACACATCATCATACATATATTTCACGAACCATCGGTTGCAACGTAAGCTGTCGATGTGGGCTCCACTTTACTCCTGACAAGTATTCTCATTTCTATGGTGTTCGCTCTTTCGGTATGGGCAGCAGATCCACCTATTTTATTTTTTATTAGCAGCAACCGCGGATTCGAGTACATTTCTACTACCCCGCTCCTTCCCCCATCGCCCCTCTGTATATTTCTTTCTCTGTCTTAGTAACTTCTGTCGGAAACCGTTCGTCGGCATTTCAGTTGCAGTCGTGTCCAGGCCTTGTGTTCCACGCCTCGTCTGATTTCGTCACCAAATTCCCGTCTCTCCGTCGGTGATTTTATCGAAGGCGAATTTGGATTCTTTCTCCCCCTCTGCTCCGTGCTGCGATCGGGAGGTCTAGTTACGATTTGGGAATCGGCAGTTCTCAATTTTTTTTTTTTTTCGTTAACTTGATTTGTTTGCTTTCTGGTGAAAGTTTGGTGTTCGATTTGGCTCATTTTTTGGGGTATTAATCTTTTTTGGTGGATTTATAGATCGAAGGGATTTGGCGATGAAAGAGAACGCGAAAGAAGGGATGGGCCAAGTGCTTCTCGAAATCGAGCCTCGGGAACTGAAGTTTACCTGTAAGTTGTTAGAAGAAATTACAGCAGTCTCTTGAGCGTTTTGATTAATTCTTTTTTTTAAAAAAAATAACACACAGGTATTAAGAAACATAGATGCTTCAAATGGATTCAGATGGCTTCTATTTTTTTGTTATTATTGCTTTTATTTATAGGTGGAGTAGGGAAAAAACTTTCTCTTCTCTTTGATCCTTTTTTTGAGGACTATATGCTGCATCTGATGACTATGAAATATATTCCATCACCCGCCATCTGTGGTGTTGTCCTGCTGTTGATTCTCTGGTGAGATCCATCTAAACCGATGGTGGGCGATGGTGTCAAAATTTTTGCTTGAGAGGAGGAAATGGGTGAAAATTGGATCGTTGTCTAAGATTATTCGAATGCTTAAGAATCAACAAGGTAGTAGGTCTTTTTTGCTTTTATGGGATTCATATGCTTAATTCTAGAAATTGAGAGTTGTCTATTTAGTGTCACTTGTACTTCACAACTGAACATACTAAACTAAGCTTGGTTAGGGATGCAATAGCATGGAAGGATATGCAATTCCCTCAGTAGTGTTACAAGTGGCACAAGACAAATGCAACTTTATTCATGTTCTCTCAACTTAAGCCAACATGAGCTTGAGATTTATCTCAAAAACTTTAGGCTGCCAAGTAACTATTTTTATACTATAATGACACTTTATTGCTACCGTTTATGTGTCATAGACATGGTGGAAACTAGGAAGCCTATATATTGGCAAGACCTCTCCTAATACATGTACTGCATGCATTCCGGAATATCCGGATGAAAGTTTTTTTTTTTTTTTTTTTCTTTTTAAACCATCCCTAGCTTAAAAGTTGGAAAACCTTCTAAAAAGTCTATTATGAAATGGGATACTCATAGTGGAGGCAGGACTATGTATATCTGCCGGCATCCGTAGAATAAGGGGTTTGAAGCTGTTTGTGCAGTGTCATATGCATGTTGAATGTTGGACTTTGCTCTGACTGTGATGCACATATAACAAATCATATGCAGATCAGTGCTAGAAACCTATGAGCAAGAATCCTCATGTTGTGATGAGAGTTCTGGAGTTCTTGCTAACCTACCTCTGATAATATTTGACAGATCTTACATCATGTAGGGGACATTTTTGCTGATATTCTCATGCTCTTGGAACATCTACTGGAGGATCAAACATGTTATTCCTTTTATGGTGGAGTTATCTGATTTTAACATTTGATTTTTAATTTCAGAGCAAAAAATTTTAGAAGTAACCTTATTTTTAACCCTTCATGAGCTAGCATATTATCAAAATTAACAATATAGAAATTGACAGGAGAATCTAAATTTTCACTAAGAGAACCATGGTTTTTTGGACAGTTTGAATTTAAATAGGAACCAAGTTTGGAATAGTAGCCATTGGCTTGTACAAGCTAAATTGACATGAAAAGCACCAGTATAGATTGATAGTAATACAAGCTGACATGAATGTGGTAAAGCCATTTCATCTGTCTATTGTGTACATGACTTGCAGATGTGGCATGTCTCTTGGAATATAGTATGGCATGAACTGGCATTCTAATCCTTCGATACAACTTGGAGAATACATCACCATTCTTATTTTATACCACAACTAACTAATTGTTCTAATGCATGTGATTTCGATAAGAAGCACTAAATGGACATTTTCTGATATCTTGTTGCCTTAATTACTTGGGTGTCTGATTTGATTTTTGAGCTGATTTTGTTGTTACTGAGGATAAATTTCTCTAATAATTTTCTTGATTTGATCTGCTTTCTCCATTGTATGTATAAATTTAAACGGTTTATATGTTTTCTCATTTTTTTTCCTTTTATTGTTGTTAGTGTAGAATATCATAGCTTTTTAACTGTCGATGACCTGTCCAGAAATCTTCCTCTTTTTTTCAAAGGTGTATTTGTGGCTCTTTTCTGATTTGGATATTAGTAGAAGTTTTACAGATTGTAATGTGTTTTTTCTTGTCAGTTGAGTTGAAGAAACAGAGTTCATGCTCCATTCATCTTGTCAATAAATCTAGTGATTATGTTGCCTTCAAGGTTAGTGCTTCGTGCTTTTTCATTGCATATGTTTTATTTATAATGCAATTTATTATACAGAGAGGTGGCCCCGGAGTTTTAAATTCTGCTTTGTTATCTAAATTGTTATGTGCATACAAGAGCTTTGTGATTATATACAGCTTGTGAATTTTAAGATCATTGATTCGGGCAGCTCCCTGGTATTAGATATAATTTTCTGGCTCTGTCTTTCTGTTTGCATGCATAACTATTTCCTAAATTGCTTATGCTAGTTGATCTTGGTGGTCAGTGCCTTACTAAATTTTTGTTCTCAATTGTGTTCATGTTTTTCACTGCTATCATTAATCACAAAAGTGCCTTGTTCTCAAATGTTTCCCTTCACTGCCAACTTATGTACACGAAAGAAAGTGTAGTCTCATGATTTTCATTTAGAATCACTTATTATCATGGAATGTTGATTCTCCATTCTAGCTTTGCCATTATGTAATAGACCTAATGATAATAGTGACTGATTGGACTAATATTGCATTTACTAGGTTAAAACTACATCACCCAAGAGATATTGTGTGCGACCAAACACAGGTGTCATTCTACCAAGATCAACATGTGATTTTACAGGTATAACTCTCTCTCTCTCTCTCTCTCTTTGTGTGTGTGTGTGTGTCTCTGTGTGTGTGGGTGGGTGCACATTTTGCTATCAGCACTATGCCTTACTTTTTGTTTGATAAAATTTGATGCAAGATCAAGTTGTATGCTTGTCTATGCCTCAAATTATATGATGTGATTCTGCTTCATGTGTTTGTCAATCATTAAAATCTTACATCTTCAAATTTCTAAGCACTTGTCTTATATTTTTATGATTTTGATGGCTGGTATAAAAGGTTCCCTCAATGATTTTGTACTACTATTTCTTCATTTCAGATTAACACAATATCTGCAAGCAATATTACTTCTAGTGAGTCGAATGAGAACCCTGAATGCTGTAGCTAATCTCATGTAAACACTGCAGAAATCACATTAGACACAATCCTATGTACAGGAGAAAATATGATTGAGGACGAACTAATCAACAATTTTTATGATGGTATTTAGAAGTTTAAAATATTGAAGTTGAAATTATAGATGACATTATCTTGAAATGAAGATCAAGTCATCTACACTTTAGGTAAAATCAGTTCGCTCGCTAGTCGGTTGTATGGTCTAGGATTTGCCAACAGTTCAAACTAGTTAGCACTGAGTTTGAATTGGTGCCTTTAGCAGGTCCAGTTTCAAGTAGAACTGCCTGTGGAACTTGATCAATAATAAACACTTATGCTACAACAAGTTTATTCCATATTGACATTATTCTTCTACTTGAAGGAAACATGCAGACAAATGAAGGTCTTTCCATGAAAATGATCTCTCAAGAATTTCAATTCTGCACATACAGGGTATTGCTTCAATCATTATAATGTGGCTAAATAGAATAACTCTTTCTAGCAATGTTAACAGAATTTCTTCTAAGTTCATATTCTACCAAACTCTGATGGATTTTCAAAACCAGGCTCTAGCTGTCTGTTCAAGGCCATAATTGCACCCTTTTTTTATTTGAATTTCCTTCTTCTCTCTTGAGTGAAAATCCCATGTTGACGCATGTACATCTTCTTGTATATCTTTGGGAAAGAAGTTATTTTTCAGATGTTGGTAGATCTGTTACTTCAGCTTGCTGCCAGATCTATGGTAACTAAATGGGAGTTAAGCTTATCTTGCATAGAGTGTATGAAGTTAGGTCCATGAATATTCCATGATGCCTAGTTTGGGTTTTATTAGAATTATGCTTCATAGACCTACCTATATCCATTGATAATTCCCTTTAGGAAGAGGAAAAACTTGGTATTTGTTTTTTTTAATGGAGAGCAATATATGTTGTACTTGCATTATGATGCTTCTAGGCATATGAACAAAAGCTTCAACCAACTATTTAAGGATAAAGTTAAGGGGATAAGGAACAAGCAAACTGACAATAACCTGAATTAAAGCTACTGCAAGAAGTAAATCAGCGATTGGATGAGTGGTACACGCATGTTTACATTTCTATCAAGTAAAAGGAACTACTAGTCCTTCTGAATCCTTATTCTTGCCATGGCAAGAGGGATACTAAGATGTAAGTAGTGAACAGAGTGCTGAATTACCTTTGCTCTATCGTAGGATGAACAGGATTCTTGTGGATTCTTTAATAGTGGCTGCTGGAGAAGGGAATAGTCTTCAAAAAGGGAAAATTAGCAGTCATGAACTTTTCAGGAAGTTGGAGGCTGTCACATTTATGAACCTTTTTTTTGTCTGAGAAAAAGTGGTGCCCTTGTATTGAGCATTTAACCAGAAAACATTAAAAAAAATTGCCATGGAGAAAATAAGCAACAATATCATGATTGGCTCATGTTGGCTTTTGAAGATTGTCCTGAAACTATCGCTACCATGTGTAGAAAATATCTAGAACAATGCAGTTATTGCTTGAGCCTTTTCCATGAGCTAAATTGTAATCACAATCACTACAAGAATTCTGAATTGCACATTTACCATATGACTTGTCATGATCAACATAAGAGATACATGGACTTATCACCACATATTCAAATAAGGGAAACAGGTGACGTGCCATACATGAGCATGTAATTGTACTTTCAAGGTGTGTCACTCATAAGAATAAATGGTTGCACCTTTTATAAATTATCCTCAAGCAAGCTATGATTTTGACCTGTCTAAATCTTTTCATATACTTTCTCTGATTCTGTATCACTTGTTAAATGATGGTAGATATTCAGTCTGTCAAGTACTTCATCAGTTCAGCATAAGTTTCTGTCAAACTCCTTGTCGAACATTCAATGCTAAGAAAAAAAATTGAGCCAGATTTGTATTTGTTAGATAGATCACTTCTATTGTGTCCTACTTCTTTGATTTCTCAAGAAAAATTATATTGGATCTATTCCATCTCTTGTTAAGTCATAAAACCATGTTGGGCTTCTTAACTAACCTTACATTGATGTTCACGTGCACTCCTGGGACAGCTTAGATGCTTCTCTGTCCCTTACTATCTCATGAAGGTAGTCTTGTTAGTTGACTACTGTGAGCCATTTCTTTTGCATAGGTTAATTAATTTGATTGATATTTCCCCATGGAAATCTCTCTATGAATTTAAATCAGCAAAAAGCACATCTACTAGCTGGTTTTAATATTATATGATATGCAAGCCAAGGAGTCGAAAACTCAAAATTATGATAGAACAAGAAAGATAGAATGGTGATATGCAGTAGTGGGAAAAAGGAAAGCTAATGTGAAGAGTAGTCGCAAAAATCTTCCACTTGAGATGGTGAACTTGCTCCCTGAAGTCTGAAGAACTTGTGCTCGCTCGCTTCCTAGGTGTTTTCTTACTAATTTTTTTTAAGAGACCTGCTTTCCTGTTCCCACACTTGATCTCTTCCGATAACTAACTGAAGACTAAGAGATAGGGAAGAGAAGAGGGAACACTGTGTGAATGGGCTTTTTTTGTTCTATGGAGACCATGTTATCTCATGAGCTGAATTACCTCAGAATAAATCTGATGCCAGAAATAAGTAGAGATATGTGCCATTTGATTTTTATTCTTCACCAATCCCAAAAAAAAATAGTCATGAATTTAATGCCACTATGTGAACAGAATCATGGTTATTTTGTATTATGATTTGGTTGTCACTTAGGTTCTGTATTGAACTTTCTTTCCATTGGCCTTCAGTGTTTCCAACTGAAGCAAATCTAGCAGCTCGTGTCTGTAGGATCAAATCATGGTGATTGTGATTTAATTTTATCTCTTTGATTTCATATTCACGATAATTTATTTTCTTTCTTTTAGCTGATCCCTGTGTTTATGATTCAATCTCAATCCAGTGACCATGCAAGCTCAAAAGCTAGCTCCACCTGATATGCAGTTAAGAGATAAGTTCCTAATTCAGGGTACAGTTGTTCCATATGGTACTACAGATGAGGATATTGTACCTAGCTTTGTGAGTATATATTGTTGCCTTGAAAATTTAATTTTTCCTCTTTCCTTCTATAACCCTCTTGGTTTTCCTGTTTCAGTTTTCTAAAGAAAATGGCAGATATATTGAAGAGAACAAATTGAGAGTCGTACTTGTTAGCCCACCTCATTCTCCAGTACTGCAACCAATTAATGGAGCTTTAAAGCAGGAGCCAGTTTACGAAGCACCTAATTTGAAAGGAACTCCTGTTTCAAATGATCCAGAAGTGAATGAAGTCAAGAATCTTCCCGTATTTCATGTAAGGAATTTCATTCCAGTTGCACATTATGTCCTCGTGTTTTTCTGCCACCCCAAAGCACTGTACCTTATATTTTGCCACATTTTATCATTATTTATGTTAAATTAACAGATACATCGGAGCCTACTGCATAGCAAAATATATTCTATTTAGAAGACAAAATCATCAGTCTTAGAAAGATTTTACTCTTTTTGCAATATGGATAGTACTGACACCATAGTCTCGGTATTGGTGTTTGTGAAACATCTCTTTTCAGCTATTCCATTCATACTATTTTCAGGTCTCCAAGGAAGTTGAGGATCTAAAGTTAAAGCTGAACGATCTCGAAGTGAAACTAAATGAGGTCAGTTTTTATACTCGATTCATGGCCTAGATTTTAGACTTTGGTACTTGTTCTTAATGCTACATTCTTGGTTCTTTTCTGCCTCATGTTTACCTTTACCATTGGAACATCAAATGCTATAATCATGCTTCTTGCTCATTGGGGGAATCTCTGGTTCTCGATGTACGCTTTCCAGCTTTAGGTATAGATAAAATATGGTAGCAAGTATCAAATAATAAGTGAACATGGTTGCTGTTTAGTAATGCTGAGAAATCGAAATGATATAATGTCTGCTTTCCATTTGAGCTGACAAACAAGTTTTTTAGGATTTGTTTAGAGGTAACCTGCTTTCCAGTCCATATAATTCTGTTTGTTGACCTAGCAATTCATAGAATATACTGTTCATTAAAATAATATTTTCTCCGTATTATTGATAAAATTGTTGTATTGCACATGAAATAGGGGAGCACGTCACAGTCGGTGCAAGCGATTTATCATTTTTTTGTATAATTCTGTTGTACTTCACATTGATATATGCATTATCATTCTGCAAAATGTAATTCTTGTGGTCTAACAGAAATTGATATTTTTGCAGGCTGAAAATACAGTCACAAGGCTGAAAGAAGAGAATGGTGTAGCAATTCAAGAGAGGGATAAGCTGCAACAAGAAATAGTAAGTCTGGTTTTGTTCAGCCGCAAATTTTAATCTCTTATTACACCACTATTGTGATTCTGAAATTTGCAGCTTCTTTGACTCGGAAATTAGGGAATGTCAATTAATTTTCTTATCTCTAACTGTATTCTTTTTAAACTGTTACCAACCTGATTGGCCCCTTTTCTAAGCCTTGCTTGTCATGTAGTCTACAGAGCACTGCATCATAGAAGCATAGAAACTTTTCCTAGTTTAATTAGTACTTTTATATAAAAATTGAATTTTATTTATTTGATTAAGCTATCAGGTTTCAGATTACATCTTAGTTTTAGTTTTGTTGTATGATGGCATAGGATAGTTAAAGGGGGCCGTGGATTTGATGAACCCAAGTTTTGTTTTATTTGGAAAAAGGAGCAATAGTTCCTGGAGTTGCTTGGGGACTTGAGTCTGTGAGCAAGTCTAAGTGGCTTTGTTCTCTTTGAAGGGTAGCTTGTTCATCTTTCTTTATTGACATCTAGCACAAAGTGAACTGGTATTCATCTTCAGCCTGGGAAGCTGATCAACTAGTCGCTTACTCTGCATATCTTGAAGTCCATCATAACTCACATGAGTCAATCTAGCATGTCACAAATCAGCTTGTCATGCTTAAAAGTCCGATTCGTATAAGAATTTTCAGTAGACATAACATAAATCTTGTTCACTTTCCCGCCTTCAGTAATAAGTAATAAGCTTTCTAGAAACTTCAATATCATCATAAATCTCGACAGTGCCCAAATAAAAAAAAAATATCCTCCATCCATAATTCATGAGATAGAAATCAATTTTTTCTTCATGCTAGGTATATAGTGAACATTGTTCATAGACAATGAAGAACCAGAACATGATGTGAGTGACAGATCGTCAATACTTTTGACAGGATAATGTACGTAAATCATCGCAGTAGCAATAGCGTCGGATTTCGTATAATCACATAGAAAATCAAATACCTCTCTATGGCCAATAAGATGATTACAACACTGGGAATCAATAATCTAATTGTGAGCAAAATCGACATCCATCATATGAGAAGAGGCAGAAATACCTACATGCAGACTGTCAAGACAATCGTTATTCATTACTGTGCTTCTTGCCCTTCATTAGCACCATAAAGCCACACATCACCTTCAAAATTCCACCTCATGTTAAATACCCATAACCTTTGATGTCTGGTACATCAAGGGAAATCAGATTCCTGCACATCTTCGGGACATGCTGCACCCCACTTAGAGTATGCACTACTCCACCAAACATTTGGATTTTCAGTCTCTACACCATTGTTCTCCCTTAATGAACCATCGGCCAACTAACTAGTATTTTCCTTTACCTCAATGGAATCAAGCCAATCCCTCCTGGAGCGAACATGATAAGAACTACAAGAATCCAAAATCTGAGCACTATTGGAATATCTTAGGAGACTCTAAGAACCTCTACAACATCGTTCTCATCAGTACGATCTGATGCTGCCACTGCTTCTGAAGAACCATCACCATTTTTTTTTGCTTCTGTGCATGCTATGGACATAATTGTCTAATATGACCATTGTCCTTGCAGTGGTAGTATTGCACTTTGCTTTTATCTTTAGACTTGGATCTTGATGGTGCACTCACGAATCTCTTCTCTAGTGCTTTTCCTCCTGCTATCAGTATGCCACTTCAACCCACCTGATTACTCTTCTATTGGGCCTTCTCAGTAAGCAATATTGATGCCGCCAAGTCTTTGTTGAAGGTTGTTGCACCATTAAAGTTCATGATCAAATCATCCCATAAATTGGGCATCACACTAAGCAACATGGCTACTTTCTCTGCATCATTGGTCACAACCTCAACCGGCTCTAACTGGCTAATCAATGTGTTAAGCTGATTCAGTTGCTCTTGCAATGAAGCTACCTCTTAGGTCCTCAAGATGTGCAACTTCCTTTGAAGGAAAAACCTTTTTGGCATAGATCTTCCCTTAGACATGCTCCTCAACTTGCCTTACAATTCTTTAGCAGTGATCTTCAAGGAAAGATTAAATAGGACTAACTCATCAAGTGTCAGATGAAGATCAGCTATCGTCACATTGTCATATTGTCTTGCTTTGCAAGCGCTTCATGTTTCGTAAGAGCTGGTTTCTTCTCTTTGTGATCAAACACCATGTCACACTCATGCTTCACCAACATGCCTGCATCATTAACTTCCAGAGTTCAAGGTTGGCACCCTTAAATTTTATAATTTCAAATTTGGTCAAACTGCCTGCCATCATGAACAAACTTCTATTTTTATCTGCCTTAGCTCCAATCTCTGATACCAAGACAAGGAGGATGAAAGTCTTTCTCCTCCTTGGACTGCTGCAGCATCACTTGATGCTGTCGCCCAAGTAGTCCTGGAGTTTTGGTGTTGGGCATCTCGTGGGACCAAAATGGTAATATGATTTAGTCACTTTGTCTTCCTGTGGATAACGGCTAAGTTGGCTATAGAATGTCGAGTGGCATGAGCATCTTTGTGGAGAGTTTCATGGTGCTCAGTATTGTCTGGGTGAGAACAGGAGCATGAGGTGTATTTAGTGAGTGGCTTTGTGTGCCGTCTTTTGAGAGAGGAACATGAACCAAGTGGCTCTTATATGTGTTCAATTAGTTTCTTTAATAAAACTTTGGTATTTCTCTCCAACTTCCTCTTTTGGTGCTTTTGTTTTTGATCTTGGGCCGGCACTTCAATTATATGGAGATTCTTGCCAACTATTTGGTATCCTTCAATTGCTTCTTCTGGTTCTAATTTATTTAGACTTTTCAATTGGATGAGCCGCAACCATTCTGTTACAGCAAGTTCAGGTAGCTTATAGACAAATTAGTGCACACAATGCTGTGCGGTTGCTTGATGATTTCCTGTCTTACATAGTTTATCTATGTATATTTGATATTTTAAACTTAAAGCACCATAATCAAGCATATACTCAATGGCTGGTCATTCAAGCAGACGAGCACTCTTATTTATATTCTAGTAAATTAAGTTCATCTTCTTAATTCAGTTCGGTGATACCTTCTTGTGGAAACCATTCTTTTATGAAATGTAATTGGTGTCTAAACTCTTGGTGTCTCATTTCAGGTATTGCTGAGAAGGAAGTGCACGGCACGGGTTCAGGTTGGTTTTCCGATTTTGTTTGTGGTTTTCATGACAATAGTTGGTGTGGCACTTGGATACCTGTTGCACCCATGAGAGAGAGAATGGAAGGCAAAGCCAGAACAGCTGCTCTGGAGTTGGATGCTACGGTCTGTGACATAAACTGCAGTAGAAAACAACCGTCCCAATTATAAAGATCATGTACATCTCTCTATTCTGAAGGTCTTGCTTCAGACCAAATCTATTAGGTGTATGCATGTAAAGGACAGTTTTTTTACTTTATTTGAGATGCTCTCATCTTGCAGACTTACTTTGATTTTTGTTTCCCCCCTCATAATAATAAAACATGTTGGTGATTTTGTATATTATCGTTTTCATCGTCGCTTTATTGGCCATTGTGGACATTTGATACACTTCGGGCCGGTGAAATTTGGCTTTGCTATTTTGATTGGACAGTTAAAGTTGACGGTTTTGGTGGCATTTCATGACCCTTCTTCCCAAGAAAAGTTCTATTTCATTATGTTGGAATTTTGTATGGAATTCTGACTTCAAAGGCAGGAGAAATGAAGTGCAATCTGATGAAGTTGGAAAAGCTCTCTCATTGCAATTTGATGAATTGACAAAAGGGGGCAGAAATTTAATTGGTGTAACAGTTACTCGCATGATGCAAGGGATGAGATAATGGCACAATATGTTCGACTGATCTGTGTGAGTGGAATATATGGTAGAGCCTGGTTTGCCGATGCCTTCCTGTGGTCTACCTCGAAAGTCTGACTGCAATTCTGACGTCAAATTTCGCCATCTACATTGTAATCCTGTCAATCTTTGTATACGTATTCACTCGCCATTGGAAACATAAAAATTCCATCTAAGCTGGATAAAATATGTTGAAAGATTCAAAGGAAAACAGATGATGACTTATGTGGACTATGGGTCATTGAAGTAAGGGTGGCAATTGGATAGGATCAGAAGATCATCAATTTAAATTTGATCTATCTATTAAATAGTTAAAAATTTAATCTGAATCTGATTTATTTATGATTTATTTATGAAATAGATAATTCGATCCAGTTCTTTCAATCTATTTATTAAATAGATTAAAAAGATTATATAGATAGGATTAAATAGATCAGAAATAATTAAATAGATCAGATATAGATTAAACAGATCTTAAATGGATTAAATAGATAATTTGACTCAATCTGATTTGAAGATTAAACAGATTAAATAGGTGAAATGGATTAGATATTTGAAACTCAAATTCGATCCAAATATTAAACGGTTAGATGGATCGAGCTGTATAATTCAAATCCATTAATTTAAATCCAAATCTATTTCTGATAATCGAATATAGATCGAGTTGGTGGGTTAGCTCATATTTTGTCAGTCCTCGTTGAAGATTAGATATTTTTTACAAATATGACAAATTATCTAGGTTACAAACAACTTGTATCTTACAAGTGAATAATGGAAGAGAATGGACAAATAAGAAATTATTTGCTATTTCCCTTTTATGCAGATTTTAGAGGAACATTTTTAATTAATCTTAGTAGTTAGATGTAATTTTATTTTCTTATCCTTTTATAGGGTCAGAAAAAAATTTGACTAATTATTTTATTAAAAAATTATCTATATTAAATGCTTGGGCATGGTTCAAAAGCATGCTAGTTATCTCCTCTGCTCCTAGGCAATATTGCCACACTTACGTTTTGGATCTGAGTGGTTGTGTTTGTAGCAAAGCTTATTAATTCCAGCCACCTTTAAAAAAAAAAAAAATAAAAAGAAATTCTAGTAATAAACATAGCTTGTCTTAAATTGGTTGAACCGTTTATAGGATTGCTTTTGACTTAAAAACAGGATCTAGATCAAAATTTTCTGTTACACCAAGACATTTCTGAAATAGGCTAATCTAGCACCTTCAAAAACAAACTACGGTTGAACCTTTCATAGGATTCCAAATTCCAATTGACTTAAAAGCAGGATCCAGATCAAGATTTTTTGTTGCACCAAAACATTTCAGAAATAGACCAATCCAGCAGCTTCAAGAAAACTATGGTTGCACATGTTATAGGATTCCAATTGACTTAAAAGCAAGATCCAAATCCAGATTTTTTGTGACACCAAAACATTTCAGAAATAGGCTAATCCAGCAGCCTCAAGAAAACTACTGCTACCAACTTTTTAACCTTTCTCATGGGTGAATCACTCCAGAGACATCAATTAGGTGCCCCATCCCATGACCTCACATGCTTACAGTGAGTGCCTCCAAATCCCAAAGTTGGCTTCTCACAATGTCATGAGCTTTTTTACAAAGATTGATGCAGTGAGAAAAACTGGAAGAAGAGTAGGATGAGAGAGAGTGAGTGGGTGAGAGAGAGAGAGAGAGAGATTCCCATGAGTACTTGACTTTGCCGTGAACGACATCTCCTTTTCCTTTCTTCCCGGTCTCCCATTTTTTGACGCTCACGCGGACAACAATTACCACCACAAAGCGAGCACTTTAGGTGCGTGGTATCCATCCTTCCTCTCCCAAACCGAAGCGACCGGTAGCTTGGTCTCGTGGCCAAGAAATGTACACAAGTTTCTCAGAAGCCGCCACATGGCACCTACATAGAACTCAAGGCTCTAGTTTGTACACGTGGGAAGCAACAGGTGCATTATTATTTCTTGCACTAGACGGAGTCCGGTAGCTGATCCATTGATGCGTCAAAAGGCAGTGGTAACCGGAAACTTAAAAGGCGAGTAGGGGCAGGTACGTACCCGTGAGGGCGATGGAGTTCGATCCTTTTCTCTTTTTTTTTTTCTTTCCCCTCCTTTTTATTATTAATTTGTTCGAAAGATGCAGAAATTTTTTTTGGGGTGGTTTAGTGGTCGATATCATTTCGCCAACTAATCTTTCGAGCTATGAAGTCACGAACTTCTACCTTTTTGTTTTATTTTTTTTGGTTTTTTTTTCTTGTAATAGTTTAAGAAAAAGTTTGCAGACAATGAGAGCTAACACAACATCGATTGCTTCAAGAAATGAAATTGGAAGTCAAAATCTTTATCACTGTGCATTTCACCAATCCATGGCTACCACATACAATTGAAAATTTTGGCAAGCAATGGATTGATGATTAGTGCAGGCAGGTTGCTTCCCTTGTGAAATATTGGAGTGATGCTGTGCCATATACAGTAAATCTTAGTACATGTGTGAGATATTTGGGGAGCAAGTGATTGATTTAATGCAAGGTTTGAGTGATATGTACATCTTGCATCTGACCTATCAATCAATGCAATATTAATATTGATATTGTGTACATAATCACTTTTATGCGTTGTAGAAGTTCTTGTCATGGTATGAATGTGTAATTGTAGAAAATTTACCATAATTTCTCCATAAAAACATGGAAAATATCTACATCGGCATATTATGCACAAATATGGATAGGAATATCAATTAGATACTAAAGTAGATATCGACATGTGCTCTAAATGGTAAAAAACATGACATGGGTTAGTAAAATTCTGCATTTATTTATGTTGTGTATGAATATAAATAGACATAAGTCGTACAACAAAATGATTATCATATAATTAGCTTTAAAAAAGATGTCAACCAATTAACAAAGTATTTGGTGATTGTTTGATTGTACCAGGAAACTTGGATTCAAATTTACCTTCACATATACAGGGGGACGTAGAGTGTCTAGGGGAGGACTACTCCTATACTATTGTTATGTTGTTTGTGGATCTTTTCTACCAATAGTATATTGATTTGTTTAGCTTTGAAATATAAATATATTATTTTAAAAGACTAAGTACTAGTTTTGTCGTATTATATACACAAACTTCTGTATCTATATCTACTTGTCCAGATACCTAAAATCTATGTTTTCAAATGGTCATAGACACGCATGTCCTCCATAATTTAGATACATAAATGGATACGGTCATGGCGGTATCTTAGCCATTTTCAACTTTAGCTAAATCATTGATTGCATTGGAGGGTCCTTTTTCTTTATTTAAAATATAATTTTGTAAAATATTAAAAAGATGTCTTTTTTTCAATGCATGTGCTCTTTTGCTTGCATGCATGTGCATGTGGGTCTGAGAGAGAATAGAATTTTTCTAAGACCATTTTTTGATCAATTTAAAATAACAAGTTTTCTTGACATAAATCCAAGTCCACAATATTATCTGAAAATAAAAATAATTAATATCACCCATCCATGTTTTCAAAATCAAATTTATTTTAATATGAAGACAATCATTATAAAGGTTATGGGATACCTCCATTACATTATAAACCCATATAATGGCCTATAAGTGATGACCATGCATTTTCTATATGTTTTGATTATTAACTATAATGGCAGTATATGTCATCATGACGGCAATTATATATGCAGCACTATGATCATTAGCATAAATTTATATTTACTATTTAAATATGTTAAAAATCATGATATTAAATGAGGATTGCTGCTACCGAAATATAAAATATCTATGAAGTAGATTTTGCAATGTTAGAAAGTGTTATAATTCATGTTGGCTAATGATGGCCTTAAAACGAAAATGATAACATTTTTTTTAAGCCATGCAATGGTCCACCATAATTTTACGATTACTTGTGATAGTTTTCCAAAACCACATCACAGAAACCATGTGCACATTGTTTGAAGATACTATATTCCGGTAACAGATTGAAGAGAAGCAAACAAAAATTTGATTACCTTAGACTCTATAGCCTTTATAAGCAACATAAGGGAGAGCAAGACACACCAGTACGGAAGCTACAATTTTCTCTAGTATTAAAAAAGATAGATTGGCAGCATTGGCTTGTCAAGACTCCAAAGGGTGTTGCAATTAATTGGGATTCATGACATATGATCGAGAAATACGAATGTTTTGGGATGGTGATCGATTTCAGAAGAATGCTGTCATGGAAGTAATTTGATGCCATTTGAGATTAAGAGTAATTGGATGGTGATGGCCAACCGCCTTTCATGGGAGATGTCCCATGCTTATTTAATTAAATAAATCTATGACCAATAACATCTCGAAGCAAAATTTACAAACGAATTTTCTTCTTCCAAATAGCCATCAGATTAGAAGTGGATACTTGTGACCAAATAATTAAACCGGAGTCAAACCAGATTAAGCACCTGAATTTGGACTAATGAATAAGGTTAGATTTCTATACCCATAGCTGTAAAGAGTCCGGATCATAGAAAATTGTAATTTTGATGAATTGAATTCAGGTTTAGGATTTCGATTTACTTGCTCTATGGTCTGTTGGTTTGAACCAAATTGATACAAAGAGTCCTGCTATGATGATGATCTATTTGTTCATTTTTCATTAGCGCTAGTTTGGCTGTAGATGAATCAATTTGAGATGAATCTAGCTATACGACATGATGAAACATTATGTTCAAAGATCATGTGCATGTTTGAGCTTAATTTCCAATCGGTTTCTATTTGTTTTCAAGTTAATGTTTTTTTGGTAGAAGTTTTCAAGTTAATGTTTGGATTAGATTACTATTAAAGAAAAAGGGAAGAGACTTCTTCGGAGATAAAAGTGATAATGTTGCGTAAATAGATATTTAACACACACTAGCTGCTGACTCCTAATTTGAACATTGATGCTTAGCTTCTCATATCCATTTACGATCCTTTGTGTTGTTTTTATTTCATACAACTACTCTCTTATTTTTGTGTGTGAGAGAAAGATCTGCTCTTGATATTGAACCAAGTCATATAATCCAATAAATGGCATCACATTTCTACCTTCAACCTTAGTCACAAGATTGGCAGCCTAAGAATTACACAAGCAGCAAACCTTAGGCATTCCATCCAAAAGAACCATAAGAACTCAGTTAATAAAAAAAAAAAAAAAAAGGAGAAAAAAGCTAGCTAGGATGATGAAATAATAAAATACAATACTCGTAGAAACTCCAGCTCACCCATAACATGGAGCATACAAGTGTTTCATTCAATTAATCAATCACAGGTAATTCATGATTAAATTATAAGACTAGCAATGAATTGGATAATTTCTAACAGGACTACGTACTACTTTGGATTTCTGAGTAATTTGATCATTTGACCATTTACATGACTAATATTTTTAATAACTCGGAGAATATTACAACTCTTCCTTCAAACAAAAAATTTTTGCTCCTGTCGGCTGCACACATCAGCACCACATGCACCATCCTTTGTCGCACAACTCGTCCATAGTAGCAGAAAGAAAAAAAAAAAAAAAAAAGGTAAATCGCAGCAAAGGTTAGTGAGAGAGAGAGAGAGAGAGAGAGAGAGAGAGAGGCATAAGGTAGGATATTGTAGGAGAGATGGTCTCATCATCATCACTGCTTGGATTCAGACCACGACAGAGAGGATCACAATGCCGCAAATGCGGCATCTTGTCGGGTTCTTCTTCTCTGTATTCTAAGTTCGATGGTACTGCTCTTTCCACATGGGCAGCCAAAAACTATGGCAAAATATAACAGCCTGCTTGGTACTCCATTGTGTTCCATCTCCTTGACCTCTGTTCTTGTACTCTTGTCCACTAGACATTTGAGAAAGCGAAGCTTTGGTGTGATGCACTGTTTGTGTCCCCTCAAAGCTAATAACTCTGTAAAGAATGGCATGCTTTCTCCCCTTTTTGACTTCTTCGACTGCCAAAGCAAGGAGATACGCCGGTCCCGAGTTTTCCCAAGGATTGGTCGGTTGAGTTGGCGGAAGCCGGATCGTTCAGCCCGGCTTCCAGCCACGTAGGACTGAGTTTTGGTCTTGCATGGTTTTTACCTTGGCTGACTTTTCGTTTTGCATAGATGTCGTCCGGCCAGCCATTGTCGGTTTAGCTGGCCAGCACCGCTCCTCCAAAGGCAAGCTGTACATCCACATGCATGTATATATATATATATATATATATATATATAAAAGTGAATCTCTACTTAGATACCATCGGATCTAAATTGGACAATAGAATTTCATATCGATGATCTACATTGTTAGATATGATCTATTATTACTAAACTACTTACATATCAAAAATCATATGATTTAGAATCTATCCATCAAATGATCAAAAAATTGGACATTCTAACTAATATAAAACTATATATAGAGAGAGAGGTAGACTAAGCTCCAGTTTACCTTTCCGATCTGTCGGATTTTAGTTCAAATCTGATTAATTTTCCTCCATCCAATCTGCATAAATCTCTATATAAAAGAAGTTAACAGTCACTTTTTTTATTTATTTGGATTTAAAAAATATAAAAAAAGCCACTCTATTAATGTGGAGGAGATGAAAAAAATATAAAAAAGTTCAAACCATTAATATAGATGAGATGAAAAAATATAAAAAAATTAAATCATTAATATGAATGGGATAGCAAAATATAAAATATCACACCATTAATACGGATGGGATGAAACTCCACATGCTCCAAAGATTGAGATTCGAGTTTGTGTTTATTGTGAAATATTTTTGTTTATCTTACGAAGTTTATATTTATTCTAGAGCATTTCTGCTCTTTCTTTTTTGATTTATTTTAGATTTTTTGTATTTATTCTAGATAAATTTGTGTTTATTCTAAAAGAATTTATATTTATTTCATCAAAAGTTTGTATTTATCCTACATAGTTTGTATTTATTGGAGGAAGATGGAAGGTGGCTTGTCCCATCCATATTAGTGGTTTTAGTGATAAATACAATTTTTTTAGGATAAACAGAAATGCTTCAAAATAAAATACAGGCTTTATGGTGATATATATATATATATATATATATATATATATATATATATATATTATATATATATTATATATATATATATATATATATCTGTGTGTGTGTTATCACTTGATGCATATACTAGGACATCTCCAAATCATATGATTTTTAGTGCATATGTAAATAGTTTAAAAGTAGATCATACCCTATGGCTCGAATCATCCATATGAAACCTTATATATATTGTTTAGTATATATTTGACTAGATCTGAGTGGAGATCAACCTAAATATAGCCAAGTCTAGTTCTATCTCTTTATATATAATATATAACATATAGAGAGGTAGACTAATATATAACAGAAGATGGAAGTCTCAAAAAATTTTATACCAAAATCATATAATTTGAAGATTCCTAGCCTATGTATTAATCAATCGATAAGTTAGATAGATTAAATAATATTGAAATACTATATATTTTCTTGACTATTTGATGCATAGGATAGAGGTCTTTAAATTGTATAATTTTTTATATATAAGTAGTATAAAGATAGTAGATTATATCCAATTAATTGCTCAAATTATTAATGTGGGATTCAATTGTTTGATCTAAACTTGATTGGTTTTAAGTTAAGATCTATTCGCATATAGCTATATTCCTATCTTTATATATTATATTATATATTATCTATATGATATGTTATATAAGTATACATACATAGATAAGTATTGAATATGCATTATGTAATAGCATTTTTAATCTTGGCAAAATGGGGGCATCCGACAGCCTTATCTTATTTTTGTAAGAAAAAGAGACTAGGATTGCATTGGGACTAGAACTTATCTATGCGGTGAAGATGAAGAAAGAGGAAAGAAGATGAAAAAAAATGAAATGAATAATAAAGGAAGAAGACAAGGAAAGAAATTAAGAAATGAAAATGGAAGAAATAGAAGAATGAAGCAAGAAGAAAAGAAAAAAAATTAAAGGATGAGAAAAAAGAAGGAAAAGAAAGAAGAAGAAAAAGGAAAAAAAAAGAGAGGAAGAAGAAAAAAAAAATGAAGAAAAAAAAAAAAAGAAGGGAAAGAAAAAAGAATAAAAATAAAAAAAGAGGAAGAAGAAAAAGAAAAAAAGAAAGGAAGGAAATAAAAAAGAAATAAAGAAAAGAAGATAGAGCTAGAGAGTGTGTGTGTGTGTATTTATTGAGATGCTTTACTAGGACAACCATCGAAATGAGATGTATAAGAAACAGAGCATCTCATTCTAAAAAAAGTGGAATCCCTTATTTCACGGGATTTAAAATCTTATTATGAATTATATGTATAAGATCTCATTTCTTATTATTTGATCTAATATATATATTGAATATATATTGATTTTCATACATAATAAATGACTAATATAGTTTCTACCAAAAAGATGACTATTATAGTTTAAAGTAAAGAGAAATACTTTGTGAAAGAAAACAATACTATCTCAAAAGCACCCCACTAAGAAAAAAGCATGCACACACACAATAATCAAGCAAGTAAAATAGTGAAGCAGCAAGAACTCTTTATTTAATTGATTTAACATTTTGGACATTCATGTCAGCTAACACTTTTTTAATTAGAAGTTGGGTCTTATTCTAATGGTCATAATTCTTAATTTGCTTAATAACTCTATATTCTAAATTCAAGTTTTAAATGATGCTTTTCCAAGTATGTGCACCTAAATAGTTATAATATGGTTGGATCACTATTCCGTTTTTTCAAAAATACATTTTTCAGAATCAAGACCACTTTAGGCTTGAGTCTTGAACGGTGCATTCACAAGTATATATATCTAGACAATTATAACTAGGATTTTGTAACCAATTCTTTCATCCTATTACAAGTTTGAATGCATTTTACATTTTAACATTAATATATTATGAATTGTTGATGCAGTTTAAATTAATGAGAAATGATATGTAGAAGATAACAAAGCTACCTCATATCCACCCGACTCTCTCTTTTCCCCCCCAATTTACACTCCAACCAAAAGTTTATTATTTATTTATTTATTATTCTTACCAAAGAACCAGAAGTTTATTATCCAATGTGATACCACCGATCCTCTACTAGGGAAAATGAATGATCACACCAATTCTCTTCTATCATATAGAATAGATAATTGAGCGAGTAAAATAATGGATGCGCATGGACTCTTTACTTAGTTGATCCGACATTTTGGTCATTTTATATCAACTGATATTTTTTGAGAGTTGTGAACTGAGATCATCTTGATGGTCACACCCTTTTCTTTTAGGAACCAAAGTACCTAGGTTCCAAGACTTAAATAGTACATATCTAATTATTTGCATTCACATAATTACAATGAGGGTGTGGACTTCTCTCCATTTCTTCCAAAAGAATATTTTTGAGAATTAGGACAGGTGACAGCCAACTCAATACCAGATTGACTGTAGGATCAAATCTAAGTCCCTTGTATTAATTAATAAAAAGACTTGATCAACTTGTCGGCATTCCCTATATATATTGCGTGATATATTAGTGTTTATAAAATTCTGATCTTTTTATCAAAATAAATTGATTTTTTGAGAAACTTATGGTGATAAATTGCTACGTTGAGACAACTTGCTACCAAATTGCTGAGAGAGAGAGAGGGGGCAGTTGCCGGATATTGAGAACCAATGTTCTCATTTAATTTCTTTCTTTGTTTGTTGAGATTTGATTGCTACGTATGGATGGAGCTCTCCTGGCTTCCAGGATGGCTCTTGAGGTTTCTAAACGAAATTGTCCACGAATTCTTGGGATGGTTACGGGGCTGACTGAGAGGCGGCCGGTCCAAGCCAGGAGCGGTCGGTGTTTTCTGAGAGACCGCCCAATGCTTTGGAAAACGCATCCGTGGGCTACTTTTCCTGGATCTTTGCTATCCTCGTGTTTTGCAGTACATGGTTTTTAAATATGTTGGGGGTCCCCTTTGGCAGACATATTTGTCCCTCCCCGTTCAAAATTCCAATAGGTCTCTCTCTCTCTCTCTCTCTGGGTTTTAATTGGTGTGTCCAACAAATTAAGAAACGTCCACCAAAGTATGCCGTCAGAGTAAAAGAGACGTAGGTAGACTTGTAAAAGGTTGGTAAATTTAGTTTCACTTGGTAGCTGTTTGCTGTGTGAGCGTCATGTCTGAGCTACGTAGCCTCTGCTTTGGCCCACGAACCATTGATTATATTTGGTTCAAGCAAGATCCGGGTTCTTCGCGAGTCCAATGCTGGTGGTGGCCATGGTGTAAGCCAAGGTGTAGGTCCTTTCTCTTTGGGCTATTCCTGACCTGATCTGCCAACTTTGGGTTGGATAAATAAGTTAATTTTTGGGGAACTTAATGATTGGTCCCTATAATGCGGACCGAAGTACTCCAACAAAACATCCCTATCGACCCACTTTCTAACACTCGAACCACCGCTTGCAATTCTTTTTAATTTCCGGTCCCTCTGGAAATACAGACGCCTGGTATGGCGATAAATGGGGGAGGGAATGGAACTTAAAAAACTGGTCCACAGCCCCCCCCCCCCCCTTCATATCATTACACGTGAGCCTTAGGAGGGTCCGTGTGCTTTCTTTTTAAAATTAATTTATAGCTTACTTTTAACGGATGAGACATCGTTTGCAACTTTTTATCTCCGTTAAAAATTCTATGATACGAATATTTTTATAGCCATTGCCACATATGCTTTTCAAGAAAATATGATATTATGTATTATAATCAATGTATTGATAGCTACTAACTTAATTAGCCGGCAATTAATTAGCACGCATCTTTTAATGGACTTGCTCTTGAATGATATATGTGAATCTTAATTTTGATATGTGACATTATGATAGCCATTGTCACATAAACATTTTGGCTAATCATATTTTTCAAAAAAAAAATAATATTACATATTATAACCGATCTATTGATAGCTGCTAACTTAATTGGTTGGCAATTAATTGGTACCCTTCTCTTAAAGGACTTGCTCTTGAATGATATATATGAATGTTAATTTTGATGGTGGCACATTGCCATGATATTGTTCACAAAAAATTGAATAGTTAATTTAAAATCATTTTCTAGTAGCTATGCTTGGGAAATAAATAGTTTATATAACAAAATAATTTTATTTTTACTCATCATATATACTTTATATTTGTAAAAAATATATGAAATTAAACTTTAATATGTAAATAATTGAAAGATCAATAATGTTATTATGAGAACGGAATCTATAAAACAGTATAATGATAATATATATCTCCTGGATTGATACTACTGTATATGAGAATATTAGGAAGACATTTGTTATTTTTCTTTCTAAAGAAAAATAATTAAACTTCTGACCCCCCCCACCCCACACGCACACAAAAAAGAAAAGAAACAAAAAAAAGAAAAACACTTAAACATGCATTCACAAAATGTATTTCACAATATTTTTGTTTAGTATGGGATGCCAAGAGTCTCTCAATGTCCAATGTCCCTTGCCAGAAGCATGTACATAAAACATGCGTCACATATGATAACATAATTTCATCACATATAATAAAGACAATAATATAATGAAGTTTTTCAACATGTTAAAACATGTTTTATAATTAGATCCACCATGATGATTTCCCAACTCCAACAGCCCTTAGTGCTCGCCACCTTTGATGGTAGAGGAGGGACCCCAGCCTCCGATGCGCATCATTTCTATGCGGACGTGGACACCTTAGATTTCTTTTACTCAGACAGCGCAGGTGCATGCGCTGCCTGCTTGAGGACAGTTGGATCCATACGCCAGGTTCTGCTCCATCTTCCAGCACATCAAACACTTTCTTCCACCAGTAATCCATGCCACGTGGCCCGCTCCCTTGGTCCCACCGCATAAATCGGTCACGCCTATATATGCTCGTTGGCCACCCTCTCATTTCATAAACTTCGAACAAAACATATTGTGAGAGAGCTCGGAGCGAAACGAATTCTGATCTCTTTCTGACTGTCTCTCAAAATCCCCAAAAGTCGTTTTGTTTGGTGTTTCTCGCCATTAATTTGATCCCCTGCGAAGTCTCCGCTCAAAAAGCTGTCTTTTTTCCGCTCAAAATTTGAGCAAAAAACGCATTTTTTTTTATTTTTTCCCGATTTAGGGACCGAATTCGGAGGATTGAGAGCCAAGGTCTCTGGCATGGACTCCCCGGAGACGTAGAATATCCGGCTCCCCTTCAATTCTGCTATTTTTTCTCCCATTTTTTGGTCTTCTTCGCGGAGAAAGAGGTG
The DNA here is from genome assembly GCF_000442705.2 of Elaeis guineensis. Classification (NCBI taxonomy): domain Eukaryota; kingdom Viridiplantae; phylum Streptophyta; class Magnoliopsida; order Arecales; family Arecaceae; genus Elaeis; species Elaeis guineensis. The sequence continues at coordinate 31,919,023 of NC_025997.2, read as the reverse complement.
GGGTGTGGGTGAGAGGAAGAGAGAGAGAGAGAGAGAGAGGTGGGCGAAGCCGTGTGGGGTGTTGGGGGCGACGAGAGAGAGAGAGAGAGAGACAGAGTCAACCATGGCGTTCGATCTCGGGGCTCATTTGGTGCGGCTGGGGATCTTGTCGTCGACGTCCGACCACACCTCCGTGGTGTCCATCAACCTCTTCGTGGCACTGCTCTGCACCTGCATCATCATCGGCCACCTCCTCGAGGAGAACCGATGGATGAACGAGTCCATCACCGCCCTCGTCATCGTGAGTGCCGATAAAGTTTCCATCTTTGGTCACATTTCCGACAACGGGTTCTAATTTGACCGCTTCTTTTGTTGCAGGGGCTATGCACAGGGGTGGTCATCCTGCTGACGACCAAGGGGAAGAGCTCTCACATCCTTGTCTTCAGCGAAGACCTCTTCTTCATCTACCTTCTCCCGCCGATTATATTCAATGCGGGGTATATTTTCTTGAAATTGTTTAAGTGTTCTTTTAGATCTTTTTCATCTTTAGGCTCTATGTTTGTTTCTTTTTTTCACTGTAGATGGGTTCTGTCCTTTTGTTTGCTTTAACTTTTCTTTTCCCTTAAAATTGAGGCACACTGCATGCAGGCAATCAATTTATGAATTTTGTTTTGATTCCCAAATCCTTAAGAACGAATCAGGTAAAATGTATCTTTTTTTTTTTTTTCCTTTTCTTCCTCCTTTTTTGTTTTACTATGAGCATCAATTTTTATGTTGGACAGATGGGATCAGATTAATATATAATTAATTTGCTCGGTAGTTATTCAGTGGCAGATGATCGCATTCATATTCCTGAGGACCTGATCATGATCGATTTTCATATCTGAAAGAGCCATATGGCAGGAGAGGGTGTTGCCATCTAGTAGATCAATATTGTTATTTCTGTAACTCTGGAACAGAATTATAGAAAGGAAGAGGAATTAAAGGAATATATCTGAAATGACTTTACTTTGTTGTAATGAGTTTTGTGTGCTAGGAATTTCAGTTGTTCATACTGCTGAACAGAAATAGTTATGCTAATGGTTCTGGTTGAAATTGTTGCAGAGAGAGACTTGGCAGTTAGCGCAAACAGTCATTCTGATATTGTTAAATGTGAGATAAGGTTTTTGAGGCTACTTTTTAAAGTTTATTGCCCCCAGAAGGAGATGTTGGAGGTATGAAGTCTTTGGACAGCATGAAATGGTGTAACTTAATTAAGAAGATGCAGTCAAGCAATTATAGTGACTGGGCCTCGAGGATCAGAGATGGTCACCTTGTGTTTTATAGTGTTTCTATTAGTGGAGTAGCTCTTGCTGGTGACAATAAGATGATGGCGATGCTGTAGGCATCCTGACAAGCTGACCCTCAAGAGCATGACACTAATATACAGATGTATAAAAAAATCTGGGGGAGCTTACTAATGGTAAAATTACAATAGAGTTGCTTTAGACATTTTAAAGAATTAAATATAGAGCATGGCACTTACGATATGGGGAGAGAGGAAAATTTTTAGCTAAGATTATATCTTATTATATCCTAATATGTGGAAATGACTGAAACTGGGTGCGTAGCATGAAAGTTGGTTCTTGCTTTTGGAGCTTCTTGTAAGGACGGCTGTGAGTCTGGTTTACTTGGTGCCTGCAAGGCTGCTACTCTTCCGTGTCAGCAGAGTTATTGAGTGGCTTATAGTTTCCTTTTAGACAGCCTTCTGTACTGGACCTGATCTAGGTTATGCGGCATATTATTTGTTAATGGCTAGTTAAAAATGCAAATGTAGTTATGTACCATTGACTATTAATTATTTGTAAAATGATAGCATATTCTATATGCAAAGATGAAGCAAGCACTTACTGGCATATGTGGCCTTTTGAAGTCACTTCAACAGAATAAGCATCTTATTTGGTGATATCTTTTCTCATGTGATGATTCCTCATACCTGTCAAAAGACATATGCATAAATAGGATATCAAAGAATTTAATTTTGAGCAATTTACCAAGTTCCAAACAACTAAAGCTCTAAGAAGGCTATGGAAAACACTAAATTGTATAGGTGTAATGAATTTCGTGCAAGGCAAGGTGACCTCACCATAAAGATCACCCAGATTCTAAATATTATATAAATTTAAGATAATTATCTAGATAAAAACGAATTTCTCAAAAATTAAAAAAGGATAAGGGCATAACACAAAATGAGAGCTTGCCAGCAGCAAATGATACTTAATGGGAAAAAAAAAAAAATGCAGAGCAGAAGCATTGGAACAAATTGCTCACCCACAATCGCACACCAATGCAATCTCCATTCTTGGACAAATGGTTATATCTAAAAACTCCATGTTGTTCTAGTACATCAGCAATAAGTCAGGCCTCCTCTAAATATATTTACTGTTTGGAAAATTTGTAGAACTTCGTCCTCATAATTGCTAATCACCAATATTATAACAGTAGCTGTATTCTTTCTGTTTCGGTTAGTACAGATGAAACTTAAGTTTTTTATAGCATGAAAGAGAGGAAAATTGAATCTAGTTCATATCATATTGCACAAACAGCCTTGCTCAGTTTGAGAGCATTGGCAATGCATTAAATTTTTGGATCTTTTCATGTAATTAACCCTAATTCGTTTATTCATCTTGAAAAATTCTTTACCTTTCATGCTGAGCCCAAGTGCTTCTTCAAAATCTAGGCCGTAAAATAACTAACTTTTTAATTCAACAATGATTGACGGTTTCATAGTTAGACCTTGATTGTTTGCTTATTCTTTTGTAACAGGTTCCAAGTAAAAAAGAAACAATTTTTCCGCAATTTCATGACTATCATACTGTTTGGTGCAGTTGGGACACTAATATCCTTTTCCATTATTTCTCTTGGTAAGCACTTCTTTTTGGTATTTATGAGCAATACCTTTTACAGACTCCTGAGTCTAAGTTATCAGAATGAATTCTAGTGCAGAATTGTTGTCTCATGATAACCATAAATCTGTAAATATCATTTTGTTGAGCAATCATATTTTTTAGATTCAAACTGCTAAACAAAAATGCTGAAACTAAACTTTTCTAGTTTCAGATCCAATTCTATAGCACTTGTTGAAGATATATTTCATACCTGCATCATATTCTGTGGCTATATTTCATGGGTAGGTGTATTAGGTCCTTCAATATAGGATTCTGCAGTTTGGAGTCCATAGTGTTGGTTGTTGCTTATCTGTGGATATTGCTGTTGACCTCATGATAGGTCCCGCAAATTGAGTACTGCAAGTCTTGTCAAAACCCTTTGGCTCTGTTGAAGAAGCACATAGGACTGAGGCAAGTTTAATTCAGAATAGTTTCAGGATAATTCTGAGAATAGTTCATGACAAAATGCTACATGCCTGGGATTAGATTTACAGAAAGGCTTCCGACCTAGGTTCAATGCCAGTTGTTGTAGCGTTCAGGTCAAGTATAGCAGGAACTGATATGAGGTTGTTTACTGGCTCTTATGCCATGAACCGCCTGAGTGGATTCAAACATTAAACTATATGAAAACTAACAAAAATATAATATACTCCAGAAAAGGTAAAACTTTACAAAAAGAACTAAAGTTTTTTAGATGAATTTTGGCTATTAAGGATTGGTTACGTGCAACTTTGTCCTGAAACTAGATGTTGGTTGTAGTATATTATATAATAATAACATGCATATTCAGCATTTTTATCCATTGCTGATGTTGTCCTTTACAACACGGTTTACAAGAAACAAGGATCAATGTATTATATCTCTGTAAGGAGTTGACTTACATCATAATCCTGTTATTTAGTCATTCATAAATGAAAAATTTATAAACCATTTCAGCTACATAGATTATTAGCATGATTTCCTATCAGTTCAATATGGTGTGTCATTTCAATATGATGTGAGATTAATTAGAATAAAGGAGTAGAAAAATGCGTAAATCTTTTAGCACCAGTCTGCATGATGAATAGTCCTGTCCTCATAGGAGTTGTTTTGATCCAATTTGTCCTTTTATTTACTTGTCTTTCTTTCTAGTTTTACATATCTTCTTTTTACCTTTTGGTTGGCTCTGATGCTTAACACAGGAGCTGTTGAATTTTTCAGAAGAATGGATATTGGTTCACTAGACATTGGAGATTTTCTGGGTAAACTCTTTTATGACCATGATTTCTCTTTCTTCATATCTTTGTTTCCTGTACATTATGCTCTCCTCTTGCTACTCTGTTATCTCTGGGTCCTCATTGCTATTTACATTTCTATATTTGCAGCTATTGGGGCAATCTTTTCTGCAACAGACTCTGTCTGTACCCTGCAGGTATGAAAAAACTTCCTTAGTTATGTTTTTAACATATAAGAATTTACTAGACTAAGAACTGTTTTTTGCTCCTAAATCAGGTTCTTAACCAGGATGAGACTCCTTTACTATATAGCTTGGTCTTTGGTGAAGGTGTGGTCAATGATGCCACATCGGTTGTACTTTTCAATGCAATCCAAAATTTTGATGTTGGCCACATTGACGCCATCATTGTATTGAAGTTTGTGGGGAACTTCTTTTACTTATTTTTCTCCAGCACCTTCCTTGGAGCATTTGTAAGTACATTCTATTTATATTACTTAGAGCCAGTATACAGAGGATATACTTTTTCCTTCCTCTTTTTAAAAGATTGTGGTATATTATATGGTATCACTTTATTTTTTGTTTGCAGACTGGATTGCTTAGTGCATACATCATCAAAAAATTGTACTTTGGAAGGTTTGTCCATGAACTTAGTCTTTCTTAACTGTCTTCTGCTGCAAGTTTATGTATAAAAAAAGGTTCTTTTCTTTCTGTGACAAAATTGGAGAGTTAAAATGATGTTTTCTTTGTTATCATTTTAGTCTGGGTAATTCTTAGTAATAGCTGATTTTAGAAGTTCTTAACTAGTTAATGCTGGTGCAGTTTTAAGTGAATGATCAAAATCAACATCTTTTGAAGTTTTGTTGTATAAAATACCACTGCTGATATAATTCTAAATTTCAGGCATTCTACTGATCGTGAAGTTGCTCTTATGATGCTCATGGCTTACCTTTCATATATGCTGGCTGAGGTGAGAGTCTTGTTGACTGTTTAGATCCTACTTTTTCCTTTCAAAAACATCTAATGCCTAATGCTTTCGTTGTCTCCAGCTGAGTACATTCTGAAGGCTTTGATTTTTGTTGCAGTTGTTAGATTTGAGTGGAATTCTGACAGTATTCTTCTGTGGGATAGTAATGTCACACTACACCTGGCATAATGTGACAGAGAGCTCAAGAGTTACCACAAAGTATGTTGGTTTTAAAATGCCCTAAATGATGGAGTAGTTGCTTTTCATTCTAATCTTCATTTCCCATGTTTAGTCAGTACAACTTATTATACTAATCTTCCCCCCCCCCTCTCCCTCTCCAACTTGCTAACTTTTGCAGGCATGCTTTTGCAACCTTGTCATTTATCTCCGAGATTTTTCTCTTCCTTTATGTTGGAATGGATGCATTGGACATTGAAAAGTGGAAATTTGTTAGTGACAGGTATAAGATATATATCATTCTGGATATGTTTTTGAACATCCATCATTCCAAGAACAGAATAGAGTATGTGCCTGGAAATGTTTCTGAGAATGTGCAAATGTTGGCCACATTAACTTCTCTCTTTTTTTTTTGGAAAAATATTCTGTTGTATCATGGTAAAATATCACTTTAAATGAGAGAGGTCGGCATGTTATATGTTGCAGTTTGGTACTGTTGCTTAAGATGTCCTGTTATATGCATTTAAAACTCCAACTTCTATCACCTATTATATCATTTGTAGGTTTGGATGCATAGATACTTGTGAGTAATGTAAGAGTTACAAGAAGGTTCTAGTGCTGTATATAATTTTTATTGTATGAGAGAGTTTTCTATAGATTCTATTCTATTCGGGCCTAGTAATATACTATTGTGAGTGATGTGGATGAGAGTAACCTTACCTTTTGAAGTAGAAGTTGCAGAGCAATGATGTAGGACCTGTTAGTTCATATCCTGCTTATTTGCTTTGAAGTAGGGATCTTGTTTTTATTCCTACTTTATATTATCACTATTAGCACATAAGTATGAAATTGTAAATCAAACTTACACATGCACAATATAAAGCAAACTATGAGGATTGCCCGCGTCAAGGAGCGTTGGGCCTGCAAATGAACCAAATTGAAAAATGAACAGTTCAATCTTTGCTCAATACATGCTTATTTGTGCTTAATGTAGGTCACATGGCCGATCTATATCTTGACATATCCTGTGCAATTTCTCTTCACATAACTTGGGAAAACATTAGTGATTTATATTCATCCCCCATCTAGTCTAGTTCAAAGAGAAAACTCTACCTTAGAAATTTCTAAACATATGACACAAAATGGTCATTTGGAACTATAAAGCACGAATACTTTTGCATGTTGTATCATATTGAATACTGCTACCTTTTGGATGCTTCTAGGATATATATTGGATACTTATTTTAGGTATCGTATTTTTCAAAATCCCAAAATTTGAATATATACCTGATACGCTTATTATATTCATCTATACATGTGTGTATATATGAGTACGTATATGAATGTTGACCTTTTAACGATGAATATGAATTTTGAAGTTTGCAATGTTGATATTATTGTATGGGGTAAGGATTTCAACCTATTATGTTGAATGATAACTAAATGATGGAGTTTGTGAATGTTAATGTTATTGTGTAAGTATGGACTATGTTCTTTTGATTACTCCGAATACTTCACGAATACTCTCTCTCTCTCTCTCTCTCTCTCACACACACACACCACACACACACACACACACATATCCATATTTTGTATGCTAGCTGTGTCATAGCCTACTTTTTCAAGATTTTTATCAAGATATTCATATTATGTTGTATCTGTATCCTGTATTTGTATCTATATTTTATAGCTGGAGAGTCTAAAAGATTTCATATATTGACAAAAAGGGGATTATAACACCCATTTATTTCTAGCAATCCATCTTGGCCATTCACCTGTCTGTGCTTCATCTATGTAAACCATCTTCATCGGGAAGAGACTCTTGCATAGCCCTTTAAACCCTAACCCTAGCCTTAAAAGGTCACTATTCAGTTAATGACTCTTAGGATCCATATGCATCATGACTCCCCCCCCCCTCTCTCTCTCTCTCTCTATCTGATTCTAATAACTCTTATGTGGTCCATATAGCTTAATGCTTATTCAACAGTTGATCTGTAAGTCTGGAACTCTCATGCACTCTTCTTTAGCCTTTTTAACCCATTGGGGTTGCGGTTATACCTTCTGGCTTTCCATTCACACCTCATGCTGGTTGGGACTACCTTTGACCATAAAGAAGCCACTGTAATAGGCTGGATCTGCTACCCTTCTGCTCTCATTGCTGCATGATGCAATGTTCAAGATCCTTCATCTACTTATTAGTCTATTCAGTGGCATCATATTAATTAAAGCCACTTTGCAACCTTATGGAAGTCCTTGTTTCATTTTCAAATATCTTGCTTTTGAGGTTGTTTTTAAGTTTTGGCTCTCACTTGGCAATTATCTAGTTGAGCGAATCATATTACTCTCAGTATGATATGACTGCCCATCAACACTGCAGTATAAATTTGTAGGAGCAGATCCACCAAATTATTTGAATAGCATGTGCAGTCAATTTATCTTACTTTGATTCTGTTTAGATCATCCATCTTTTACGTCAATAGACAAGAATAATGTCATTGTAAAATGGACTCATTTAATGATATCATGTAGACTAAAACAACAAGGTCAATGGAGATTACCTCATGTACTTGGTGAATTTATGGATGTCAATATATGAGTTATATATATAACTTTTCGGCATTTTTGTATGTGGGGTTTTGTTATTTGTCATAGCATGCCCTCTCCTCTCCTCTCTCTCTCTCATATAACAGGATCAAATTATTTTGGTAACTAACATGTTATTCTCCTTTGCAGCCCTGGAAAATCAATTGGTGTTAGTTCAATTCTACTAGGCTTGGTTTTGGTTGGAAGAGCTGCTTTTGTTTTCCCACTCTCTTTTCTGTCCAACTTAACAAAGAAGTCTCCAGATGAAAAAATATCCTTTAAGAAGCAAGTGGGTATTCAATATTTATGGTTGTCGCATTTGTGTTTGAACCACTACTAACGTATATCCATGCATTTTCTTTGACAGATTACAATATGGTGGGCAGGTCTTATGAGAGGTGCAGTGTCAATTGCACTAGCGTACAATCAGGTTATATTGGAAGTTCATTGACATTTGAAGTTTTATTTTTAATTAAATTTGAAATTTTTATGAATATTATTAATGCCTGCATGTTCCATTACTTTTCATATTGTCAATTATGCATTCTGAGACATGATTATTTATTTAACAAGCATTTGTCATTTGGTTGCCAAAGGATCATTTGTTCGATAGGTGGCTTGTCACTTGAGGAATTGTCACCTTTTTTATTTTTCCAATTTCAGAAGCAAAGGATGCAATTTCAGCATTGTAACAATGAAATAATCTATTATTTATTTTTCAAAACAAACCCCAGTTAAAATGGAAGGCAAAGTTCTTTGACATAATCAGTCTTCATGATTAGTTATTTTTTTCCCAAAATGGATTAAACATGCAAGCAAATTCCACATGAAAATATATTGATTGATACATCCTTGAAATTATCTGAGTCCTAACCAGATGAACAACCTAACTCGAAGGGAAGTAGCCCAAACATTGTTTTCTCTATTTGTCTTTTTCTTTCTTTTCTTTACTTTTCTTTTCCTTTTCCCTTTTTCTTCTTCTTCTTCTTCTTCTTCTTCTTCTTCTTCTTTTTTGAGTTAGATAGGGGGAGAGGGAGAGGGAAGGCCCATCCAAGGTAAATTACCCAGGTCAAGATTCTTGGGAATTTACGATCTAAGACTTGAGTGCAAAACCTCCCTCCAACGAGTGGATGGACACGACAACTAGGGCACTACACAGTTCTTTTCATGTTACTGCTGTTATTTGCTGGGCGTTGCATTTTCTAAATTATGTGGTCGTTATCCTTTGCCACTTTTGTAATGCTCTTGCTTGTTAAGTTTTTTACCTCTTAATAAATGACACATTTTAATGAACATTTGCAGTTTACAAGATCTGGCCATACACAACTGAGAGGCAATGCAATGATGATCACCAGCACCATAACGGTTGTCCTCTTTAGCACTGTGGTAAGATATCTAATTACCCCCACAGGTGCATGCCATTGGTCCTGTACTCAACAACGTATATCAGCAATTGAAATTGGAGCTGGTGAAGTGTCAAAAGTTATATATGAATTTTACCAAAAAGAAAACATGAATTTATGACCATTTGGATGTGAACAATATATTTATAGTAAGTTAGAGAACTGCTCTCAAGTCTCCCTGCTGGCGTGACAAATAAGTTTCTGCTCAATTATAGCTCTTTTTTAAAAAAATAAAATGTCAATTTGATAAATTCCTCTCTTATCATGAAGCAGCTACATAAATCAAGAGTAGAATAATCTGATTTTTTTGACACCTGGAAGTAGTTCCATGTCAAATATATGGCTTTATCTCTTGTTCAGCCAATATTTCAGCTTATTATCTTCTCAATTAATTCCTTAGCATGACCCTGTGTGGCATATTACAGTGATATGTTATGCTTATTTTGCACTTACTGTTTGGCACCAACATGGAATTCACCAGTTCTGTTGTTGGATTTAAATACGTTCTCTCTTGCCTGTTTATATTTCACATGGTCCCCATGTTTCCATTCAGAACTTAGGCTGTGGCAATTATAAGTTTTCAATTTAGAGAAAAATTAATCAGACTTGAGTCTTTGATTGAATTTCGTCAGTGTAGGAAACTGTATACATTGCATTCATATAATTCGCTCATATTTTTCTGAAAACGTTTTGGTGATATCCTGATTGTTTTGATCATTGTTGTGCTTCCTCAGGTTTTCGGGATGATGACAAAGCCTCTGATAAGGGTCTTGCTGCCTCCTGGTGCAAAGCATTACGGCAGCATGTCCTCTGAGCCCTCAACTCCAAAATCTCTCCTCGCTGCACTCCTTCCAAATGGGCAGGAATCAGAAGTTGAAGCTGGAGGACAAATTGAACGGCCAAGTAGCCTCCGGATGCTCCTTAGCAAGCCAACTCACACAGTGCACTACTATTGGCGCAAGTTCGATGATTCATTCATGCGCCCGGTGTTTGGTGGGCGAGGTTTTGTTCCTTTCGTGCCTGGTTCACCCACAGAGCAAAGCCACCATGGGTTGGAGTGAACCAAAAAAGAAAGGAAAGACAGGAAAGAGGATAGAAAAGAAAACCAACATCTAATATTCTTTGGTTTGATTGCTTTTGGTTATATGCCTATCAAGGTAGTGCCTGGTCATGGTATTGTTCATTGGGCTTTGAAAGGATTTGCATGGAAAGGTTGGAGTGTTGTGCTGTATCTTGGTCGTGTAATTTGTCTCCTTTCATGTGTATTTCTAGCGCCATTTGATGCAGTTCTGAGAGAGGACTAACATGCTTGTTGTCAAATTTTTGTAACTTGGGGGGCTTTGTACCTTGATCTCTAGTGTTGTATGAATAGAAGTTTTCCTGTTGTATCAGTACTTTGGAAGAATAAAAAAGAAAACACATGCAGAGGCATGCTGATTATACAAAAACATTGCCAGCTTTCTTTCTTTCTTCAGGTTTACGTGCTAAAATATTATCTGTATCAATCCAGAAAATTGGAATGTTTTGTGTGTTGTAAGGTAGATCACTCTTTCCAGTCTCTCTCTCTGTTTTTTTTTTTCCCCTTCTCAAATTTATGGTATCATAATTGACATATTGGGAATTCTCTAGCATGAAAGTCTGATTTTAGGGAGATTTCTTAACATATCACAAGTAAATGATACTGACCTTTCAGCGTTTTGGAAATATACACACAATCGCCTACCACTATCTTCTTTTAAATAGGCTAATGAATTTCATCACTCTCTAACCTAATTGAAATTTTCAAACTTAAAATTTTTGGAACTTGGATCAACCGGCGTGCTGCTAAAATTTGGTAAATTATATGAAAATATCTTGAGTTTTAATAAGCATATTTCTTTGGCCAAGTTTTAATAATCATCACAAGTACAATAGATGGGAATAATATAGCCAAACAAAAAAATTTGAAATTTGAAAAAAATTAAAAAAAATAATTAAAAAATATGAGATATTTTAAGATTCAAATAGGTTAGACGGTGAAGGTGTCAACAAGATCATTAGGTTATTTAACAGAAAGATAATAATAGGAAAGATATAATATATATTATGCGTATAGCAAAAATTAAATAGTGGAATGTATATTTTTGAAATGTTAGATGTAAATCTGTAATTATCTTTTGGGTGGATGTCTGGCCAGGATACCACTTTCCAAGATCCTTTCAGTACCACGCGATGCAGCAGAAAGAAAGAAGAAATAAAACAAAAGAAAAAATAATCAAAATACGTGGATCAGCCACAAAAGGGCTCGCCTCCACGGGGCATGCAAACTTTACTATGAAAAAGAAAATTTTACAAGAAGAGACTTCACCCTCAATCCTTGTACACCCAATTCTCTCTCACCTAAAGTTCCCTCACAAAAGCTCTCTCTCTCTTGGAGACCCCCCCTGAAGAGCCTGGCGACCGCTGTCCAGGAGCCTCCTGCTCCTTCTCTCACAGCAGCCTCACGCCTCTCTCTCTCCTCTGGTTCGTACGGCCTTCGTACGGCGAGAAACCCGAGCACCTCCCCTTCTCTGTTCGTCTCAGGCCTTTTTAAAGGCTTAAACGTTGATTTAAACTTGATTAGAGAGGGATTAGGAGTCTTAAACAAAGCCAAAAAACCCCTGGACCGTCGGATCAAGACCGGGAGCCCTCTGGGCCCTTAGATCATGCTCCGGTCCACGGAATAGTGCCGTGGACCGCGAGAAATGCATGGGAAACGCCCACGCGGTCCACAAGCCACGCCGTGGACCACCCGGTCCACGGTGGACCGGGGCAAGGGGGGCCAGCAGGCCGCTGGCCTGGGCCGGCCCGTGCGCGCAGGCCTGGGCCGCGCCTGCGCGAGGGCCTGCGCGCGCCTGGGCCGCGCGCCCGCTTGGCCGCGCACCCGCTTGGGCCGCGCACCCCGCTGGCCGCGCGCCCGCCTGGGCCGTGCGCCTGCCTGGGCCGCGCGCCCGCCTGGGCCGCGGGCCTGGGACGCGCGTCCCGCACGGGCCTGGGTCCCGCATCCCACGCGCCGCCGCCTGCGGCCGTGCTGCTGCCGCCCACCGTCGGTGGCCGACGGTCCTCTGCCGCCTCGATTCTCGTGCCGATTTCAAAATCTCGTATCTCCTCCATCCGAGCTCCGATTCAGGTGATCTTGGTCTCGTTGGACTCCGTTTTTCTCCGCGAACCTCACTGTGGGCTCAATGTGGGCTGAATCTCGAGGCATCAAATCCTAACAATCTCCACATCGACTCGATATTCGGCCTCCTCCAAACTCTGAGAGCTTCTGGATCTCCTCGCCCCCATGCCCTGGGGCAATCGCCTGCTGATCATGGATGGGCAAACATGGGAGTCGAGCCAGGCTGCTCGATCCCATCTCCGTCGTATGCTGTGCTCCTCCTGACCTGAGACCTGCTCGGGGCATCATCCTGCGGCAATAGGAATCTCACCTTGCGAAGTCGCCTCTCGTCCTCCCGAGTCTCCTGTCTCGTGCCTGATCCACCTCCTGGAGCTCCACCTCGCTCTGGGCTCCGCTTGGCTCCCGAAGCTCCACCTCGCACTGGGCTCCCTGCCAGGTAATAATGTCCTCTGCTCCCCTTCTTCCCCTCCAGCACAATCCTATTGCCACGTAGCACCCTCAGGATTCCTCCACCAGCTACCGTCCTGTAGCCTCTCGAATCCAGTCTGCTAAGTGAGATAAGATTCCGCCTGAAATCGGGTATGTATCGGACCTCCTCCAATCTCCTCGCTGCACCGTCATGTGTCCTCCAGCTAACCGTCCCAATGCCTCTGATCGCACAGTTCGATCCATCCGGCAGATATACAGTGCCTTCACTGTTCTCCAGGGAGTCAAACTGCTCCTCTCTGCAACATACATGATAGGGGCATGCAGAATCTAATATCCACTGCTGGGAAGAAGCAGATACCTCATCAGATATCTCAAAGACATCTCCATCTAAATCACTGCCGGCTGTCGCTATAGTAGCCACCGTCCGATTTTTCAGTTGAGGGCAATCTCTGGCTAGATGCCCCAACTCCTCACATCGGTAACACCTGGTTTTGCTCAAGTCCCTCCTAGACTTAGACCGCCCTCGTTGCGATCTCCTGTCGCTCCGTCTACCGCCTCCTGTACCTCCAGAAGCCACCAAAGCTGAGCTACTGCCACCTGAGCTCGAAGCTGGGTTCTCCCTCTTGAGAACCTCGTTCTGGAGTATCGCCGTGGTGACCTCGTCCATCTTGATAGTGCTCTTCCCCACTAGAAGAGCAGTCACCAAGGACTCATACGAAGAGGGAAGCGACGCCAGCAAAACCAGCGCCCTGGTCTTCTCCTCAACGTTCTCGCCAACGCTGAGAAGGTCGGTGAGGATCTTCTGGAAGTGGCTCAGATGCTCCTGCACGCTCTGTCCCTCAGTCATCCGCAGTTGGTAGAACTGCCTCTAGAGGAAAAGAGTGTTGGTGAGAGACTTCGCCATGTACAACTCCTCGAGCTTCGACCACAGCACCGTCGGAGAAGTCTCGCTCAGCACATGGATCACCACCTCATCCGCCAGGTACATGCGGATGGTACTCACCGCCTGCATCTGTAGCCGTTTTCAATCCCGCACCTCCATGGTGGTCGGCTTCTCATCGCACAAGAGAGCATCGATCAATCCCTGTTGGATGAGCACGTCCTTCACCCTTGCCTGCCACAAGGAGAAATTGCTCTTACCATCGAACTTGTTGATCTCCATCTTGATTGTTCCTGTTTTCTCCATCTTCAGTCTTGCTCACCACCACTGCAATCTGCGTCCTTGTACCGCCTTGCTCTGATACCACTTGTTGGGTGGATGTCTGGCCAGGACACCACCTCCCAAGATCCTTTCAGTACCATGCGATGCAGCAGGAAGAAAGAAGAAACAAAACAAAAGAAAAAATAATCAAAATACGTGGATCAACCACAAAAGGGCTCGCCTCCACGGGGCATGCAAACTTCACTATGAAAAAGAAAATTTTACAAGAGGAGACCTCACCCTCAACCCTTGTACACCCAATTTTCTCTCACCTGAAGTTCTCCTCACAAAAGCTCTCTCTCTCTTGGAGACCCTCCTGAACCCCTGAAGAGCCTGGCGACCGCTATCCAGGAGCCTCCTGCTCCTTCTCTCACAGCAGCCTCACGCCTCTCTCTCTCCTCTGGTTCGTACGGTCTTCGTACGGCGAGAAACCCGAGCACCTCCCCTTCTCTGTTCGTCTCAGGCCTTTTTAAAGGCTTAAACGTTGATTTAAACTTGATTAGAGAGGATTAGGAGTCCTAAACAAAGCCAAAAAACCCCTGGACCGTCGGATCAAGATCGGGAGCCCTCTGGGCCCTTAGATCGCGCTCCGATCCACAGAATAGTGCCGTGGACCGCGAGAAACGCGTGGGAAATGCCCACGCGGTCCACAAGCCACGCCGTGGACCACCCGTCCACGGTGGACCAAGGCAAGGGGGGCCAGCAGGCCGCTGGCCTGGGCCGGCCCGCGCGCGTGGGCCTGGGCCGCGCCTGTGCGCCCGCCTGGGCCGCGCGCCCCGCTGGGCCGCACGCCCGCCTGGGCCGCGGGCCTGGGACGCGCGTCCCGCGCTGGCCTGGTCCCGCGTCCCACGCGCCGCTGCCGCCCGCCGCCAGTCGCCGGCGGTCCTCCGCCGCCTCGATTCTCGTGCTGACTTCAAAAGCTCGTATCTCCTCCATCCGAGCTCCGATTCAGGTGATCTTGGTCTCGTTGGACTCCATTTTTCGCCGCAAACCTCGCTGTGGGCTCAATGTGGGCTGAATCTAGAGGCGTCAAATCCTAACATATCTCAAGCCTCAAAGAGGGTCAGTATAATTTACTCTAATATATTTTACCCATTCTTTTATTTTTCATTTCTATCTTTCAATAGAAAGCACGAGAAATGAAGGTACTTCATTTTTCTAGAAAAGAAACAACAAAAGCAGAGAGGCTTATGAGATCTATGAGAAGAGTTTAATGGCTTTTCAAAATGAGTACTCTTGGATACGGTATATGAAACATATTATGAAATGATTTCCTTCTAATAATATACTATAAAGTGAGCAAAGAAAATTTTAGTTCTATTTTGGGCTTATCTGTCTTTGATGTATTTTACTTATGCTAAGTTTGATGCAATTTTCTTTTGTTTCCTACTAATCTTTAAAACTATGATATTTTGGTTATGCAATATATTTCTATACACTTATAAAGACTGTAGTGCCGAGAGAGTTTTAAAACCAATTGGTCTCGCTTTTTCATAGTAAGGAATAAACTTTCATGCATATGATAATTGTCATGCTTCCGATCCGAAATTATGAATCGAGGATCATGGCAACCATCGCATACTCATAGGAAACTCTTCCCATAAGCATGCAAGGCATCTTATCATGCTATCCTAAAACAACAGCTGAATAATTAGCCAATAATTTAAATCCAAAACATAACAATCTAAATTTCAACTTTAATATCTCAATAAATTCAACAATGTTCAATACACTTTACATCAAATTCAATAAGACTTTCAATCTAAAATAAAAGTATGGAGATTCTGCTTTTCATTACTCTTCCATTCATATCTTGTATCATCTTAATTTCTCAACATCTATAAAAATAGTAAAATAGGAGGTAATAAGCTAGACAGCCCAATAAGCAATGATCACTTTCAACAGATTTCATCAGGTATTAAAGTAAATAATCATTTATAAAAAATAAGCATATAGAGTTCATCAATTTGAAATCTATTTTGATTATGCAAATATAGTTCATACCAAATTTATTTCTTTTTCGAAAATTTGAGTTTCTTTCAAGATTTCAATTTCTTTCATTCTTAAATTCTTTTCGTCAACCATGAGCTATGACCATATTTTTTCTGTGGCAGAATCATAACACCACGTATCTTCTTGCGGTGAGCTGCGAATCATCTGACAGCAAAGTCCTTCGAAACCACTAGTCTCTCTGAGGTTTGTCACTGGTCTCTCTGACGACATAAACCCTCAGGACAAATCAATTAACAATGTATATACCCCCATTGGCGGGGTCCTTTACATAGTCAGATTATCAATTCATATTGTTCTTATATCAGAATTCTTCATAAATCATGTTTCATATTCTAATTTTGATAAGAAAACATATAATCATGTAGTATCAAAATTAATCAATATAATGCATCATAAAATTAATATGTTCAATCATGCTTCATCATAACATATCAAATTATGATATTTTCATAACAAAATATCATTCATCCAATTCATGTATTGTTTCACAAATTATGTCAGAATAATATATTATAATTTATCGATAAATAAAAAAAATAAAATATTACTTACCTCAAATGCATTCCAATAAATCCACATAATTCTATAAATTTTCTTTCAAAATTTTTTAGTTCATAGACCATATCACAATATTCGATTATCAGGTGTCAACGATACCTATACGAGATCAAATTCAATAATCAGAAAGAATATGAATATCATATTTCAACGGTTTAGATTGGGTCCGATCATCTAATTTCATCTAATCAGAATTTAATTAGGATATAGACGATCCAAAGTTTGACTATCAGATCAAATCGGATTCGAAGTGATAGGACCAATGTTTCTTCATTGGTTTCATAAAATCAAGTAGAGAGAGAAAATTAGAGGAGAGAGAATTTATGAGGTACAATTCGAATTGATCAGGTGACACAATCCACCATTACGATTGGTCCAATATCTCGATTGATAAAATCAACATGATCAAATCAAGTCATGGCTAGATCGAGATCATGGATGATCAAATCTAAGGACTCATGGTCTGATCAAGGTGCTGGCATATTACCTGACAACCATAGATCAGGATGCTTTTACTAGAATCATTCAAACTCATCAAAATAAATTTTTTTTTCTTGATAAATTTTAAAAAAAATAAACTTCTAGAGAGATACAATTCTAGAGAGAGAAATTTATGAAGATGAATCTGTACTAATTAAACAATACGGTTCAACAAATTTGATTGATCTGATCAAGATAAAGTAATCAATTCATACTAAAATTATCACATGGATAATTCAATAGAATCATAAGTGATAAAATCTAAAGATATTTGACCTGATCAAGGTGGGTGCTAGTACGCTGCCCGATAATTATAGATCAGGATTCTTCATCAGATCAGAAATATTAAAAAAAAATTTTATTGATAAATTGATCAAGAGAGAGAAAATTCTAGAGAGAAATTCATCTTGAACTCTTCAGATGATAGGATTCAATAAATTCGATCGATCAGATTAAATCATATTGAAATTATCATATGGATAATTCAATAAAATTATAAAAATAAAATCTAAAAAAATATCTGATCTGATCAAAGTGGGTGTCGGTGTACCATCCGATGATCACAGATCAAAAATCCATCACTAGGATCATTTAAATTCATCATCATTCTTCTCAAAATTCTAAAAAATCTTAGAAAAAAGAAATAATCTAGAGGGAGAAAGTAGAGAGAGACTAGAGAGAGAAAGAGAAAGTAGAGAGAAGAAAAGAGGGAGAGAGAGAGAGAGGAGAGAGTCTATATTTTTTTTTCTATTTTTTCTTCTTCTTTTTCTTTTCCTTCTTTTTTTTTCTTTTTCTTTTCTTTTTCTTTTCTTTTTCTTTTCTTTTTTCTTTTTCCTTCTTCTTTTTCTTTTCTTCTTCCCACGGGTTGCCTTGGGCCGAAACAGGGGATCTCATAATCCTCTGTTGGCTGGCCGACCGACGGTGCGCCGGCATGGGGGCGGCAGTCGGCACGAGGAGAGTAACCTGACGGCAAGAGGAGGGCCAAGTCGGTGGCCGACGGCGACCACCAGTACCCACACATTCAAAAGGGATCGAATCCCTTTCTCAAAAAAATCCGATGACTCCGGTCACCGACGATCGTGCACACGGGCACGGAAGAAAGGAGGAGAAGAGAGGAAGGGGAGGAGGCTCACCTTCGACACCGGCGAGGCTTTCGATGAGAAAATTGGACGGGCACAGAGTCGGTCTTCCACAATGATTTTTTGACGATTGCTGTTGATGGACTTTGGATTCTTCAGTGAGAGGGAGAGAGGAGGGTTCTCTTCCTTAAATAGAGCCAGAGTGGGCCTCTTTCCGACTCCGGTTGGGAGACGGTGAGAGGAGGAAGAAGACTCCCTTCGGGAGTCTTCTCCTCTGTTTTCCCTTCTTTTTTTTTTCGTTTGAGCTTTGTGGGCTGGGTTTAAGGCCTAATTGGGCCGAGCTATAATATTTTTTCCCTCTAAAAGAAATTTCATTCTCAAAATTTTTCTTGCTTGAGTCTTTATAGTTTCTTACTTGAATCTCATTCACAAATATTTCAATATTCCAATTCTTGATATAAATTCATTCTTAAATCATTTCATAAGGAATAGGTCAATACATCAAATATTGACCTGAAACGGAACTATTTATTTTCTTATTTATCAAGACCAACATCTCAAAGATTTTTAATATTTCAAGATTTCGAAATTATGCTCTCATTCTCTATAAAATAATGTTCAATACCTCATGACTAGATCAAAATCAAATCTGTCTATTGTAAATAGAAGAAAATCAATATCTTAATTCTTGAATAAGAATTTTATTTATCATCATCATTTATTTATTTATTTTTTTAAAATATTAATCGCTCTTAATTAATCAACCCATCATAAGATAGAAAAACATACTTCTATGAATCATACAATGACATCCCAATCAATCAAAATTCAAAAATATTTTCTTTTATTCATACTTTCAAGGGTTGAAGATTTACCATTTCAATCTCATTCTCAAACTTTTAATATTTTAATTCTCAATGCAACTTCATCATGAAGTCATTTCATAGGAAAAGATCAATATCACCGGTGTTGATTAGAATCAAGACCACTATTTCTAGTCATTGAAATTTTTTTACTCAAACCCTCAAATTCTTAAATATTCTAATTCTTGAAGTAAATTTTATCATTAAGTCATTCCATAAGAAAAATCAATAACTCAAAAGTTGATCTAAATCAAAACTATTTTTTTTTCTTATAATCAAAATTAATGTCTCTATTCTAAGTAAGTATATCAATTTTCTTTATCTAAACATTAACTATTCTTAATTAATTAATTTATTATCAGATTAAATTATAAATAACTCCAATCCATCTTTTGTAGAATAATCGTCAATATCAATAGATAATCTCAATCTTTTTATTCAGTCAGAGAAATAATAATGATCAAAAGAGTTTAAATTTCAAATTTTATTATACCCTGGAGATAAATATTTGAGTATAATAATCTAAGATCAAAATTATTATTTGATAAACTATCTCAAATTCTTCCTAATAAATAGAGAATTATAAAATTCAATTCTAAGATAAAAAAAATTTATCTCTAAATATTCTAAATCTAAAATCAAAAATCAAAGATCCACTCATCTTAGAATTAGGATGCTAAATATTTTTTTTAGCATAGTAGATGGAAGCGCTACTTTTGAAAATCATATTAATATATCTAAAATAATCTAAAATTTTAAAATATTATTCTTTCTAATATCAATAAATTTTTTGTATCAAACCATATCATCTATCATGATTCTTTAACTCAAAAAATCAACATTCCTGACTTACTCAAAATAATCCAGATCACCATGCTTCCGCTACGCAGTCTATGCTAGCAATCAAAATTTTTTAAGTTCATCAAAAAAAAATTTTTTTGATCAAATTATTTCTTTATCTTATCAATAGAAAAGATCTAAAATTTTAAATTTCAATTGAAACCAAAGATTAACTTTCGATTCTCATTTATACTTTTACTGGTATATAATAATCTTGATTAACCCTTGAGTCCAATATCACATTCAAAACCATCATATAGGTCTACTATAATTAATATGAATCAAATCTTAATTCTCATATCAATTCAATTCGATATTTCAAATCAAAATTCTTATAAGTCAAATCAACAAGAAAATCCTTCGATGCTCCATTGAGTTAGGATATAATCAGAATATATATGAATTTTAAATTATTATCTTTTCTAAAGCTTCTATCATCAGGATCTTCAATATCTATCAAGTATTCTTTCATAACAATTATACAAGCCTCAAAAAATCAAATCCCCACTTAATAGATTCAATCAGGGACCTCATTAACAAAAGCAAAGAAACTTTATTCCAAATTTTAAATTATAAATTCACATGGATCCTATAATCTCAAATAAATATAAATCAGATTTTTTATCTTAATCTAAAGATATCAGTTTTTTCCATTAACAACCTCAACAACAATATCAGAAAATCCTTTGATCAACTTAGATATAAAATCTTTAAATTAAAATTTTATACACATCATGTAGTCTCCAAAAGATACAAATAAGATCTATTATTTAGATCCAAGGATGATGATTAAAAATTCCAGTACAATGAATATCTTACAATCTTATAATCGATTTCATTAATAAGAAATAGGTTTCTTTGTAATATCCTCAAATATGCATTCATCCTAATATGCCACTTTATATAAAATCTACATATCAAATTCAATTTTGATAAATATTCCAATCAAGCATCATAAAAGACTTTCTTAGTCCATCCTAGAATAATATTTTATTATCAAATCTTTAACTTGCCAATAATAGTCAACTTCTCAATTGGAAGTAATATCATAGTATTATTCTCACATCAAATTTGAACTTACGATTCACTTGAATAACCAATGATCAAATTAATAACCACAATACACAATAAAATTTCATGTCAATCCTTTCGTGATTACTTTCGATCAAAATCTAACTAATCATATCATGATCTATAGATCATCCATCATATTTCAAACTCTATATGTCATAATCTCTTGTGATCTTTTCATACATAATCTCAATGTTTAATCAAAAATTATAAAGATTTCTCCCACTACAATCATCAAAAATCTACACCATAATGTTCTTAGTATCTATCCACTGACACTCATTCTATACACATCTTAGTTCATCCACTAATGCTCTGATACCACTCTAATTGTCACGCCTCCGATCTGAGATTATGAATCGAGGGTCATGGCAACCGCCGCATACTCATAGAAAACTCTTCCCATAAGCATGTAAGGCATCTTATCATGCTATCTTAAAATAACAAAAGAATAATTAGTCAATAATTTAAATCTAAAACATAATATTGCCCAGCTATGCAACCCAAGAGGGGGGGTGAATTGGGTTTCTAAAAATTTTAAGCTTAACTTATGACTTATGAGAAATGTTTGACAAAGCTAAATAAATATGGGAGTAAAATTAATTCAAGACTAATGGCTAAGAGCAAGAATGCAAGAGAATAATGAAGAGTTAAAGAAGAGCAATTAAACACACCACAAACAAAAGAATTTATAGTGGTTCGTGCCAACCTTGCACCTACATCCACTCCCCAAGCTCCTACTTGGAAATTTTAATCCACTAATCTTGTATTCAACCCGAATACAAACGTCGGAAACTCTGACTCTAGCTATTCCAAGCTAGACCACTTGTTTCTTGGATACAAGCCAACCCAATACACTCCGATTCTAGGTTCGGATCAACCTTCCCTTATTTTGGAACCCTTCCAAAATAAAAACAATCACTCAAACCGAGTATAACAATCAATAACACAAATAAGTACAAAGAAAGCTCCTTTAATGAGCGAATATGACTTTAAATACACTTTACTCAAAGAGAAGAAGACCCTTTTGGATTTTTTCAAGGTGGTTGGAGACTTGAATGTGCACTTGAGGAGTTGGTGAGCTTGGATTAAAGGCTTCTTGAATGCTTTGAGTGAGCTCTTGCTTAGGGCTGAAAAGTTTGCTTGAAATTCCTTTTTCAAAATCTCTCTTCTTGAATGCTCTCCTTGATTCCCACCTTTTTGTCCCTTTTATAGCTTTAAGAAATAGTGGAAAATATTCTAGGCTGAAAAAGAGCCGTTAGACCACATT
The DNA here is from genome assembly GCF_000442705.2 of Elaeis guineensis. Taxonomy (NCBI): domain Eukaryota; kingdom Viridiplantae; phylum Streptophyta; class Magnoliopsida; order Arecales; family Arecaceae; genus Elaeis; species Elaeis guineensis. Next base: position 31,896,831 of record NC_025997.2, on the reverse strand, counting down.
AAATGAGCATTAAAAGTATTTAAAACAGGTTAAAAACTAGTCGTTGCAGAAAAATTCCGTCACAGAGGTCGACTTATGGGTCGACTCATGCCTGGGGGTCGACTCATGGGTCGACCTCTGTGGAAAAACATCAGAGAATCGAACGGGATGCAAGGTTCTGTAAAACTGGCTTAAAACCCGCAGAGGTCGACTCATGCCTTGGGAGTCGACTCACAAGATGTGCCAAGTCTGTGCCGGCCAGGAATTTCAGCATGCCAGTCATCTCATGTGCCATGAGTCGACTCATGGGTCGACTCATGATTTTCAATCATGCATATCTTTCAAAATACAAGTCCAAAATCAATAAAATTTTTATCAGTGGATCACAAATCTTTTGTTCTATCATTTGATACTTTCAAATCAGAATTTTGATAAAATTATAATTTTGCCCCTGAAGAGCAATAAGTCTTTTTCAAGTGAGAAACATTAGTACCCCTTCAACTGCTTTGTAATCATCAAAATCAATCTAAGGAGCAACAATCTCCCCCTTTTTGATGATGACAAAACACTTGAACAAAAGCATTTATATGAATCAATGATCATGAATTTCAAAGGAATGAAATACATTATAGGTAGTTTGAAGATAAATAGGAGATTTACTACCAACTTATAAATGTATTTGCTTGAAAAGAAGATTGATTCTTTTGGCATGTGATACATGTGGCCATTTGCATAAATAATTTATCTATTGCTTAATGATTTAAAAATTTGCTCATTTGATTATGTGATTTTGGTATCAGAGCAAAAAATTTATTTTTATTATCAGAGCAAAGCAGAATTTATCTTAGGATTTGAAAATTGCGTGTTTGAAAATATCTCATTTGCTTGTTTTTCAATTTTCTTAACATCTTGAAAATTTGCTCATTCTTATTTGATTATTTAATTTTGGTATCAGAGCATGTTTAAAAATTAAGTGTATCAATGCATGTCTAAGAATTAATTTTAAAGTATATCGAGCATGTCAAATTTTAAGTGTATCAGAGCATGTCTAAGAAGTAATTTTAAAATTTGATACTTTTCTTTAATTTCTCCCAATTCACTCATTTTATTTTTAAGTCTTTTATTAATCTTGCTTTTGATATTTTTCTTTAATTTCTCCTCCTTTTTGACATCATCAAACATTGTTAACTCCCCCTCTTTTTTTGAATAATTTTTTCTTCTTTTTTTTTTTGTTTCTTCAAACTTCTTGTGCTAATCATTAATTTTACTGACATTAATATTTACTCCCCCTGAATGCAGCAATCATAAAACAAAATATGCCATTGAGTACCATAGATATGAAATAGCAACATACATTAAAAGTCAAAGAGTAGATATATAATCAAAAGGTGATTGGTATCATAGCTGTTCCAATACATATTCCATAATATAAAAGTTAACCAGTTAATATCATTACATGACCCAAAAGATAGATCCTAGAAAGAACAACAGACAAGGCTAGCTACAAGGATCTAGTAGAGCTCATGACTAGATGGATCAGAATCAGATGTATCAGAGATGGGGTGGGGAGATGATGGATCACGACCAAGGGCTTGTCCTCTACCCCGTCTGCCTCTGCCATGAGTGGAGGTGCTGGCACGAGTAGGTGGGCGAGATGATCCTAAAGGCTGAGAAGCCATAGACTGGACTGCAAGAGAGAGCCTGATGGTGTCAAGAAGGTTCAGAGCTCTCGAAACAGACTGAAGCAGTGCAGTGAACTGTGTAGAAGCATGCTTACTAGAGCCTCTGATCTCTCTCCTCAAGAAATCAAATCCACCCTCCAATACACCTCTAAGTCTGCCTGCCTCCGTAGTTAGGTCTGAGACCTCAATAGTGCACTCCTGTGGCTGTGGATGGGCCAGAGCTAACATTTGCCCCTACAAGTCAAGTACTCTCCCAGTCAGTCTCAAAATATAATCCTCGAGCTGCTGAATTCGAACAGACTGATCTGAGATCATCTGAAATACAGTGAAGATATGGGGGATCAAGGTCTGATCAGATGCATCTAATGATATGGATTTCGGTGCAAAAGCTGAAGTGCTCCACTGACGAGAAAGCAAGGAAGCCACACGCTGAGAAATCAGCTCAATCTGATCATCAGCCAATCTGAACTCTAAGGGAGGTGCTCTGCTGTCTGGCTGCTGAACTGGTGTGTGCCTCCTGGTGGACTCTGAAGGGCCAGCCTTTGGATCTGAAACAAACTGGATGTCTGGAGATGCTGCCCTGAAGTCATGGAGAGGTGATGAGGGACCTTCTTCCTCAGCTCTGTCCTCAACTCTATCCTCAGCTCTTTCTTCTGTACCCTTGATCCAACCACCATCAATCCTAGTGAATCCCATGCGGTGTAGAGTGTGTTGGTTGATGGTGTCAGAGTGAGAGAGCCTAGCAGATGCCTCCCCCTCAAAACTAACTCCAAACCTCCTGAATACCAGTGTGAGGGCCATACCAAAAGGCAGATGTGCCTTGGATCTATTCAGTGTTTCTCTCATGGCCTCAATCATTAAAGTAGGGAGGTTTAAGGGAGTTTGGGTGATCACATGAAACATTATACATATGTCTCGGCCAGAAAGGAGGTCATGTCTACCACTTCTCGGGAAGAAAAGCTTTGTTACTAATTGATGTAGAATTCTCATTTCAATTGACAAGATCTTGGCTTCTAATTTATTTAGACTTCCCGAGTAGGTTCCTCCTAAAATCACATTGATCCCTTCTTCCTTCACTGGGAGTTCCATGTTTGAATATCCTCACAGGGCAAATGTAGAATCTCTCCCAAAATAATAGGATCTAAGCAGATATCAATTTCCTTAACAGTAGAAGTTACTGTTCCATTGCCATAGCACAGATTCAGATAAAACTCTCTAACCAAATCTACATAAGTAACTTCTTTGAGAGAACAGTAAAATCCCCAACCTTGGTTTTTGATCTTTGAACCAAAGGAGAAACCTTCTTTTTCAAAGAATCTGAAGTCCACATTCTTGCCGGTTTCTACCTTTCTGTCTGAGAGTGAAATTTTGCTAGGGCTGAGAGGAGACTGAGAGGAACCTGGTGCTGATGCTGAAGCAGGAATGGGAGCAGAGGAGGTCTGAGAAGCTTGCCTTTTCCTGCGCACGCCTTCTTCCAGCTCACGGACTGATTTTCTTCTTTGAGGGAGTTTCAATTTTGGGGCCATTCTCACCACAAGAGCAAGCAAGGAGACTCGGAAGATCAAATGGGTGAGGAGAATGAGGGTTATTAGAGGATGGAAAGAGATTTTTGGCGGAGAAAAATCTCGATTTGGAGAAGAATGGTGGAAGCTAGGGCACGCTCCAACCGCTTCAATCAAGGGAGAAAAATGCGAAAAGCTCCTTTCCAAGGGGCGATTTGAGGTGGAGAGGTGATGGGAGAAGGATCTTGGGCTAAAACTTTGGATTTGGAGAGAACGAAGATGAGGATGACGAGTTTTGGAGGGAGGAAGATGAAGGAGGGGTCGGCTCATGAATGGGCTTTAAGTTAAAAAGAAATGAACCGTGGGATGTTGGCCAAAAATTTCAAGTATGCCATTGGGTCGACCCTAGGGGGTCGACTCATGATTCACAAAATTTCAGAAAAAATATGAATAAATTCTAAAAAAAAATTCAAAATTTTGGGAGAAGAATTTTTGCTCAATGACAAGTTGTGAGAGGTATAATCTTGAGCGTTTAGGTCCAAGAAGATGATGGAAATTGAGCTCAAAGAAATTTTGACATCGATTCCTTGGAATTGGAGAAATATTTAGGCAAATGGATCAAGAATTCTTAGATTTCTCCTAATTTCACAGAATCTATCCTCACTTAGGGCCTTTATAAAGATATCGGCTAATTGATTTTCAATGCAAACATAGTCAAGAATTATATCTTTATTTTGAACATATTCTCTTATAAAATGATGTCTTATTTCAATATGTTTAGACCTTGAATGTTGAATTAGATTTTTAGTAAGATTTATGGCACTAGTGTTATCACATCTTATGGGTGTTTCATTAAGTTTGATACCAAAGTCTTCGAGTTATTGCTTAATCTACAAGATTTGAGCACAACAACTTTCGGCTGCAATGTATTCGGCCTCAGCCGTAGATAGTGCTATCGAATTTTATTTCTTGCTAAACCAGGAGATTAGGTTAACTCCAAGAAATTGGCAAGTTTCACTAGTATTTTTTCTGTCTAATCTACATCCAGCAAAATCAGCATCTGAATATCCTAATAAATCAATTAGTGAGTCCTTAGAGTACCATAATCTTAGAGTTTGAGTACCATTTAAATATCTAAGGATTCTTTTAACAGCATTCAAGTGAGACTCTTTAGGATTAGATTGAAATCTAGCACACAGACAAACACTAAACATGATATCAGGCCTACTTGCAGTCAAATATAATAGAGAGCCAATCATACCTCTATAATATTTTAAGTCTACACATTTATCTTCTTCATCCTTGTCAAGCTTACATGAGGGGCTCATGGGTGTGCCAATTGCTTTGGAGTTCTCCATTCCAAATCTTTTGAGTAATTCCTTGGTGTACTTGCTTTGGATGATGGAGATTCCTTCCTTTGTTTGATTTGGAGTCTGAGGAAGAATGTAAGTTCTCCCATCATGCTTATCTCGAACTCTCCCTGCATGAGCTTAGCAAAGTCTTGACAAAGAGATTCATTAGTAGATCCAAAAATAATGTCATCAACATATATTTGTATAATTAACATATCATTTTGATTTCTTTTAATGAAGAGGGTTGTGTCTACATTACCTCTTGAAAAACTATTATTTAGTAAAAATTGCTTAGCCTATCATACCAAGCCCTAGGTGCTTGTTTTAAACCATATAGAGCTTTATTTAATTTAAAAATATGATTAGGAAAAGCATGATTTTCAAAATCTGGAGGTTGTTCTACATAGACTTCTTCAGCAATATATCCATTCAAAAATACACTTTTGACATCCATTTGAAATAATTTAAATTTCATAAATCAAGCATATGCAAGTAGAAGTCTAATGGCCTCTAATCTAGCAACAGATGCAAAGGTCTCATCAAAATCAATTCCTTCTTCTTGATTATAACCTTTAGCAACCAATCTTGCTTTATTTCTTATTACATTTCTATGTTCATCTAATTTGTTCCTAAAGATCCATTTTATGCCAATTATTGAATAATTTTTAGGTCTTGATACTAAAGTCCATACATTATTTCTTTCAAATTGATTAAGTTCTCTTGCATTGCATTAATCCAATTATAATCATTTTCAGCTTCTTCAATAGTTTTTGGTTCAAGATGAGAGACAAAAGCACAATGATTAAATACATCTTTAAGTGAAGAATGAGTTTTTACCCCATGCATAGGATCACCAATAATTAACTCCTTAGGGTGATTGTGAACATACCTCCATTCTTTGGGTAGGTCATTTGTACCTTGAGGTTGTTCTTGATGTTCTTCACCTCTCTCATCCTGTTTGTCTTCATGTTCCTCATCCTCTTGAATTGTTGAATCTTTCAGAGTGATCTCCTTCATTCCTTCTATAAGAGGATCTGCATCATCAACACCTTCATTCTTCCTTGAAGGAAGATCGTTAGATTCATCAAAGACAACATGTATGGACTCCTCTATACTAAGGTTCTTTTGTTAAAAACTCTAAAAGCTTTACTAGTGGAGGAGTAACCAAGAAAGATTGCTTCATCTGATTTTGCATCAAATTTTTCAAGTCTTTCTTTACCATTATTTAATATAAAACATCGGCAACCAAAAACATGAAATATGCAATATTAGGTTTTCTTTCTTTCCAAAGCTCATAGGGGGTTTTCTTTAAAATTTGTCTAATCAAAGCACGATTTAAAATGTAACATGCTGTGTTAATTGCTTCCGTCCAAAAATATCTTGGAAGGTTGCTTTCACATAGCATGGTACGGGCCATTTCTTCTAAGGTTCTGTTTTTCCTTTCTACTACCCCATTTTGTTGGGGTGTCCTAGGTGCAGAGAAGTTATGGCCTATTCCTTTTTCATCACAAAAATTTTCAAAGTCTTGATTTTCAAATTCAGTTTCATGATCACTTCGAATATTTTGAATTGAAAATCCTTTCTCATTAGTGACTTTTCGGTAAAATTTAGTGAAAACATGAAAAATTTCATCTTTGTGTGCCAAAAAGAAAATCCAAGTAAAACGAGAGTAATCATCTATAATGACAAAACCATATCGTTTTCCTCCTAGACTAGTGGTTCTAGTAGGTCCAAATAAGTCCATATGCAAAAGCTCTAAAGGTCTAGAGGTTGAAACAATATTTTTGGATTTAAATGAAACTCTTGTTTGTTTACCTAGTTGGCATGCATCACAAATTCTATCCTTTTCAAAATTCAATTTTGGCAAACCAAGAACTAATTCTTTCTTAATTAATTTTGAAAGAGAATGCATGCTAATATGTGCAAGTCTGCGATGCCAAAGCCAACTAGTCTCATTAATTTTAGCATTCAAGGATACTAGGCATTACATGTTTATTTTGGCTAGATCATTTAAATCTACCATATAAACATTACTATGTCTATGTCCAATAAATTTAATGCCATCATTAATAGGACTAGTTACAATGCAAACAGACGATTCAAAAATAACTTTATATCCTTTATCACAAAATTGACTAATACTTAGTAAATTATGCTTTAACCATCTACTAACAGAACATTTTCAATGTATTTGGAGGGAGTGATACCAATGTTACCTATACCGATGATCTTTCCTTTGCCATTGTCTCCAAAGGTGACCATCCCTCCATTCTTAGCATCAAGAGTGATGAATTGGGATTCATCACCAGTCATGTGTCTCGAGCATCCACTGTCAAGATACCATTTCCTGTTTCCTCCTTGGGATGCTAGACACACCTGCAAGCAAAAGTCAAGTTTTTGTTTTAGGTACCCAAGCTTTCTTGGGTCCTTTTTGGTTAGTTATAATGGTTCCTTTTGGAACCCATATTTTCTTTATATTTGAGTTTGCAGACTTGTTAGAGAAGCAAGTGTATGACTTATGTCCTACTCTACCACATTTGAAGCAAGTAATATTAGAAGACTTGTTACTTAAAGAGTTTACATAAATATTTTTCAGATATTTTTGTTTCTTCAAGGGGTTATAGCCAAGTCCAGCCTTATCATATACGGCCTTTTGATTTTCAAGAATCATATTAAGTTTATTTGAACTCAAGGTGAATTTTTCAACTATTGGTTTTAACTTGGCAATTTTATTCTTTAAACTTTGATTTTCTTGAAGCAGGATGGATTTTTCAATTGAAATGTTTTCATTTTATTTCAATAAAGATTAATTTTTCAATTTTAGATTTTTGTTCTTCATCCCTAGTTTCTTTAATTCATCAACTAAATCATAAAAAGCTTCATGTAATTCTTCAAATGTAAAGTCACTAGGAGTTTTGAAAATTACCTCATTTTCGTGTGCCATAAGGCACAGGTTGGCTTGTTCGGTTGAGTTTTCCTCTTCGGAGCTTGAGTTATCACTCGCACTCCAAGTAGCCATCATGGCCTTCTTCTTGTACTTCTTGGGACCCTTCTTCAGTTGTGGGCATTCGGACTTGAAGTATCCTGGCTTCTTGCATTCGTAGCAGATAAGGAGTTGGTCTTTCTCTTTTTCTTTACTCTGTTCCCCTTTTGTGAATGGCCTCTTCCTCATCCCTTGTTTCCTTTTTCTCAAAAATTTTTTGAATCTTCGGGTAATGAGTGCCATTTCTTCATCCTGTTCTTCATCTTCAGTGTCATCAGTTTCTTCATCTGGTGGAGCTGTGGATTTGAGGGCAATTGTTCTTTTCTTTTTGACTTCTTCCTTTTGATGTTGCTTCATGCTTAGCTCATGAGTCATCAATGATCCAAGAAGCTCTTCCAAGGGTAGAATATTCAAGTCCTTGGCTTCTTGGATGGCGGTCACTTTGGCTTCCCAAGTTCTTGGTAAGGATCTGAGAATCTTTCTTACAAGCTCACTGTTAGTATAGGACTTACTAAGACTCTTTAAACCATTTATAATATCAGTAAAGCGAGTAAATATTTCAGTTATGGACTCATCATGCTCCATTTTAAATAATTCATATTTATGCACAAGCATGTTGATTTTAGACTCCTTTACTTGATTGGTTCCTTCATGGGTTACTTCTAACCTATCCCATATTTCTTTAGCAGATGAGCAAGTAGAAATGCGATTAAATTCATTAGCATCAAGAGTACAATAAAGAACATTGATTGCTTTAGCATTTAATTGGGCTATTTTCTTATCAACCTCATCTCATGCTTTCTCGGTTTGGTTGATTCCACACCATCTATAATTTTAGTGGGTGTGTGAGGACCGTTCACTATGATACTCCACATATCATAGTCGAGTGCTTGAATGAATATTTTCATCCGAGCTTTCCAATAGGTGTAATTAGACCCATTGAAAAGTGGAGGTCGGTTGGTAGATTGCCCCTCGACTAGAGAAGTGCTGACTTGAGTTGCCATAGATCTTTGGCTCTTTGATTGTTTAGATCAAAGTAGGGCTAGAGCACCGGGCTCTGATACCACTTGTTGCCCAGCTATGCAACCCAAGAGGGGGGGTGAATTGGGTTTCTAAAAATTTTAAGCTTAACTTATGACTTATGAGAAATGTTTGACAAAGCTAAATAAATATGGAGAGTAAAATTAATTCAAGACTAATGGCTAAGAGCAAGAATGCAAGAGAATAATGAAGAGTTAAAGAAGAGCAATTAGACACACCACAAACAAAAAGATTTATAGTGGTTCGGTGCCAACCTTACACCTACATCCACTCCCCAAGCTCCTACTTAAAATTTCAATCCACTAATCTTGTATTCAACCCGAATACAAACGTCGGAAACTCTGACTCTAGCTATTCCAAGCTAGACCACTTATTTTTCGGATACAAGCCAACCCAATACACTCCGATTCTAGGTTCGGATCAACCTTCCCTTATTTTGGAATCCTTCCAAAATAAAAACAATCACTCAAACCGAGTATAACAATCAATAACACAAATAAGTACAAAGAAAGCTCCTTTAATGAGCGAATATGACTTTAAATACACTTTACTCAAAGAGAAGAAGACCCTTTTGGATTTCCTTAAGGTGGTTGGAGACTTGAATGTGCACTTGAGGAGTTGGTGAGTTTGGATTAAAGGCTTCTTGAATGCTTTGAGTGAGCTCTTGCTTAGGGCTGAAAAGTTTGCTTGAAATCTCTTTTTCAAAATTTCTCTTCTTGAATGCTCTCCTTGATTCCCACCTTTTTGTCCCTTTTATAGCTTTAAGAAATAGTGAAAAACATTCTAGGCTGAAAAAGAGCCATTAGACCATATTAAATGAGCATTAAAAGCATTTAAAATGGGTTAAAAACTAACCGTTGTGGAAAAATTCCATCACAGGGGTTGACTCATGGGTCGACTCATGCCTGGGGGTCGACTCATGGGTCGACCTCTGTGAAAAAATATCAGAGAATCGAACGGGATGCAAGGTTCTGTAAAACTGGCTTAAAACCCGCAGAGGTCGACTCATGGGTCGACTCATGCCTTGGGGGTCGACTCATGGGTCGACTCACAGGATGTGCCAAGTCTGTGCCGGCCAAAAATTTCAGCGTGCCAGTCATCTCATGTGCCATGAGTCGACTCATGGGTCGACTCATGATTTTCAATCATGCATATCTTTCAAAATACAAGTCCAAAATCAATAAAATTTTCACCAGTGGATCACAAATCTTTTGTTTTATCATTTGATACTTTCAAATCAGGATTTTGGTAAAATTACAATTTTGCTCCTGAAGAGCAATAAGTCTTTTTCAAGTGAGAAATATTAGTACCCCTTCAACTGCTTTGTAATCATCAAAATCAATCTAAGGAGCAACACATAACAATCTAAATTTTAACTTTAATATCTCAATAAATTCAACAATATTTAATACACCTTACATCAAATTCCATAAGACTTTCAGTTTAAAATAAAAGTATGGAGATTCTGTTTCTCATTACTCTTCCATTCATATCTTGTATCATCTTAATTCCTCAACATCTGTAAAAATAGTAAAATAGGAGGTAATAAGCTAGACAGCCCAGTAAACAATGATCACTTTCAACAGATTTCATCAGACATTAAAGTAAATAATTATTTATAGAAAATAAACATATAAAGTTTATCAATTTGAAATCAATTTTGATTATGCAAATATAATTCATGCTAAATTTATTTTTTTTCAAAAATTTAAGTTTCTTTCAAGATTTCAATTTTTTTCATTCTTAAATTCTTTTCGTCAACCATGAGCTATGACCATATTTTTTTTGTGACAGAGTCATAACACCGCATATATTCTTGTGGTAAGCTGCGAATTATCTGGCAGCAAAGTCCTTCGGAACCACTGGTCTCTCTGATGATATAAATCCTCAAGACAAATCAATTGCCAACGTATATGCCCCCATTGGTGGAGTTCTTTACATAGTCAGGTTGTCAATTCATATTGTTCTTATATCAAAATTTTTTATAAATCATGTTTCATATTCTAATTTGATAAGAAAATATATAATTATGTAGTATCGAAATCAATCAATATAATGCATTATAAAATTAATATGTTCAATCATGCTTCACATAACATATCAAAATATGATATTTTTATAATAAAATATCATTCATCCAATTCATGCATTGTTTCACAAATTATGTCAGAATAATATATTATAATTTATCGATAAATAAAAAAAATAAAATATTACTTACCTCGAACGTATTCTAATAAATCCAATAATTCTATAAATTTTCTTCCAAAATTTTTCAGTTCATAGACCATACCACAATATCCGATTATCAGGTGTCAATGATACCTATACGAGATCAAATTCAATAATCAGAAAGAATACGAATATCATATTTCAATGGTTTAGATTAGGTCCGATCATCTAATTTCATCTAATCAGAATCTAATTAGGACATAGATAATCCAAAATTTGACTATCAGATCAAATTAGATTCGAAATGATAGGATTGAGATTTTTTCATTGGTTTCATAAAATCAAGTAGAGAGAGAAAATCAGAGGAGAGAGAATTTATGAGGTACAATTCGAATTGATCAGGTGACACAATCCAACATTACGATTGGTCCAATATCTTGATTGATGAAATCAACATGATCAAATCAAGTCATGGCTAGATCGGGATCATGGATGATCAAATCTAAGGATTCATGGTCTGATCAAGGTGCTGGCATACTACCTGACAACCACAGATCAGGATGCTTTCCCTAGAATCATTCAAACTCATCAAAATAATTTTTTTTTTCTTGATAAATTTTTTAAAAAATAAACTTCTAGAGAGATACAATTCTAGAGAGAGAAATTCAAGAAGATGAATCTATACTAATTAGACGATACGGTTCAACAAATTGATTGATCTGATCAAGATAAATTAATCAATTCATGCTAAAATTACCACATGGATAATTTAATAGAATTATGGGTGATAAAATCTAAAGATATTTGATCTGATCAAGATGGGTGCCAGTACGCTACCTGACAATCATAGATCAGGATTCTTCATCAGATCAAAAATATTAAAAAAAATTTCTCATTGATAAATCGATCAAGAGACAAAAAATTCTAGAGAAAAATTTATCTTGAACTCTTCAGACGATAGGATTCAATAAATCCGATCGATCAGATCAAATCATATTGAAATTATCATATGGATAATTTAATAAAATCATTAAAAAAAAATTTAAAAAATACCTGATCTGATCAATGTGGGTGCCGGTGTATCGTCCGGCGATCACAGATCAAAAATCCATCACTAGGATCATTTAAATTCATCATCATTCTTCTCAAAATTCTAAAAAAATCTTAGGAGAGAGAAATAATCTAGAGAGAGAAAGTAGAGAGAGAAAGAAAAAGTAGAGAGAAGAAAAGAGGGAGAGAGAGAGGAGAGAGTCTATATTTTTTTTCTATTTTTCTTCTTCTTTTTCTTTTCCTTCTTTTTTTTTCTTTTTCTTTTCTTTTTCTTTTTTTTTTTCTTTTTTCTTTTTCCTTCTTCCTTTTCTTTTCTTCTTCCCACGGGTTGCCTTGGGCCAAAACAGGGGATCTCACAATCCCCTGTTGGCTGGCCGACCAATGGCACAACCGGCATGGGGGTGGTAGTCGGCATGAGGAGGGCGACCTGGCGCAAGAGGAGGGCCAAGTCGGTGGCCAGCGGCGACCATCGGTACCCACATATTCAAAAGAGACCGAATCCCTTTCTCAAAGAAATCCGGTGACTCTGGTCGTCGGCGATCGTGCACACGGGCACGGAAAGAAAAGAGGAGAAGAGAGGAAGGGGAGGAGGCTCACCTTCGACGCCGGTGAGGCTTTTCGACGAGAAAATTGGACAGACACAGAGTCGGTCTTTTGCGATGATTTTTCGGCGATTGCCGTCGATGGACTTTGGGTTCTTCGGTGAGAGGGAGAGAGGAGGGTTCTCCTCCATAAATAGAGCCGGAGTGGGCCTCTTTCCGACTTCGGTTGGGAGACGGTGAGAGTCGGTCTTTTGGGAGTCTTCTTCTCTGTTTTTTCTTCCTTTTTTTTTTTTATTTTTCGTTTGGGCTTTGTGGGCTGGGTTTAAGGCCTAATTAGGCCGAGCTATAACAGACAATATAATATAATTGATTGTCTTTGGGAAATTTTAGTATGTATGATGCCGGAGAGGTGTTAAACTTGAAGAAAAACTTGAAAGATGAAGGATATGCCGGTGCAACCAATTGCGGCGAGGTTGAAATCTCACTAGGCATGTATGATACAAGGAAGATGATAGTTGGAAGAGGAGTAGGGGTGAACTAGTCTCTTCCAAGGCCAAAACCATCATCTTGGCAGGCTACTTCGGGGGATACGACTATCATGATACTCACTTGCAAATTTTAGAAATCCATCAATAGAAAGGAGAAAGAATAGAGAGAAAATAAGGAGAGAATAACTTCATAATAGAATTTTCACTACTCAAAGGATCTACTCAAGGATCTCCGGTATGAACTACAAGAAGGGCCTTAGTAGGGATATTTATAAATAGTACAAATTGATATTTTTTTTCAACTTTTTATTGTGAGATTTCAAATCCTATTCTAACTTAAAGAACACCTATCACTAACTTTTCCAATAACATCAAAAATATTTAAAACGAAAGCTTATGAAAATCAGAATTTTTGAGAATTAACTAACGTCAACTTTCTTAACTGAGATAAGAAAATAGCCAATCGTGGAAAACTAATTGTGTCCCAAGATTCATGCATACGAGACTTCGAACCCGCATGGCTGGGACTCACTACCTATGCGGTAAGGACCTGCGAGCTGTGCAGCCAGGACTTGTGTCTTAAACGCCCCGGCATTGAACTCTCCCAATTAGAGAAGACTTACCATCGAGTCTAAATCTTCTCAATTTTCCTAATCTTCATTCTAAGATAATAGATCAGTTATGTTGAATGTTGCAGAAAAACCAGTCTCCAAGAAATTCAATTTTACGTGCATTGTTGTTCTGCTCTTTAGAACCTTGGAAGGGAGCGTCTTGGAGATGTTGACGATTGAAGGTAGCGGTGGGTCCACAATATCAGCAACATTATCCTTATTATATGCCAAAATGAGGTATAATAGTTGATGCTGTGGAAGGGAAGTTTGTGAACACACCGTCAACAGAGATATTTGGGTTGTCAGTAAGCTGCAAATACTCTGCTGTAAAATCAAAGATGTAATTATAGCTGGTATCCAAAGTGATGATGGTGAAGGAGTGCTCCGCTGCCTTGAAGAAGAGCTAATTATTGACCGCACTGTTGATTATCCGAAGTAGATCTTGCGATAATCCATATTCAGCTTGTAGGTGTAGCAGAGCCACCAACTATTTAGATGATTTTTAATCTTGACTCGAACTAGGCCAGCATTCTTGTCATAAAAGTCCTTGTACTTCCTTCTAAGTTTTTTGTACTCAACGAGAGAGTAGTATTCTCACTTCCGCCTATTATTTTGCCAAGATTTCTCTGGGAGAGTGTTCTTTAGAAAGAATTTCTTCTGGAGTTCCACTTGCATATATATATGGGATCTATTGGATCACCTTTGTACCTTGGCAAAGCACCCTCATCTATCAATGAGAATAAAATGATTGCTTTCAGAGCTACAAATTCTTTGCTTAGGCCACTCAATCTTCATACATCAGTAGTATTATTCCACTTTGCTTCATATTTGATGCTCTCTGCTGGCAGTTCTACTTTATTTGCAGTTCTCACATTTATCACCGAATCATTGGATTCGCTAAAGCTAAGCTTTGTTGCTAGGTTGAACCGAAATGAGGTGATCCTCGTGTATAATGCTGTTGGATGGATGTCTGGCTAGGACACCACTCTCAAGACCTTTTCAATACCACGCGATGCAGCAGGAAGGAAGAAGAAATAAAACAAAACAATCAAAATATGTGGATCAGCCACAAAAGGACTTGTCTCCACGGAGCATGCAAACTTCACTATGAAAAAAAAATTTTACAAGAGGAGACCTCACCCTCAACCCTTATACACCCAATTCTCTTTCTCTAGAAGTTCCCCTCTCAAAAGCTCTCTCTTTCTTGAAAGACCCCCTGAACCCCTGAAGTGACTGGCGTCTGCTGTTCAGGAGCCTCCTGCTCCTTCTCTCTCAGCAATGCACGCTTCTTCCTCAGATCCGTATGGCATCCACTGTTGGGAAATGTGTCCCAAAAAGCCAATCGTCAAGCTGTTGACGGTTGAGCAACCAAGTATTGTAATTGATTTGTTAATAAATAAAATATATTTGGCATCTTCATCATAAGCTTTCATCTTCTAATGAACTCCGTTGTTATGATGAAGTCTTTAGGACTATTTAGGTTTGATAAAGAGAAGATTTATCGATTAGTCCTTAAAACTGTTCACTACCAAATGATTGGCTGTTAATAAGGACGACAGCTTTTATCGAGCATAGGTCGCTGTAGGCCATATGGGTTGGTTGTCCTCTTAACCAAGGAGTGTGGAGACACTGGTATGGCATACAGGTGAGATGTAAGGGTACATCATCATTGAACGTGACCAACTCCAGAGTATTCTACTGTCGAGAATATCTCTGATGGGATATAGGTATAAGTGTCCCTTAGACCTGAGATCGCCTCAGTGACTTGCAAGCAACTCACTGTGCTTTGGTACTGGACTAACTGAATTTTTAATTCAGGGACGGAAGGCTTCTGGGCACAGTCAAGTACTTACGAAGTCAGAGTGTGATCGAGATGGGATTGACCACTCCAAGAGTTGGAGAAGAATGAGTCGCTGTATTTCAATTTAGCAAAACCTTGGCCAGGGTAATCCATCAGATGGATTTGATATTTTGAAATACAATGTGGACAACCTGATCAGAGTTGACAGTTGAGCTCTGGGGTGTCCTATGATCATTTTGGTCAAGGGGATGAATTATATAAAAACTATATCCGCATGGGTTCTAAGGATGTTGTTCTACACATTCGACCTATCTGATCGTCGGGTACCATTGCTAGATGGTAACTTCGATTGGTATAGAAATTTGTTCCTATGCTACCGGCTTAGGTTCGAACCTATGAGGTCACACACATCAGAGTTCATGATCCGATCAGATGGTTGATCAACGATTAAGAATCGTTCTAGGGTTAAATGATCAATACGATTGACATTTAACCCAGTGCAAGTGTTGTAGGAGGATCGATTAGCAATTCGATTGCTAATTGGCTTAATTTGATTAAGCCAATGGGCTGAGATTAAGTCTAATTAAATATGATTTAATTAGATTTATTTTGGACTTGATTGGATCAAGTCCAATTGGTTTATTGGATAAGCCAAGTGCAAGGAAAAACTAGTCCTAGTTCAACTAGGACTTGGGTCAATCTAATTTCTAATTTGATTAGAAAATTAAATCAGATTTAAATCTAATTTAATCTGATTAAATTAGGTTCTTAATTGGGTTAAGACCTATTTTAATTGGGTTGATCTAATTTTGATTTGATTTGGTTTGGGAAACCAAATTAAAACAAGTCATAAGACAGAATCCTAGTAAGACTAGGATTCCACCTTGCGCCACATAATCCTTCTCCACGCCCTCTCTCTTATTCAACGTCAATCTCCACTTATTTTGTGTGACAAAAGCCTCTCCCAGATCTCTCCCACGTTCACAAAAGGTCTCCTCTCTTCTTTCTTACATGGAAGGTGGTTTGGATCAAATCTAAAAGGAATAAGTTTGGATTTCGAATTCTATGAGATAGAGTTTTAGAAATCCAAAACTCTTTCAATTTTGCACCGAATTTATCCAAATTTTTTTTTGAAATTTTCATAGATTTTAGGGTATACATTGTGCACTATTTTCTGTTGATCCATACACGAAAATATGAAGGAGGTGCTCAAGAGTTGGGCGTCCCTTAACTTGCCATGTTTGGATAAGCCTTGACTAGGTGTTTGACCTAGACAAGGACTCTATCATATCTCTCTATATAAGATGAGTTTCTTTGTAAAATTTTAGGAGAAATTAGAAATTTGAGAGACCTTTGTGCCATCCAAAAATCAGAGAGAAATACCTTTGGGTCGTGGAGATATAAAAGACACAAGTTTGGGTGTCTAGAGAGAAAAACGTGAAGAAGAAGAGGGTCTTCTTCTTGGGTTTTTGTTTTCATATCTTTCCTCCCTCCATCTTGAGTTTCCTGAGAGTGTCTCAGATCTGAAACTCCTACTTTTACTTTTCATCTTTGGAAGAGTCCAAATCAAGAAGAAGGAGGCACCTGATCAACCATCAAAGAAGGATCAGCGCAGTACTAGCATACTGTGCTGATTTCCTGAAGCAGGACTTCTGATCGAGATTCGTGGGCTCGTGTGGATGACTCCTAGAGGCCGGACGCATGTGCAGCTTGCAACATCATCCTCAAGCCCAGATCAACAAGGTTAGAACGTCTAACTTGCAAGGTAATAGATCTGATCTATTGTTTAATACATACATTAGATGTAGTATAGAAACATGTTGATATGATCAACATGTAGTTCATGCTATATTTATATATTTTAATTTCTGATTTAATTCCATGTAATAATCATGTAATAGGATCTTAGATCTAGGGATTTTCTGATCTTAGAAAATAAATTTTGATTTATTTTAGTCTTCCGCTGTATGATCTTGAAAAAGTTTCAAGATCTAACCCTCTTTTTCAAGATCTAACCCTGAAACCCTAGATCTGGTTCTTTCATCCACAGCAGCATCGGAGAAATCTCGCTCAGCACATGGATCACCACCTCATCTGTCAGGTACATGCGGATGGTACTCACTGCCTGCATCTGTAGCCGTTTCCAATCCCGCACCTCCATGGTGGTCGGCTTTTCATCGCACAAGAGAGCATCGATCAATCTCTGTTGGATGAGCACGTCCTTCACCCTTGCCTGCCACAAGGAGAAATTGCTCTTACCATCGAACTTGTTGATCTTCATCTTGATTGTTCCTGTCTTCTCCATCTTCAGTCTTGCTCACCACCGCTGCAATCTGCGTCCTTGTACCGCCTTACTCTGATACCACTTGTTGGATAGATGTCTGGTCAGAACACCACCTCTCAAGACCTTTTTAGTACCATGCGATGCAGCATGAAGAAAAAAGAAACAAAACAAAATAATCAAAATATGTGGATCAGCCATAAAAGGGTTCATCTTCATGGGGCATGCAAACTTCACTATGAAAAAAAAATTTTACAAGAGGAGACCTCACCCTCAACTCTTGTACACCCAATTCTCTATCTAAAGTTCCCCTCTCAAAAACTTTCTCTCTCTTGGAAGACTCCCTGAACTCCTGAAGTGACTGGCGTCCGCTGTCCAAGAGCCTCTTGCTCCTTCTCTCTCAGCAACGCACGCTTCTTCCTCGATTCCGTATGGCATCCACAGTAGAAAACCAAACTACACTCTTCTCTATTGCCTCACAGGCCTTTTTAAAGGACTTAAACTCTGATTAGAGATGGATTAGGAGTCCTAAACAAAGCCAAATAACCCCCTGGATCGTCGGATCAAGACCGGGATGTCTCCGATTCATGGAATAGTACCGTGGACCGTGAGAAATGTGTGGAAAATGCCCACGCAGTCCACAGGCCCACCCGTGGACCGCCCGATCCACGGTGGATTGGGGTACAGGGCCCAGGCAAGGCGCCTGGGCCTGGGCCGCGCCCACGCGCGGGCCCGCGCACGGGCTGGGCCGCTCGCTCAGTTGGGCCATGCGCCCGGTTGGGCCGCCCGCCCGCCTGGGTCGCACATCCCGCACGTTGGCCCCACCTGGGCCACGCACCGCCGCGGCGGTCCTCCACCGTTTCAGGTTTCGTGTCGACTTCAAAAGCTCGTATCTTCTCCGTTCGGTCTCCGTTTCGGATGATCTTGGTCTCGTTGGATTCCGTTTTTCGCCACGAACCTCGCTGTGGGCTCAATGTGGGCTGAATCTCGAGGTGTCAAATCCTAACAATGCAAAGTTGTTGTCCTCTAGTTCATCCAAAGAAGCAAGATAGGCAAGAGATGTGTTTTTCGGTGCATGGCAAGCCATAAAATGATGGTTGAAAACAACAGTGGCCAAGAGCTCTTTCTTTAGCTAGAGAGCGAGCTACTCCTTAATGAAAGAGCGGACAGCATGAATAGCATTTAGATCTGCAACAACCACCATATCCATGATCTCACCTTCACCAGGCAAAGTAATTGCTTTGCAAGAGATTTTTTTATCTAACGTTGAATTACAAAGGATGCTTCTAATCCCATCCACAATCTTTGGATTCAGAATCAATATTTTCTTTTGCTGGAAATCTGCTACAAGACTGAGCATCAGTTTTGTTGCCAATACTTGACCAGCCTCCTATCAATTCAATTCATCAGGATCACTGTTTGTAAGATTAGAATCAAGATGAAAAGGTGCACCATGAGCCTTTAATAAACTTACAACCAGCTCCAACATTCCGGCCTTTCCTATTCAATAATTCGCCGGTTCACAATTTGTTTTTGGATGCCAACTATAGAAAGACCTTTATCTTCTCCGGACATGGAGTTGTCCAGATAGCATTATGATATGGGCACCTTAAACCCTATGGTTAAGAAAGCTATACAAAGAATTGACAATAAAAACACCATTCTGGGCAAGTTTCCAAATAGGTACATTGGAGATATGGAACTTCACAACCACAGCAAGCATTTCAAGTAGGACATCATATTACTCCATCATGGATCTTGTTAATGGGCCTCTCATAGAAATATACCAATTCAAGTTTCTCTGATTCCAGAATGATGACACAGGGAGATTATGCTTCAACACATGGCCATAAGATGCATAAAATAGGAATAAAGTGGAATAGAATTAATCCATACATCCTCTCAGAAGCGAATGGTCTCCCATTCCTAAGTTCGAAAGCTACACAATTCCAGAAGGCCACCTTTCTCACGTTGATATGCCTTCATATAGGAGAAATCCTGTAGTTGTTTTCCCCATTCTCATTCCTAATCACTGCCTTGAGTAATATGCTCTATGTACTTGATGCCTCCATAGTCCTTTACCCCCATGTAGAAATTTTCAAGCCCATTTGGCAAGTAGTGCAATGATTCATTTGGGCTAAGTCATTGACCCCCAAGCCACCTTGCTCCTTAGATTTGCAGATATTATCCCAATTGACGAGACAATTGAAACCACAGACACGGCTAGATTCTTTCCACAAAAAAGCTCTTTGTAGCTTGTTGATTCTTTTAATGATCCATTTTAGCAACTTATTGATTGACATGAAGTACAAAGGAAGGGTAGACAAATAGAGTTAACCAAAGTTAATCTCCCTCCCCAAGAAAGCTATAATAACCCAATCCAATTAGACTAGGCACATGAAATTTAAAGCGGCAAAGAAAAATGCAAAAAAAAAAAAAAAAAAAACTAAGATGAAGACTCCCAATGGAAGTTTTCTTCTCCACCAAGTTCGGTATGGAATCGGACTCCTAGGGTTACCAAAAATCCTAGGAGATCCTCTATAAAGCCATCCCTCTTCCCTCCAAAGTAGTCCACGATGAGCATCGCCCCTCCTCACTTCTTCCTCCCTCTTTCTTCCTCATTTTGCTGATTTGCCTAAACTTGTGTCCATCAGAAATTGGAGATAGAGACACCACCAAAGCTCAAGATAAGTGCCGATCCCACCTCCTCTCTCTTTCCTTTCATCCTTTGGCATTTGGCACCATTGGCGGTCCCTAGTCTCTTTGAAAAATCATGAAGAAAGAATCTCCTATTTTTTTTTCTGGCCACCGAAATTGTTATCCCTTGAAGTCGAGTCCTAAGCTAAGTACCTCGGCCTTCTCATGACCCTTTACGGTGAGTCCACAACCACCAGCGAATAGCCACCAACCAAAAACAAAGAGAAGCCTTGGATCCCCTATTTTTGGCCCTTTTTTCATGATTTTCCACCGGCTGATCCTCATCACTAGCTGTCCCTTGTCCCACCATTATCGATCGCTCGCTACTGGACCTTCGACTATGCTGCTGCACCTTAACAGAGCACCAGTCACCACTTGTATCCCTTCCCTATTCAGCTAAGAAAAGGAAGAAGAAAGAAAAGAAGAAGAAGAGAAAAAAAAAATAAAAGAAAACAAAGAAGAAGAAGAAGAAGAGACAGAGTTCTCTCTCTCTCTCGAGTCTCTCTAAAATTTTTTCTCTCTTATATTTCTCTCTCCTCCTTTTTCTGTCTCTAGATGATGATCGGATCCTAGTTTGCTACTTTTTCTTTCTTCACCCATATTCTCTCTCTAAGAAGACCTATGGATCTTATATCGAGACATGCCTTCCTCTTTTAGGGACCGTACGAACTCGACAAGAAGACCCTGAACTGCTTTGTGCTTGGATGGTCTATTGGATCGATCACCTAATCAACGATCTCCTTTTATTATTTAATTTTATATTAAATTAATTAAAAAAACTTGACTATGATTTAATATTTTCAATAGGATTAGCTGATTCTTCTAACGAAATCTGAAGATCTAGGATAAACGAAGTAAGTAGATCTTACACTCCTTATTTATTTTTAAATTTTTATATTTTTTATGCATACGATCTCTTATTGATGAATTTATATTTTTCGTAAAATAAAGGATCAGCATATGTATATGAAAATTAATTTCATGAATATTTTTATAAAAAAAGTTGTTTATGAAGTACAAATTTGATTATATCAATTGGTATTTTTCTCACCTACATATATGTATGTTCTAAAAAAATATATAAATATTTTAAAGACTTTTAGATTGCTACGACAGCCTCAATGAAATGGGGCCAATCGACAAACGGTCCTATGCCAATGGATATAAAGTTGGTAACAAATATGAATTATGATATCTTGTCGATTACAATGACGGCCCTATCATGATAAAAAATGACTATAGCATGAATATCTGTAAGCAATATTTTGAAATATGATATAAACATATGACAAGAATGATTTATGAATTATATTTTTGAATTATTCATGATTTGTATATACATGACTGATTTTATGACTCATTTTACTTATATACTCTATAAAATATTTTATTTTTATAATATCTATTATTTTTTAAATATTATATTATCATGAAAAAATTTATAGTTGATCCAATAAAGAAGTATAGATTTTACTTACTAAGCTAGTATAGCTTATACCTCTTTATTTTTTTTATTTTATAGAGAAATAAGATTAGAAATAATGGAGAATCCAAGCTTGGGAGTTTGTGTAGGAAGCTTGAAAATTTTATAGCTGAAACTAAGTTTATTAGCTTATTATGGACTTATAGTTAACTCTTTATGAATTTTGAGACATGGGTTTGATTTTTGATTTTGAATTTAGATGTTTTAGACCAATCTTGATTTATTTACTTGAGAAATGATGTAACTAAATCTTTTAGTATATTTTATTTGTGATGGATTTTAGCTGGTTATGAATGTTGGCTTCGTGTTATCAAGGGCGGCACCTCTCATTAGCATGACCGTATTATATTTTGAATTTAAGGTATAATATTTTATGATATCAGAGTGATAGGTTTGATCATAGGTAGAACTTAAGCTTAAGACTATGATTCGTAAGGTTAGGTAGACGAAGAGTATGGAATAATTGATCTACATTAAAATTGTATAGTAGAAATATGGTGGAGTATTAGATGAAGATCAAGTAATCCTATTTATTTAGAAAATAAAAATATGTTAAGTTTCAAGGATGAAACTCTTTTAAAGGAAATAAAATAAGATAATCTAGTCCAATTAGTCCAGGCACATGAAATTTAAAGCAGCAAAGAGAATCACAAAAAAAAAAAAAAGAAACTGAGATGAAGACTCCCAATAGGAGTCTTCTTCTCCACCAAGTCAGACACAGAATCGGACTCCTAGGCTGCCAAAAACCCTAGGAGATCCTATATAAAGCCATCTCTCCTCTTTCCAAAGTAGTCCTTGATGAGTATCACCCCTCCTCTTCTCTTCTTCCTCCCTTTTTCTTCCTCATTTTGTCAATTTTTATAGACTTGACTTTGCCGAAAATTGGAGCTGGAAACACCACCGGAGCTCAAGGTAAGGATCGATCCCACTTTCTCTCTCTCTTTTCCTTCTTTCTATGGCATTTGGCACTGTCATCGGCCACCGATCTCAGTGAAAAACCACAAAGAAAGAATCTCCAATTTTTTTGACATTTCTGTTGCTTTTCTAGCCACCAGCATTGCCGTCCCTTAAAGTTGAGCCCTAAGCCGAGTACCCCGGTCTCCCCATGACCCTTTATGGCAAGTCCATGACTGTCGGTGAACAGCTGATGACCAAAAACGAAAAGAAGCCTTAGATCCCTAATTTTTGGCCTTTTTTTATGATTCTCTACCAGCCAATCCTCACTATCGACTGTCCCTTGTCCCACCGCCATCGGCTGCCCATTGCTAGACCTTCGACTATGCTGCTACACCCCCAGAGCACCAGCCACCGCCAGTATCCCTCCCCTATTTGGCCAAGAAAAGGAAGAAGAAAGAAAAGAAGAACAAGAGAAAAAAAAGAAAAGAAAAAGAAGAAGTAGAAGAAGAGAAAGAGAAGTTGTGTCTCTCTCTCATGTCTCTCTAGAATTCTCTCTCATGTTTCTCTCTCCTCCTATTTTCTCTTTCTAGATGATGATTGGACCCTAATTTACTACTTTCTCTCTCTTCATCTACTTTCTCTCTCTAAAAGATCTATGGATCTTGTATCGAGTCATGTCTTCCTCTTCTAGAGATCCATATTGGACCCAACAAGAAGATTCCGAACCGCTTTGATGTTCGAATGATCTATTGGATCGATCACCTAATCAACAGTCTTCTTTCATTATTTAATTTTATTAAATTAATTAAAAAAAATTATCTATAATTTAATATTTTAAATAGGATTAGCTAATTCTTTTAACAAAGTCTAAAGATCTAGGACAAATGAGGTAAGTAGATTTTACGCTCTTTATTTATTTTTAAATTTTTTTATTTTCATGGAAATGATCTCTTGTTAATGAATTTATATTTTTTATAAAATAAAGGATCATCATATGTATATGAAAATTTATTATTTAATATAAAATTGATTTCATGAATATTTTCATGAAAAAATTTATTTATGAAGTATATATTAGATTATACATTCAGTATTTTTTTCATCTACATATATGTATGTTTTAAGAAAATATATAAATATTTTAAAGACTCTTGATTGCTTTGACAATCTCACTAAAGTAAGGTCAATGGACAAACAACCCTATACTAATGGGTGTAAAATTGGTAATGAACACAAATTATGATTTCTTATCGATTACGATTATGGCCCTATCATAGATAAAAAATGACTATAGTAGAATATCTGTGAGCAATATTTTGAAATATGATATGAATATATGATAAGAATGATTTATAAATCATGTTTATAAAATATTTATAATTTATGTATGCATGAATGATTTTATGATTATTTTATTATATGCTCAATGAAATACTTTATTTTTGTAATATCTATTATTTTTTAAATAGTTATATTATGATGAAAAAGTTTATGCTTGATCTGGTAAGGAAGTATATATTTTACTTACTGAGCTAGTATAGCTCATATCTCTTTATTTTTTTTATTTTATAAAAAAATAAGGTTAGAAATGACTTGAGAATTTTATTGCTGAAACTTAGTTTATTGGATTATAACAGCTTGTAGTTAACTATGTATGAATTTTGAGATATGGATTTGGTTTTTGATTTTGGATTTAGATGTTCTGGACCAATCTTGATTTATTTACTTGAGAAATGATGTAACTAAATCTTTTTATTATATTTTAGTTGTGATAGATTTTTTAGCTGATTATGAATATGGCTTCGTGTTATCGAGGCAGCACCCCTCGATAGCATTACCATGTTATATCTCAGATTTGGGGTGTGATATTCTATGGTATCAGAGCGATAATTTGATCATGGGTAGAACTTAAGCTTAGGATTATGATTACAGGATTATACAGACAAAGAGTATGAAAGAATTGATATATTTTATAATTGTACGGTGGAAACATGGTAGAGTATTAGATGAAGATTAACTAATCTTGTTTATTTATAGAATAAAAATATGTTGAGTTTCGAGGATGAAACTCTTCTAAGAGGGTAGAATGTGATAACTTGGTCTAATTAGGCTAGGCGCATGAAATTTAAAGCAGCAAAGAAAAACATAGAAAAAAAGAAAAAAAACTGAGATGAAGAATCCCAATGGAAGTGTTCTTCTCCATCGAGTTTGGCATGGAATCAGACTCCTAGGGCTGCCAAAAACCCTAGGAGATCTTCTATAAAGCCATCTCTCCTCCGTCCAAAGTAGTCCATGATGAGCATCACTCCTCCATCTCTCTTTTTTCTCCCTCTTCTTCTTCATTTTGCTTATTTCCCTAGACTCGTGTCTGTCGAAAATTGGAGCTGGAGATGACAGTGGAGCTCAAGGTAAGCATCGATCCCATCTCCTCTCTCTTTCTCTTCTTCTCACAACATTTGGCATCGTCACTGGCCATCGGTCTCGCTAAAAATTTGTTGGAATTTGGCATCTCGAATTTGACCCACAGTAATAAAAATCTAAATACGGAGAAGTCTAGCTCGAAGAGCACGTCACAAGGAGCCCAAAGATGCAGCCCAAAGGCCCATAGGCTGGCCCACAGGCACCCAAGGCCTGTAGTAGCACAGCCTAGGCACGTGCAGAATATGTGGCCCTGAAATGGGCGCACGGCCCAGGTGGGCATGCGGCCCAGACGGATGCACGTGCAGCCTTGCACAGGATTTGATGCGGTCCACAGTGGATCACGTGGGATGGCACGGCTCATGTGGGTGTCATAGACCACCATAGTCTACATGCGAAAAATCATAGTCTACAGCCCTTCTTGTGAGATCAGACAGCACAATGCAATCGAACGATGATCTTGCATGATCCAATGGCATGAGGGTGTGATCAGACATTGTATTTCATGATCATGCAGCCAAGGATGAAGCGATGAAGCAGAGGTGAAGCAGCTTAGAGTGGGTAGCTGTGGTAGAGGTTGAGAGCAGCTTGCGTAAGCAGTAGGCAGACCAACGGTGAAGCAACTTAGCATGGGCTACCATGGAGAGGCTAAGGAGCAGCTTAGCATAAGCAACAGGTAGACCAGCCGGGAGCAGCTTGGCATGAGCAGTTACGGAGGGGCATCAATGTTGAGAATTGTATCCTAAAAATAATTGTATGACAATTGAGTTCATCTTTGTATATGAATTATTGATAAATGAATAATAGTTATTCTAATATTTTTCATCATAAAGTTACATCTCCTTAACTCTTATGTTGTGATGAAGTTCCTAGAACTATGTTAGTGTACGATAAAGAGAGAATTTATCGTATAGTTCTTAAACATGTTCGTGATCAAATGATATGTCATTACAAGATGATGATATTTATTAAGTGAAGGTCTTGTGTACCATATGGGTTGATTGTCCTCTTAACCAAGGAGTGTGGTGACACTGGTATTGCATATAGGTGAGATATAAGAGTATATCGTCACTGAACAGATGACTCACCTACTGAGCGTTCTGCTGTCAAGAGCTGCTCGTGAAGCACATGGGTATAAGTATCCTTTAGATTTGAGATCACCACAGTGACTTACAAGTAACTCACTGTGCTTAGGTGTCGGACTATCTGGATTTCTAATACAGTGATAGAAAGCTACTGGGTACAGTCAATTACTTACAAGTCTGTATGTGGATCAAGATGGATTGACCCCTTTAGATTATTGAAGTTGATGTATCGCTGTATTTTAATTTAGTAAAATCTTGATTAGGATAATCATGAGATAGATTTAAAAAATTAAAATACAATGTGGATGAAACAATCTCGATTGATAGTTAACCTGAGACATTCTAGAACATTTAGGATCAAAAGGATGAATTATATGGTAACCATGTGTATGAATTCTAGAATATTCTTTTGTGATAATTTGACCTATCTGGACATCAAAAATTATGCTAGATGGTATCTTAATTAGTATAGGAATTGGTTCCTATGCTACTGGCTTAGTGTTTGAACCTATGGATCGCACACATAAGTTAGACACCATAGAAAAGTATTGACCTATATTTATATGTCAATTTAGAAGTACTTGACTTGATTGAATATATAAGCTAATTTGATTAAAATTAAGTTATGGATCAAATGAGATTGAAGAGTTGACTATGTCTAGCGAGCACTACATATGAGGTTCAGGTTCGATCCAGAGATGAACAGTTTCTGAACTATGATCTATGGAGTATATGAAAGATTGAATTTAAATACTAATTAATTTTAGATTAGATCTGAATTAATTAAACTTAATTGGATCCAAAATTCAAGTTAGACTTGATATAAAATTCTAAAAAATTTGGATTGACAGTCTTTCAAAATTATTTCGAACCAGCTTCGAATTGAATTCGAATCGAATCCATTTTGGATGAGATATGAGAAATTCTACTTGCATTGGGAATCTCTCTCTTATGGGCCAACCAACGCCTAGAGCTTTCCTCATTGTGGGTGTCCCATATGGGTGAGAGATTGGGTGCAATTTGATTGTCATATGTGATGGCAATTCTATCTCATATAGGAGTCTTCTTTCATGAGTATTAGACTGATTCAAAGTATGTTTGAGTTAGGAGTCCTATACTTATTAGGTTATGAGATTCATCTATAAATAGAGAGAGTTTCTACCTATGGATGCATAGGAAATAAATTAGATTGAGAGAAGAGAGAAAGAGAGAGAGAGGCCCTTCCTTCTTCTCCTGGGCCTTTCCCTTTGGTGCTGCCACTTCTCCCTTGGTATGGGCCCTCTTTGGGCATCCCACTTGCTAGTGTGAGGTGTCACACCAGTACATCTTCTCTCTCATTTGATTGGGTTACGAAGATTGAAGTTCATCCCGCTTTCCTATGGCGTCTGGTGTGTATGCGATGTAAAGGTCTGCACATCCAGACCTCTGCGAAGCATTATTTATATTTTTAAAGATTTGATCTCTAGTTTCACTGTTAGTTAGGTAAATATTTAATTTTATTTATATAGATTAATAAAAAATTTTAGATGCAATCTGGGCTATCCGAAGAGAAACATTTTCCTTTCCTTCAATTGGTATAGAGCAGGCCTTTGATTCATGCATGCATAACTAAATTTTTTTAGATTAATTATATATTATATATAATTAAAATTTAATATTAAATATTAAATCTAATTTAAATTTATTTATATAAAATTTTTAATCTAATTTTGATTGGATTAGATGAGCTTAATCAATTATTGATTAAGATTGTTATAAGTTTGTTATAACATAATTTTGCTATTGCTAATTTTTGATGGAATAACAACATGAATTAAAATTTATTTTAAATTTATTTTAATAGAATTTTAATATTATTATTTTTATTAAGAAGTGAGATTTATTTCAAATCTAAATTAGATCCATCTTGATGGATATTTAGATCTAAATCCTATCAGAATTCAGCACTACACGAAAATAGATTTTATCAAAAATTTAATCCTTATGCATTTATATTTGTATCTAATTAATTTTTTATGTGATATCAAATCTGAAGTTAATATTTTATAATTAGTATAAGATGTGTTTCAGATCTGATTGATGTATATGATACATCGAATCTAATTGATTAGATGAAGAACATGATTGATAAGATCAAAGAATGTTCATGATATAAAAAGTTTTGTCAATAATTGCATGTTGATGTGATTATATATGAAATTAGATTTTAGATCTTAGTAGCCTAGTACTCAGATTGATAAGATCATCAGACCATCTGATCATAGGAGATTGAAAAGATTAATCTCTCTTTTGCTATTCGATGGATTCTCTTATGATGCATAGGGGTGTCATTGTAATCCATTTTATGAAGAAAAAAATGAACAGATTCTTATGAATTATTTTGATTATAAATATATTTAGATTAGATCTAAAGTATTTATAATTTATTATAATAAGATAAAATTTAGATATAAAATTATTTTAAATCTGAATAGCATGTTACATATGATGTAATTGGTATAGATCTAAAAGTTGTCATGATGCATGAGATGTATATATGAAGTTTAGATCATACCTATGTATGTTTAATTGTTAAACATATTATAAAAATTTATTTCATGAATTAAATATATGGTATGCTTCATCTGAAACTCTGGTAGAATAGTTCTACCGACTGAAACACATATTTCTTATACTTAATTTTGAATTAAATTTGAATGATCTAGATTTGAGAATTGAATATTATTAAGACACCACATAAATTGATGGGCAATGGGTTAGCTTGAATCAAGTCCTCTAATAGGTTAGACCTAGGGTTAGAAATACATATGAGTAAATATAAAAATTGATTAAATCTAATCAAGTGTTGAATTAGATTAGATCAGTATTTCTCTAAATCAATCTTAATAGTTGAAGTTTGATCAAGTCTATATTTGATCCTAATAAATAGACCATGATCAGGGCTCCATGGTTGGTCCGAATCTTTTGGTGGATCAAATCAAAACTAATTATCTAATTGGTGTCTTAGATAAGTTTGACAGATTCGATCAAATAATTTTTAATTGGGAGCTATTCACCCAGATGCGTCTACGATGAGTTAAGGGCACATCCCTCCTACTGATCTCACTTATCTGACCAACATGATAGATTATATTTTGATTAAGTCACTAGTCGATTTGTGCAGACCCATGCCATTAAGGTGAATCAATATAACTAATTTAAGTATCTTTAGACCAGCTTGTGTTTAAACCTCTATATGACTTAGTGAAGTCAGTAGAGGATTTGCAGTTTGCAAGTCATCCTCTTCTCTTATTCTTAGATCAATAAAATCAAATTTTTAAATTATTAGGTCATAAAATGATAGAGTTATGAGATAATTTGATTATAGCTCCCATTAAGATGCGTGATAATGAGTCTAATATTCCAAATAGCATTGGAAGGGCCACATGCTTGGTATCTATTACGTATTGAAATTGTCATTCATCATATGACCATCATAATGTGCCTTCAGATCAATGCTCAGGTTGGTCGAGCCACACTCAGATTTGGATATCTATTTGTTGGATACACTTGGTGTTGTCATGTTAATGGTTGGACCTAATCAGGATTTTCAGTGAGGCACACACACCTGCTGAAGGATGTCTGGGGTAAAATCTAATTACTAAAAGTTGTATGGAGAAAAATTGGTTATGAACTACCCATAGATGCACTAGAGTTGGCCGAGCCACACTCGAGCCCGAATGCAATCTATGTGGATTCTAGTACCCACTAAAAAATTAATGTAATTCTCGAGTTGAAGGTAGAAGCTACCAATTCGTAAAATAGTGGGAAGACCTTTAGACTAAAATCTATATCTTTAGTATTAAAAAAAATTCATATACTAATAGGCTTATATTTTTCTTTCAGTTATGGTCAACATACTATCCCTCCATTCGCTGTTGGACAGCGACAAGCTCATCGGATCCAACTTCAATAACTGGTATCGAAAGTTGAAGATCGTCTTAGACATGAGAGGATTTTATATGTCTTTATGGATGAGGCATCTGAAGAACCTACAGTCAACACTCTTCGTGCTGCGAGAGACACTTACATGAATTGACTCAGTGATCGCACGACTGTACGTTGTGTGATGAGGAAGCTATGAAAATGAACTTAGCCATAAGTTCGAGGATGTGTAGTCAAAAGAGATCATTCAAATATTGAATGAGTTTTTTGGTACCTTTGAGGATGCAAAAAGATAAAAACCTCCTGCACAGTATTCAATACTCATATGCAAGAGGGGCTTCAGTCATCGATCATGTATTATACATGATTGAGCAGATGAACGTCTTAGCAAATTTGACTTTCCACTGCATGAATAATTAGGCAAAGATGCTATTCTTAATTCGCTACCGAAATCTTACCTATCCTTTCTCAGTCATTATAGAATGATGAAGTTTGCGGTGAACTACCATGGTTTGCTAGGGTTACTGAGACTTTTGAGAAGGATCACTAGCACCAAAAGGAGCTAGTGAATTTAGTGGGAGGATCATCTGCAGGATGTCAATCCTTTGGAGAGGAAAGAAGAAAAAGGTGCAAAATCTTATGCCACGATCCTAAGCAGAGCAAAACATCAAAAGTTGACAAGAGCCAGGTAGAATGCTTCTTCTGTAAGAAGCTGGATCATTGAAAAAAGAATTATCCTCTTATATAGCACCTTGACTCAAAAAGTCTAAAAAAAGAGAAAAAAGCAAGTGGTTGCTTCATAAGGTACTTATATGATAACTCCTTATAATTTCTCTATTTATGATACTACTATCTGGTATTGAATATCGAAATCCTATTAATATATGCAATTCGTTGTAGGACTACAGATAATTAAAAAGTTTAGAGAGGGCAAACGATTCCTTAACGTTGGAGATGGAAGCCTTATTCCAATTCTGGCCTTAGAAACTTTGCAGCTTGTCTTCGAGTCCAGTAGTGTCATGTTAGATGATTATCATTATTGTCCTCTTTTTTGATGAATATCATCTCTGTAGGCCTTTTGACCAAACTTGATTTCAATTTATAATAAAAGATATTTTTGTGATATCATTATGAATGTACTGTAATTATGTAGATAATTAAAACATGGCATATACATAATATCATGACTGTTAGTAAAATGTACACAGCCAGCAAACATCCTAGATTAGATAATGTCAGTGAATCTACCTTTGGCATTGTAGGCTTGGTCATGTGAACAAGAATAGAATTGACAGTTGATCAAGAAATATGTCTTGAAATAGATGATTGTGAATCATTACCAATCTGCAATCTGTTTACTTGGTAAAATGACTAAGTTACCTTTTAAGAGAAAGGGTGAAAGAGCTAGCGATGTTCTGAGTCTAATACATACTGATGTATGCGACCTATGAACATAAGTGCCAGAAGAGGATACTACTACTTCATTACGTTTACAGACAATCTATCAAGGTATGGGTATGTCTATCTTATGAAGCATAAATCAGAATCATTTGAAATATTCAAATGATTTTATGCTGAAGTAGAGAAATAGATTGGAAAGAGTATTAAGATTCTTCGGTCAGACAAGGTGTGAATATCTCACCAATGAGTTTCTGACATATCTGGAAGGAATAGGATTCTCTCACAGTGGACCTCTCCTAGAATACTACAACATAATAGGATATCTGAAAGGAGGAATCAAATCTTGTTAGATAGATCTGATTTATGATGGGCTTTGTGAGTCTGCCAATCTTCTTTTGGAGATTTTTCTTGAAACTGCCTGCTACATTTTGAATAAGGTGCCGAGTAAGTCTGTCGATAAAACTCCATATGAGATATGGACTGGGCGTAAGCCGGTGCTCTCACACCTTAAGTCTTGGGGTGTCCAGCTTATGTCAAGTGTTTAAAGACAATAAGCTTGGATCTAAGTCCACAGATGCTTCTTTGTATGGTACCTAAAGAAAATTAAAGGTACTACTTTTACCTCACTGTAGAACAAAAAGTGTTTGTCAACAGCCGGACCATTTTTTAGAAAAAATTTTTTTGGTGAAGGAGCTAATACCTATAAAATTGAACTTGATGAAGTTTGTAAGGTGGAAGAACGACACACACAAAATTAGATTTGATTGGAGAATCGAATCTGAAGCTAGTAAAGGTGCCATTGAGAGATCTGGTAGAGTACCGCATCAGCCAGACAGATACTATAATTTTTTGATCCAGGATGGTGATCTTATTGAACTTGATGAGAATGATGAGGATCCGATCACCTATATGGAGGCCATGCAAAGGTCCGACTCTCAGAAATGGTTGAGGCCATAAAGTCCAAGATGGAGTTCATAGAGATCAATGGTGTATGGAACTAGTTGATCTATCTGAAGAGATAAAACCCATAGGGTGTAAATAGATTTTCAAAAAGAAAAGAGGAGCGAACGAAAAGATAGAGACCTATAAAGTCTATCTAGTTGCCAAAGATTACCATCATATTATGGTATTGACTATGAGGAGATGTTCTCTCCTGTGGTAATGCTTAAGTCTATTCAGATTATGCTCGCTCTCACTACACACTTAGATTATAAGATCTGATAGATAGATGTCAAAACTATTTTTCTTAATAGAAAGTTGAAGAAGAAGTATATATGATACAGCTGAAGGTTCACATCCACAGATGAGTCAAAAATGGCAAGCTGAATAGGTTTATTTATGGACTTAAGTAGGCATCTAGGAGTTGAAACATATTTTGATAAGGTGATCAAAAGCATGACTTCATTAAGAACGGAGAAGAGCATTGTGTCTACAAATGGGCTTCCAATTCTGTAGTCATCTTTTTTATGCTGTATGTAGATGATATACTGTTACTAAAAAATGACATCCTGGCTTCATAGAATGTGAAGCTATGGTTATCATCATAGTTCTCCATGAAGAATTTGGGAGAAGCATCCTACATCCTAGGGATGAAGATCTATAGGGATAGATCTAGAAGTTACTTGGATTATCCCAATCTACGTACATCGATATCTTGTTGAACGATTTAACATGGATAATTTCAAAAAGGCTATCTTCCGATAGGTCATGAAATTACTCTTTTCAAGAAAATTGTTCGACAACTCCTGAGGAGAGAGCGTATGAGTAGAATACCATATACTTCGATAGTGAGATTATCATGTACACTATGATGTGTATGAGATTGGATGTGGCCTATTCATTAGGATAGTGAGTAGGTACCAGTCTGATCCAGATGAAAAGTATTAGAAGATTGCAAAAGTAATTCTTAAGTATTTGAGAAATACTAAAGACCAATGGTTATCTATGGAGACACGGACTTGAAACTTGTGGGATATACTAATTTCAATTTTTAGTCAGATTGTGATGATAGCAGAAGCATGTCAGCTACTTATTTAGTCTGAATGGAGGAGCTATTTGCTGAAAGAGTTTAAGCAATATACTATGGTTGATTCTGTATGCGAGGCGAATACAATGCTGCATCGAATGCTGCAAAAGAGATGGAGTGGTTGCAGAAGTTCATCATCGATGGCCCTGTCCTCTATATATGATAGCTCCAGTACCATAGCTCAGACGAAAGAACCAAAGTCATACCATCGCACCAAGCATGTTTTGCGCTGCTATCACCTGGTGCGAGAGATTGTGAATCAAAGTAACATCGAGTTTCAGAAGATTGATAGAAAGAAAAATCTAACCGACCCTTCACTAAAGCTCTCGGATCAAAGAGTTCGATGACTTTAAATAAAGATAGATATAAGATACTATCCCGATTGACTTTAGTCTAAGTGAGAGTTATTGAAATTTATCCTAAAATCAATCGTATAATGAATGAGTTTATTTTTGTATACAATTATTGATAAATAAATAATATTATTCTATATTTTTCATTACAAAATTACATCTTTCTTGAACTCTTGTATTGTGATTAAGACTTAGAACTATTTAGTGTACAATAAAGAGAGGATTTATCGTATAGTTCTTGAACATGTTTGCACCAAATTATACATCATTACAAGATGATGTTTATCAAGTGGAGGTCGTTGTATGCCATATGAGATGGTTATCCTCTTAATCAAGGAGTGTGGTGACACTGGTTGGCATACAAGTAAGATGTAGGAGTATATCGTCACTAAACAGGTGACTTACCTGCTGAGCATTCTGCTATCAAGAGCTGCTCACGAATACATGGATATCAGTATCTTTCATATATGAGATCACCATAGTGATTTGCAAGCAATTCACTGTGCTTAAGTGTCAGACTATCTGAATTTCTAATACAATGTTGGAAGACTATTGTGTACAGTCAAGTACTTGCGAAGTCTGTATGTGGATTAAGATGGAATTAATCTCTCTGAATTATTAGAGTTGATATATCGTTGTATTTTAATTTAGTAAAATCTTGTCAGAATAATTCATAAAATGAATTTGAAAAGTTGAAATATAACATGGATGAAGCAATCTCGGTTGATAGTTAACCTGAGACCATCCTAGAGCATTCAGGGTCAAAAGGAAGAATTATGCAGTAACCATGTATATAGATTATAGAATATTTTTTTGTGATAATTGGCCTCTTTGGATGTAAAAATCATTGCTAGATGGTATCTCGATTAGTGTAAAATTGATCCTGTGCTATCGGCTTAGTGTTTGAATCTATGGGGTCACACACACAAGTCAGAATCGTAGGAAATATTGGCCTATGTTTATATATCAAATTTTGAAGTACTTGACTTGATTGAACATATAAGCTAATTTGATTAAGAATTAAGTTATGGGTCAAACAAGATTGAAGAGTTGACTATGTCTAGTTAGCACTACACATAGGTTCAAATTTGATTTCAGAATGAACAGTTTCTGATCTATGATTCATGGAGTATATGAAAGATTAGATTTAAGTACTGATTAATTTCAGATTAGATCTAAATTAATTAGACTTAATTGGATCCAAAATTTAAGTTAGACTTGGTACAAAAGTCTTAAAAAATTCAGAATTGACAATGTTTCAAAATTATTTCGAACCAGCTTCGAATTGGATTCGAATCGGATCTGTTTTGGATGAGATATGAGAAATCCTACTTGCACTGAAAATCTTCTCTCTTATGGGCTAACCAACACCTGGAGCTTTCCTCATTGTGGGCGTCCCTTGTGGGTGAGGGATTGGGTGCAATTTGGTTGTCATATGTGATGGCATTCTATCTCATGTAGGAGTCCTTGTTTCATAAGTATTGGACTGATTCAAAGTATGTTTGAATTAGGAATCCTATACTTATTGGTCATGAGATTCATCTATAAGTAGAGAGAATCTCTATCTATGGATGTATAGCAAACAAATCAGATTGAGAGAAGAGAGAGAGGGGTGAGAAGAGAGAGGCCCTTCCTTCTTCCCCTTGGCCTCTCCCCTTTGGTGCTGTCCCTTCTCCCTTGGCGTGGGCCCTCCTTGGGTGTCCCACTTGCTGATGTGAGGTGTCACACCAGTACATCTCCTCTCTCATTTGATTGGGTTGCAAAGATCGGAGTTCATCCTATTTTCCTGGTGTTTGGCGTGTATGCAAAGTAGAGGCTCTACACATCCAGGCCTCCATGAAAGATTGTTTCAAATTTTTAGAGATTTGATCTCTGGTTCTATTGCTAATCAGGTAAGGATTTGATCTTTATTCATGTAGATTAATAAAAAATTTTTAGATGCAACCTGAGCTATCTGAAGAGAAATATTTTTCTTTCCTTCAATCAAAAGCAGTTGTGAGTGTCCTGAATGATCATGGGAGTGGCCATGAGTATAGAGATAGAGGTTGCGGTATGATGTAGCGGCTTGTATCATAGGAAGCAGCTAGAGGTGTCGAGGACCTAGCATGGTAGGCCTGTGAGAGGGTCTTCTTGAGATTTTGTGAGAGTTTTGTGAGGGTGAATGCTTCTTGTTGAGAGAGATTTGTTTATGAGAGTTAAGAGGGTGTGATCTCCTCTTGTACTTATTATTTTCTTTCATAGTGAAGCTTGCGTGCCCTGTGGAGGTAAGCCTTGGGCTGATCCACGTATTTGATTGTATGTTTGTCCTATTTCTTTCTTTTTTTATTGCAACAAGTGGTACCAGATCTTCAATAATTGGTATAAAGCTATATTGGTACCGAAGTGCGTGATTGATATCAGACCAAGTGGTATCAGGGTGCCAGTTGTCCAGATTGCGGTGGTGTTGATCGAGATTGAAGAAGATAGAGAAAACAGACACAATCAAGGTGGAGATCAACCATGAAGGATTTATCGATGCTCTCTTGTGCCAAGAGAATCGTCTATCATGGAGGATGCTAGTGGGAGCCCAGTGCAAGGTGGAGCTCTAGGTAGAGATGGATCGGATATGAGATGGAAGATTTGGGAGGATTATAAGCGATGTCGCTAGGAGACTATCCCGAGTGGGTCTTAGGTCATGCAGGATAGAGATGGGATCGAGTGGCCTGGTTCGACTTCCATGTTTGTCCATCCATGAGTAACAAGCGTATACCCAGGGCATAGAGGTGAGAAGATCTAAAAGCTCTCAAAGTCAGATGGAGGCTGAATGTTGAGTCAAGATGGAGATTATTGGGATTTGGCATCTTGAATTCAATCCACAGTAGCAAAAACCCAGATGCGGAGAAGTTTAACTCAAAGAGCACATCACGAGAAGCCCGAAGATGCAGCCCATTGGGGTACGCAATGTACAGGCCGCATGCTGGCCTATGGACATGCAAGGCCTACAGCAGCATAGCCTAGGCACACATGGGATGTGCGGTTGAAGCACGGTAATGCGGCCCAGCATGGGCATGGCCCAGCATGGGCACATGGCCAGATGGGCACGTGCACAGCCCTACATAGGATTTGATGCGGTCCATGATGGACACATGGGATGGCACGATCCATGCGGGCACCATGGACCACCGCATTCTACATACAGAAAATCATGGTCTACAGCCCTTTCTGCATGATAGATGGCTACGATGCGATTGGATGGTGATCTTCATGATCCAACAGTAGGAGAGTGTGATTGGGTGGTGTATTGCATGATCGTGCGGCAGAGATGCAAGCGGTCAAGATCCAACGTCGGAAGGTAATTTGAGTCCTTCTGAAGATAGGATTTCGATCCAGGTTGGATTTTTGCCCTATAAAAGGACTTGATGGCTGGTGAAGCAAAGGGCAAAGTAGAGATGAAGCAGCTTGGTGTGGGCAGCTGTGGCAGAGACTGAGGAGCAGCTTGATGTAAGCAACAGGCAGACTAGTCGGGAGCAGCTTGGCATGAGCAACTACGGAGAGGCATCAAAAGCAATTGTGAGCATCCTGGAATGATTGTGAGAGTGATCGTGAGTGTAGGGATAGAGGCTACGGTATGATACAGCAGCTTACATCACAGAAGTGGCCAGGGGCATCAAGGATCATGAATGGCAGGCTTGTGAGAGGGTCTTCTTGAGATTTTGTGAGAGCATATATGAAGGTGAATGCTTCTTGTTAAGAGAGATTTATGTATGAGATTTGAGAGGGTGTGATCTCCTCTTGTCCTATTATTTTCTCTCATAGTGAAGCTTGTGTACTCGTGGAGGTAAGCCTTAGGTGATCCATATTTTGTTGTGTGTCTATCCTATTTCTTCTTTCTTTTTGCCGCAACAAGTGGTACCAGATCTTCGACAAAAACCTGCATGAAGAAAAAATCCCTTATTATTTTGGCATTTCTTTTGCTTTTTCTACCCCTGGCATTGCTGTCCCTTGAAGCTAGCCCAAAGACAAGTACCTCGGCCTCCCCTCGACCCTTTACAGTAAGGCCACGACTGCCAATGAATGGCTGATGGCCAAAAATGAAAAGAAGCCTTGGATTTCCTATTTTTTGCCCTTTTTCCATTATTTCCAGCTAGTCGATCCTCACCGCCGGCTATCCCCTATCCCACCACCATTAACCGCTCATTATCGGACCTCCAGCTATGCTGTTGCACCCTCAGAGCACCAACCACCATCCGTATCCTTCCCCTGTTTGGCTAGGAAAAGGAAGAAGAAAGAAAAGATGAAGAAGAAAAGAAATGAAAAAGAAGA
Source organism: Elaeis guineensis (assembly GCF_000442705.2). NCBI lineage: Eukaryota > Viridiplantae > Streptophyta > Magnoliopsida > Arecales > Arecaceae > Elaeis > Elaeis guineensis. The sequence continues at coordinate 31,858,761 of NC_025997.2, read as the reverse complement.
AGAAGAAGAGAGAAAATTGTTTCTCTCTCTTATGTCTCTTTAGGATTTCTCTCTCTCTTTTTCTCTCCTCCTACTTTCTCTCCTAAATGATGATTGGGCCTTAGTTTACTACTTTCTCTCTCTATTTTTTCTTTTTTCATCCATTTTTTCTCTCTAAGAAGACCTATGGATCTTGTATCGGGTCATGTCTTCTCTTCTAGGGATCTGTGTTGGACCCAACAAGAAGACCCGAACCGTTTGGTGCTCAGATGGTTTATTGGATCGATCATCTAATCAATGATCTCTTTTTATTATTTAATTATATTAAATTAATTAAAAAATTGACTATGATTTAATATTTTAAATAAGATTGCTGATTCATCTAATGAAGTCCAATATTTAGGGTAAATAAGGTAAGTGGATGTTATGCTCTTTATTTGTTTCAAATTTTCATATTTTTCATACATATGACCTCTTATTGATGAATTTATATTTTTAATAAAATAATGGATCATATATGTATATGAAAATTATGCTTTAATATAAAAATTGATTTCATGAATATTTTATGAAAAAGACTTGTTTATGAAGTATAAATTGGATTATGACATTCAGTATTTTTTCCACTTACATATATATATATTCTAAAAAAATATATAAATATTTTAAAGACTCTTAGATTGCTATGAAATTTTATTGAAATGGGGTCAATCAACAAATGGCCCTATATCAATGGATGTAAAGTTGGTAACGAATCTAAATTATGATATTTTATCGATTACGATGATGATCCTGTCATGGATAAAAATGACCACAGCATGAATATCTGTGATAATATTTTAAAATATGATATGAATACATGATAAGAATATTTATAATCATATTTATAAAATATTCATGATTTATGTATGCATGACTGATTTTATGATTTATTTTATTATATACTCTATGAAATATTTTATTTTTATAGTATTTATTATTTTTTAAATATTATATTATTATAAAAAACTTATACTTGATTTGATAAGAAAGGTAGTTTTACTTACTGAGCTAGTGTAGCTCATATATCTTTATTTTTTTAATAGAGGAAAAGGTTAGAACAGTAGAGGATCCAAGCTTGGGAGTCTATGTAGCAAGTTTAAAAATTTTATAGCTAAACTTAATTTATTAGATTATTACAGATTTGTAGTTGACTATTTATGAATTTTGAGACTTAGATTTGATTTTTGGTTTGGATTTAGATGCTCCAAACCAATCTTGATTTAATTACTTGATGAATGATGAAATCAAATCTATTATTATATTTTATTTGTGATAGATTTTAGCTGACTATGATTGATAGGCTTTATGTTATCGAGGACGATATCTCTTGATAGCATGTCGTGTTATGTCTCGGATTGAGGCATGATAAAAGCAATTTTCTTTTCATAATGCAAGCCTTGAGTTTACTTTCTCAATTAATGGCAGCCAATACTGCTTAGGGATCTTTTTATAATATAGAGGGAGACCTAAATAAGTAAAGGAAAATGAGCCTTTCTGGCAATTCATCCAACTTGCAAATTGAGAAGTTGCTTCTCCATTCATATTCATGCAGTGGACAGAGCTTTTATGATTGTAATCTTGAGACCAGAAGTACTCTCAAATGCCAATAAGATCGCTTTAGCTGCCGACATGCTCCTTCACTTTCCAGAGCAAAACAAGAGAGGGCATCTGCAAACTAAAGACTGAAATGCCCTTGAATTCTTTCAGTGGATCAATGCCCTCAATCAATCCAAGATTCCCTACTCTCTTAAGTAGCCAAGACAAGATGTCTACCACAAGAATGAAAAGAGTCAGGGAGATTAGGTCTTCCTACCTCAATCTCTGACTACATTTGTTTCAACATCAAGAAGAGTTATTGAAGCCGATGAAAGCAAAGCATGGATCCAACCAATCCACTTGTTTAAGAAGCCCCTTATTTTGAGAACATCAAATAAAAATCTCAATTCAACTTTCAAATACTTATTCGAAGTTCAACTTACAAGTACACCTTTTGCTCCAGACCTCTTACAATAGGCAAGCATTTCGTGAGCACAAAGAAAGCAATCCATGATGTTTCTCCCCTTGATAAAGGCTAATTGAGAGTCATCAATTAGATCAGAAGGTACTTAGAAAGTCTCCAAAAGAGAATTTTAGTAATAATTTTGTAAATGTTATTTAAAAGGCTGATCAACCATAAGTCCTTGGCCAAGAGCGAGGCCTCCTTTTTGGTGATCAAGGAGATGAAGACATAGTTAAGTTGATCTTACTTAAGTTGCCCTGTGAAAGTCTTGCAATATGATCAACAAATCTTTCCCAACAAATCCAAAATTTTGGAAGGAGAAGTGAATCCATCTTGATTATCATTCTTAGCAGATTAGATTCAAACTACAGTTGTTGACCTCAAAAAGAGGAGAAAAATCTAAAGAACTAAATGGGTTTGTGGAAGTAGAGGTAATTGGTTGCAAGAGACTAGAGTAATCAAAGTCTGATACTGATAAAAATTTTCCGTAGGATCCATCTCTACGACGGTATCTGAGAGGGCTCTTTCTGATAAGCTCGTCATCAAAAGCATGTAATCTTCCACCATTGAAAATTCTTTTTCAACTCTATTATAGAAATCCAAATCCAAAACAACCTTACCATGCGAAGTGCATGTGTGGAAGCTATTGTGGCATAATAAATCTTATTCATCAATTACCATGGTTGTATTTAGGTTGGACAGACCACCAAGGCTTCATCTTAATTGGCATCGTAATCTTTTCTTCCTCTTTTGTGCATAATTTTTCTTCCACCAAAATGGCAAGCTTTTTATTTGATTGCAATATGTCCAAATCCTTGGCACTTGAAACACTTGTAGGGATTCAAAGTGATGATGTTGAATTGGCTAGATTTAGCACCCAATCCTTCTTTTGAGGCAGTTGAGAGCCATTAGCTTTGGAGGGTGCCGACATTTTCAATATGGAACTCCCTCGATTGGGTACTCTATCTCTATACCTCAGAAAGTGTAAATTATCTATTCTCAATTGTTGCTTCTCGATTTCTATTGCCAATTGTATCACATTGTTCAACATCCAATAGGATTGAAGTTGCATAACTTGGTAAATTTTTGGCTTCAATTCTCCAAGCTATTATGCCATAGTTTGCTCTTCAGGCTTCTTGATATCACACATCATGAGTTACTCAAATTCTATTGTATACTCTTTTATAGTCATATCATACTACCTAATATTATGAAGTTTAAGAAGTTTATTTTGACAATAATCTTCAGGTAGGAACTTACATTTGAGTTTATACCCATCTTATTCCACATTCGAATCTCGCCGTGTCCTTCATGCTCACATTGTTGCTTCAAATTTTTCTACCAAATTGATGCTCACTTTTGAGCTTGATAGCAACTAACTTGACATGTCGATCATTTGGGATTTTGTTGAACTCAAAAACTTGTTTAAGGGTATAAAGCCAATTTGCAAACTTGTTAGGATGTTGGCATCCTTCAAAGTTGGAGATTTCTATTTTGATACCGAAGTCACGATGGTTGCAATGTGATCTTCATTCATATTGGTGCCAGGTATCTTCATCACTTGATGTAGGTGCATTTTTTTTTGTAAAGTGGAATAGAATCTTCTACTTCATTGGAACAGTTACTTTCATCATCAAAGGGCTTTCTACCAAAGCAGTTATTCTGACACTGATGATGTCGGCATCTACATTGCACTTTCCATTGATAAAGTTGTGATTTCTCATCGAAGTTGTTCAAACTAATGGTAAAATTCATCTAATTTAATGTCTCGTAGATCCTGCTAATATTCAATAAGTTCTTTGACATTGTGATGACACGCAACATCTTAAAACATGCTCTAATACCATTTGATGTTAGAGAGGTATTGAACTTTGATTGAAAACTCAAAGGGTGAAGGATATATCAATGCAATCGATTATGGTAAGGTAGAAGCCCCACTACAACATGTAGGACACAAGGAAGACCATAGTTGGAAGAAGAGTAGGGGTGAATCATTCTCTTCCCAGGCAAAAAACACCATCTTTGCAAGCCACTTGAAGGATATAGTTCTCACGATGCTCACTGCAAACCTTAGGAATCCATCAAAGGGAAGGTGAGAAGAATAGAGAGAGAATAGGAAAAAATAATTCTCATAATATAATTATTCAAGGATCTTCAGTTTTTACGACAAGAGGACCTTAGTGGAGATATTTATAAGTAGGAAAAAGGGACTATTTTGTTCAACTTTTCAATTTACGATTCCAAGTCCTATGTTAACTCGAATAACTCTAACTACTAAGTTTCTTAATAATGTCAAAATTTCTTAAAAGAAAGTTCATAGAAATCAAAACTTTTTAAAATTAACTAATATCAACTTTCTAATTGAGATAAGAAAATAATTAATCATCAAAAATTAATTCTATCTTGAGACTCATGTGCAAGGGACTCACAATCCATGTAGCAGTCGGGATCCAAGATTGTGCAACCAGGACTGGCGACCCATACATTTAGGACTCATGGCCCGTGCAGTCGGGACTTGTATCCTAGGCGCTCCATCAATGTATCACCATGTATATTGATTAAAAAAGGATTGAAGGGGTAAGGAAAGGCTTGAATAAGATGATGAACTCATTATTCCTATACAAGCAGACAGAATTATCATTTTGTTAAATCATATTTCTAATTTTCTAGAGTTGGTTGTATTTACATCCTTCCCCAATCATTTCAAATTTCCCGACTATGTGGGAAGATGATGCATGGACAATATGTATGTGCATCGAGACAAAGCCATGGTGATTTATTATCGGTGGACTATATGGATTCATATTCTCATTTTAAGTGCTGCTATGCCTTTTTTGGTTTTTAAAGAGGAGACATTCGGTTCTAAAAAAAAAAAAAAAAAAAAAAAAGAAAAAAAAATACAAGAGAGTCCAAAGCATGCACGGTTGTTGAAAACAACCATTGCCCTTGCAAACAAGAGAATCTATTAAGCTAAGGATGTTCTTATCTTAGACCTTGCTTCTTCTAAATAATTTCCCAATAGTACTTGGGCCATTTTTTTTGGCACACATCTATAGTGCATACAGGATCTAGTGTTTGAAAGATAATATTTTTCTTTGAATTTATCAAAAATAAATATAATAATCTATTAGAAAAATTAAGGAGCTCAATAGACTATGGCTATATGACTTTCCAATCTAGAGGAAGGCTGAAAACTATTCTAACTTTTCAATACTACTTCTACAAAATAAATAAATAAATAAATAAATAAATAAATCAATACTACAATATCATTGTTCTTCTTTTTTCTTATATTTTTTCCCATCTCCTAGCTCCAATGGCGAATTCTCATTGCTATTTCTTTAGCCCAACTTCCTCTATTGTTTGTATCTTTTCTTTTAATGTTTGTGCATGGTATGTTGTCTGGTTTTTAACTCATCTTAAAATATTGAGATCAATCAGAGCTGTTTACATCTCAAATTTTTGAGATATAATATTTCATTCCAAAATTGAAAACTAACATGAGATTTGTTATGATTTTGGTTATTATTGGTACATCAAACCAACCTCAAGCTATGTGGCATCATCATGTGTGATTATCAAAATATTTATCTCAAAGCAAAGATTGTAGTGAACTAGTGATCGATGAGATCGATCTTTTGCCGACCTAAATGGGTACACATTAGCAATTCTGATATCTGAAATATCGAAAGCTTCAGGTAAGTTATTAATCACATCGTCTGTAATCGATGTCAACTATAAATTATCTATAACTCTTATTTTATGGAGTTTATCTATAATCTATACAACTAAGCTACAGTTGGTCATGATTTTTTATACAGCTTGCGATAATCTCATACACAGCTATTAAATATAGCTAAGTATAAGCTGTTAAATATAGCTAAGTATGATTCATTTTGAGCTAATACATACAGTTATGCTCTAGCTCACTCACAGTTGGCTATAACCATCTAACAAACTTTCTAACGGCTTAACAAACTCTATAACGCCTCTTTGGCCCCTCTATAAATAGAGGTCTAGGATCATCTGATGGTAAGTTCTGACTCCTAAAAAACTAGAGTGAGATTTTGTCGTAGGAACTTTGCCAGTTCTTGAACAAGGACTTTAGTTCTTGCCTAGTCCAATCTCTCTAGCTCCAAATAAATCTTCTTCTTGTGCTCTACTATTTTTTTCACCACCTGTTCTGGGGCTCAAAGTGATTTAAGCATCAAAGATCAAAAATTGAAGGATCTCCACTAGATTTTTAACTTATTTTGCAAGTTTCTCTGAAGGCGATTCAGATTGGATAGCTACCAACCTCTAGGTTGATTTCTTCCAATCTGCCCTAATTTCAGATCTTAAGTCTCATAGTAATAGATTGGTGCTAGAGAAATATTTTTAATTTCTTTTATGGAGAAGATGATCAAAGCACGGGCATAGAACCCTCTCCATCCTCTTCAGAAGGATGTCGGAGGCACCACGCAGTCTCTTTTTCATTAAGCAATAGGAGGAAAAGACTTTCAAAAATATATGGCCACTTCAATGCAACCACTCTGGAAGTAAAAAATTTTAACGAAGCAGTCATCATGCTTGCCTTAAAAAGGGACTCCAAGCAATCGTCTGGTCTTATCTTTAAACAAGAACTTTCCAAATACCTATGATGAGATACTTGATCGAGTAGGGAAGTATGCTCAGGCCGAAGAAGAAGAGGCCATCATTAGGCAAGAAAGTAAAAATAATAATAAAATGAAAAGAAGCGATCGAGGGAAGATGAAGCTCGATCAAATAAAAATGACTCCATCGATCTCAGAAAAATTTGAGGTCAAGAAGTCCACCTCGGTGTTTTGACTCCTACACTCCTTGGCTGCCTCGACCACAATTCTTATGAAAATCAAGGAAGAAGGCTATCTTCTAAAGCCAAAACCAATGAAGGGTCCCCCAAAAAAAAAAACAAAGGAAGTACTGTTGCTTCCACAGAGACCATGGCTATAACACTATTGCGAAACTCCGGTACGACCTCCTCGTACCTGATCAGAATCACCTCACATGGAACCTGGATGTTACTCCAGCAAATAACAAAGAAGAGAGAAGGATGCTAGGGTTTTCGTTGGAGCTAGAGAGGAGAGAAAGTTAGGGAGAAAAGATCTTATGTTTCATTACTTGAATTATAAAAATTCTAATACAACCTATGTATTTATACACAGCCATTAGGCCCAATCAAAAACTCTCCTGGCTCAATCCAATATATAAAAGCACTCATCGAACCATGTCTCATATGCTCTCATCCTTTAGACTTAATCCCAATCCAAGCCCTTGAGTTAGCCCTTTTAAGACCTTCCAAAAAAGCCTCAAGACCCTAGGATCAAAACCAATCCTAACCAAAACCAGAATCCATGCACGATTCTATTCGCAACTCAAGCCAGCTCGGTCAGACCTCGAGTCGGCTCGACTGCCATGCCATTCACGTGCCAGCGATTTCTCTCAAGGTCCCAAGCTAGCTCTCTCAAGGTCTCGAGCCAGCTCAACCCAGTCCGAGTTGACTTTACCTAGATCCGAGTTGCTTCTCTGCTTGTCAGAAATAGATCTTCAGTCTAAGACCTCTTTCGTCCTAGTCTTAGAACTCATACCGATCCTAACCTCCAGAGCCATCATCGTGACTCCTCTCGTAGCCTCCCAAGGCTTGAGAGTACCACACATCACAACAATCTCTACTTTGTTGCCCCAAGCCTTGGCAAACCCCGCACAATCCACCTGCACAATTCTTCTGCCTTGCTTGTCTCTTGGACCCTTCAGTATCCTGTTATCCTCTAATACTCCATGCTCATGCATCGACATGTCTGCATCCACTGCCACCATAGTGAATCCCCTGTGCATCGATCCTACACCCTGTATGCCTCCGCCACAAGAAACTTGAAGCTTGCATCCTTCAAGGTATTCTCTTGGTTCTGGTACTACACAGCCTCCATCTTGATCTCAGACTTTGCATCTACCTATAGTCCAGCTGTGCATTTTCCCATAGCCACCTATATCCAGCTGCGCCCCTACCATGGCTCCGTAGCTGCCTATCTCCCAGCTACGCCTGTGCCATAGTTTACAACTGTCTATCTCTACGGTTGTGTCTGTGCTGTAGCTCCACACTACTTGTCTTCAACCATGTCTGTGCTACAGCCCCATGCCGTCGCCTATGTCCCGACTGCATCCATCCTGCAATCTGCAACTGTCTGTCTTCAGCTTTCTCTATGCTACTCTTCCGACCTCAGTTGTCTGTCTTCCAGCTGCCTTTGCACTATCTCTATGATCTGCAACTATCTATCTCCCAGCTGCCTCTATGCACTCCATGGAACCATCTATGTTTTAGATGTTCTGGCTGTATCCGTGCCGCAACTCCACAATCATCTATCTCTGATCGTGTCTCTATCACGTCCCGTAATTGCCTGTATCCCAGCTGCATCTTGCACTCCGTCGCTGCCTCTTTGGATCTTTTGTAATCTGCGAACCTCTTTGAAGCTATCTCGGATCCTCCACACCCCACAGACTCCTTCGAAACAATCAAGAGATCATCCATCCCTTCACTCTCAGCGACTATACCAATGGAGTCCTCTCTTCTTCTCCTTTCTTTCGCAGTGACAATCCTTCTTGAAGTGTCCAGTCTTGTGGCACCTGTAACACTTCAAATCTTCTCCAATCTATCCTTAGATTTTTCTCTCTTTTCAGGCCTACCTCACTCTTATGAATAGTGAATGCCTCCAAGTAGAGTCTTTCTTGCAAATCTTTTCTTACTGCTCGTTTGATCTCAAGACACCCACAACCTCTTCATACTCTAAGGACTCTTTGCCGTATACCAACGTTATGATCAGACCATCATACGTCGATAGGAGTGAGCACAGCAGCAACAATGTCGATCTTCTTTTTTGATCTTCACATTTATATTCAACAAATCAGAACATACCTAATTGAACCTTTGGATGTGACCAACCAGATCGCCTCTCTCGGACATCTGCAAGCTATACAATTGCTTCTTCAGTCAGAGTTTGTTCGTCATATTTTTCTCATATACATCTTCTTTAGCTTCTTCCAAAGGCCTCTCACTGTGGTTTTTGTGCTAATCTCTGATAAAATCTGATCCACCAAATATATTCTAATCGTGCTGAAGGCAATCTTCTGAAGCTCCTCCCAATCCTTAGTACTGATCTTTTTCGATCTTTCTCTTACCAAGATCTTATAGATCCGCTGCTGCACTAACAAATCCTTCACCCATTGTTGTCACAAGATGAAGTTCTCCTTTCCATCAAACTTCTCAAACTTCACCTTAAAATCAATTGAAGGTATCATACCCTTCAAGCAAACAACCAGCCCTAATCTTTTTGAATACCATGCCTTATATCCTAAAAATAGGATCAGATTTGAAAAAGATCTCCTCCACCTTCTTCCAATCTTTTCTTGAGTCACAACCCTCCACCTAATCAGGAGATCACTTCAACCAAAGAAGCAACAAGAAAGAAAATAAGGGAAAACCTAGGCCCACAGAAATCTGGGCTAAAACTTAATCTTCGATGTCTTCTTCTTTCCTCCACACAATTGGGCTCTAATACCAATTATTGTGGAACTCCGGTACAACCTCTCTATACCTGATCGAAATCACTTTGCGTGGAACCTGGATGTTACTCTAGCAAATAACAAAGAAGAGAGAAGGATGCTAGGGCTTTATGTTGGAGCCAGAGAGGGAGAGAAAGTTAGAGAGAAAAGATCTTATATTCTACTATTTGTGTTATGAAAATCTTAATACAACCTATGTATATTTATACACAGCTATTAGGCACAATCAAAAACTCTCCTGGCTCAACCCAATATATGAAAGGACTCACCAAACCATGTCTCACATGCTCTCATCTCTTGGACTTAATCTCATCCAATCTGTTGAGTTAGCCCTCTTAAGACCTCCAAACAAGGCCTCAAGACCCTAAGATCAAAACCAATCCTTCTCGGAACCAAAATCCATGCACGGGTCTATTCGCAACTCAAGCCGACTCGGTTAGACCTCAAGTCGGCTCGACTGTCGTGCCACCCGCATGCCAGCACTCTGTTTCTCATCTGAGCTGGCTCTCTCAGATCCTGAGCCGATTTGATTAAGTTCAAATCGACTCTATCCAGATCCGAGTCGACTCTTCTGCTTGTCAGAAATAGATCTTTAGCCTAGAACCTCTCCCATCCTAGTCTAGGACTCATATCTGATCCTAACCTCCTGAAGCCATCGCTGTGACTCCTCTCATGGCCTCCCAAAGCTTAAGACACCACACATACACAACAAACACCAAAGAGTGTAGCAGCTTTGGGATGAGATAGAGGTCCTGATGCACTGAATTACCTCAATAAATGTGTAAGGCTGACCAAAGTAATTGAGTATCGACCTTGGACCGAAGAGAATCCTAAAATCATAATTGACCAACTGTCGGGGTCATCAACATGATAACTGGCCACTGCAGAAGGCTAGTGATCCAACCCCAGGGGCAGAAAATTGAAGAAATTATTTTTTTTCAAGGATAATGTAAAGAAAATTCAAACCCCTTATAATGATGCTGTTGTCATTTCTATGATAATAGCAAAGTATGATGTAAAAAAATCTTAGTTGATAATGAAAGTTCTATCGATATATCATTCTATAATGTATTCTAAAAAATGAACCAGACAGATTGGCTGAAGCAGGTCGACACTCCCCTCATCGAATTCTCAAGAGATTCAATGGCTGTTGAGGAAGAAATGACTCTATCAGTTACAACAGGGCAGGAACCAAAGCAATCAGTAGTGCGGCTTACCTTTATGGTGGTAAAAGTCCTATATATTACAATGCTATTCTTGGCCAATCTGATTTTGACGTTCTTAAAGCCATTGTCTCTATGTACCATCTGTTGGTCTGATTCTTAACCAAAGAAAAAATTGGAGAAATGCATAGGGATCAAACAGTAGCCCGACAGTGCTTTATGATTGCCTCCAAGATGAAGTAATCCTAAAATACACCAGTTGAAGTACCTGATCCAATAGATGAAGTTGAAAAAAATCGGAGGTGAGCCTGTTGAAAAGCTTGAAATCATTCCTTTAGAAGACGATCCAAAAAAAATAGTTCAGATCGGATCAAATCTTAAAGCTAACTCGAGAGATAAAATAATCAAGTTTCTACAGACAAATGCCGATGTATTCATCTGATCGACTTCTGACATGCCTGATATTCCTGCTGACATGATTATTCATAAACTGAATGTTGACCTAAAGTTCAAACCAATTCAACAGAAGAAGAAGAGTTTTACTCTAGAAAGGCAAAAGGTCATTGATGAGAAAATTGATAAGCTCCTGAAGGTGGATTTATCAGAGAAGCTCATTATCCAAATAGATAGCCAATATTGTTATAATCAAAAGGCTAATGGCAAATAGAAAATATGTATTGACTGCACTGATCTTAACAAAACTTATCCAAAGGACAGTTTTTCTCTATTGAGGATTGATCAGCTAGTGGATCTCACTTCGAGCCATAAACTTCTTAGTTTTATGGATGCCTTTTCAAGATATAACCAGATCAAAATGGCTCCAAAAGATGAGGAGGATACAGCCTTCATCATCGAAAGAGATTTGCATTGTTATAAAATGATGCCTTTCGGTCTTAAAAATGATTGTGCCACATATCATCTTTTTGTCAGCAAAATCTTCAAGCATCAAATTGGCTGAAATATGAAGATCTATGTTGATGACATGTTGGTAAAGAGCACTGAGGAAGATCGGCACATTACCAACCTGGAAGAAGCATTTGGAGAGCTCAAGAAATACTAGATGAAGCTTAATCTGAATAAATGTGCTTTTGGAGTGACCTCAAGTAAATTCTTTAGTTTTCTTATAAATCAATAAGGAATAGAAGTAAATTTCAAAAAAAATTGTGTATTATTGAAGATGAAGTGTCCAACCACCATTAGAAAAATCCAGTAGCTCACTGGATGAGTAGCGGCTCTGAGTCGATTCATTTTTAGATCAGTTGAAAGATGTCTTCTATTTTTTAGGACATTGAGGCAGATTAAAAATTTTGACTAGATAGAGGAATGCCAAAATGCTTTTGATGATTTGAAGAGAAATCTGAACTTTGCACCTCTACTCTCGAAACCAGTTGAAGAAGAAGAATTATACATGTATATATGAATCTCGCCCAACACTGTTAGCTCGATGCTTATCCAGAAAGACAGAGGTATTCAAAGATCGATTTATTGTTCCAGCAAATTATTGGGGATGTTAAGATCCGATATCAAAAATTAAAAAGATGATATATGCTTTGATTACATCGATCCGTGGCTTCGGCCTTACTTTCAAGCTCACACAGTTATAGTGCTAACCGATCAACCACTGAGAATGATACTGTAGCGAGTCGATACTTCAGGTCGGATTGTCAAGTGGGCCATCAAACTTAGTGAGTTTGATATTTAATACTAACCTTGGACTACAGTCAAAGACCAAATGCTAGCTGATTTTATCGTGGAATGTATAATTTCTAATGACGGATCGACTCCTGAAGATCTGAAAGATGTCGACAATGATTCATTCTGGATCCTACATATGGACGGTGCTTCAAATTCTCAAGAAAATGGTGCCGACTTAATTTTGGCTAGCCCAAAAGGGTTCATTACTGAGCAAGCTCTCAGGTTTAATTTCAACACTTCAAATAATGGCATTGAGTATGAAGCCTTAACTGCAGGATTAAAGATGGCAAAAGAACTCAGAGTCCAAAAGCTAAAGATTTTCACTGACTCACAACTTATCGTCAAATAGGTACGAGATCAATTTGAAGTCAAAGACTCCACGATGACTCAATATCTACAAAATAGAAAAGAATTATCTAAAAGCTTTAAGGAGCTTGAAGTACTTCAAATACCAAGGTCGAAAAATGCTCGAGCTAATGCTTTGTCACATCTTGCCATGTCGGGGTTTTCGAAACTCAATCAGAAGGCTTTGATCAAACAGTTAGAAAAGCCAAGTATTGAAGTACTCTCTATTCTTCAAATCGATCATGAGCCGAGCTGGATTGATCTCCTAGTGAATTATGTGATGAAGGGAATTCTACCCGATGATCTAGTCCAAGCTAGAAGCATTAAAAGACAAGCCCATGGTATATTCTCCAAGGAGATCAATTGTATAAAAGATCTTATTCGCTTCCTTTACTTCGGTGTCTGAAACCATTTGAAACTGATTATGAACTTCAAAAATATATGAAGGAATATGTGAAAATTACTTGGAAGGCAGATCACTTGCTTACAAAGTGGTCCGACAAGATTATTACTGGCCAACCATCCAGAAGGATGTAGCTGATCTTGTTAACAAATGCGATCAATGTCAAAGATATGCTAATATCCAATATTGCCCGCTGTCGAACTCATTTCTGTTACGCTCCATAGCCTTTACAATTTGGAGAATGGATATATTGGGGCTTCTTTCAGTGGTAGCAGGTCAAAGAAAATTCTTAGTAGTAGCTATTGACTACTTCACTAAATGGATGGAGAGGGAACCTCTGGCCCAAATTACTAAAAAAAATATAGAATTTTATCTAAAAATCTATAATATGTTGATTCGATTTACCTCGAGTAATCATTACCAATAGTGATCGATAGTTTGATAATCCCAAGTTCAAAGAATTTTGTTCCAAACTTTATATTGATCATCGGCTGACCTCTGTTAGGCATCCACAGTCAAATGGTGAAGCTGAAGTCACAAACAGAACTATACTTCAAGGATTAAAAACAAGGCTCATTGAAGTAAAAGGACTATGGGCTGAAGAACTTTACAGTGTTCTATGGGCCTACCAAACTATTTATCGAATTCCAATAGGAGAACTCCTTTTAAACTTACCTTTGGTATCGAAGCTATGATTCCAGTTGAAATCGGCTTACTATCTGATAGGATGAAACTTTCATGAGGCAATAAATTTTGATTGATTGAGGACTGTTCTGGACCTTCTTGAAGAAATCAGAGAGCAAGCCCATATCAGAATGGCAACGTATAAGCAGAGAGTTGCTAAATACTATAATGCTCGGTAAAGCCGAAGTCATCCAAAAAGATGATATCATCTTGAGACGAGCTGAAGTTTTAAGCCTACAGAACAAGATAAACTTGCTCCCAATTGAGAAGGATCTTATCGAGTCACTGATGTTATTCGTCTAGGAGCTTATACAATTGAAAACCTAAATGGATCTTCCATTCATCGTACTTGAAATTCTAAAAATCTCAAAAAGTGCTATCAATAAAGATGCCCCAAGGAGCTTATTTTTTGCACATCATATATTATATAAAGAAGCATGAAGTCCGATCTCCAGATCAGTGGAGCTCCGAAGGGCATGAAGATAAGATCTCCAAATATGTGAAGTCCGATCTTCGATCGGCAGAGCCCCAAAGGCATGGAGATAAGATCTCCTGATCAATGAAGTCTGATTTTTGGATTGGCAGAGCCCCGAAAGGCATGGAGATAAGATCTCCAGATCAACAAAAATCTGATCTCTAGATCGACAGAGCCCCAAGGATATGCAAATAAGATTTTTGGATTGATGAAAATCCAATCTCCAGATTAGCAAAAGCTGACAAGCAAAACATCCTGATCGGTAAACACCCAATCTCAAGGAGCATATTATCTTATTCTACAGAAGATCCGATCTATTCAAAATTTTCATTGGATGGCAAATATCGATCTCTAGATTGAGCTTATGTTAAATTGATCCTCGAATTAAATGAATATTTTTAAAGGCTAAGGTCAAGCAACGATCTCCAGATCAAATCCTGAAATTCTAATAAGAACCCGATCTATTCAAGGCCACATCAAACGAAGGAATCTAACTTTAATTTTAAATTAGTTATTAACTGATAAGGTTTTCTTTGATTAGTTCGGTTGAACTATGATCTTACAAGTTATATACGAAGTTATTTTACTTTGAAAAAGTTATGAAAAATTATCTAAGTGACAGAAATATACGACTCAAGTCGAAAGACACATGAAAAATTTACTTTCATTAAGTGAAAAGGAAATTATATTTCAAAAAGACCCACATCGGGTCATTATAGAAAAAAAGCCCATGTTGGGCCGATACATCTAAAGAAGAAATAAGTTACAGGATAACAAAGGAGCTTCAAAGTTCTTCTTGATTGGCTCTTCTTTAATTTGCTCCAGCTCCTTAGTAGCCTCAATAATAGAGGGCTCCATAAGAGTGACTTCAGTATTGGGGCCTCGATCTCAACGGGAGGTACCACTATGATTGGTTCGATAGTGATGACCTCAGTAACTTCCCGATCTACCTTCTAGCTAGCTTTTCAACGCTTCGGCAGATGGTTGGTATTCCTTTGATTCTCATTTCAATGGCTATCTTCAGAGTCATCCTGGAAATATCAACTTTGAAAAATAGTTTCTTGATCAGATTATGGCACTGAGAGAACCCGTAGTCGTATGCCCTCTCAGAGCTTTCAGTTACTTCCTCCTGAAATTCTTCAAGGTTTTGTACAGCTCCACTGCCTTAGCCGCCTTATCCTGCTCCTTTTTGACCTACTTCTTAGGGTTTATATGGCATTTTCATGAGCTTCATTGGCCTTCATTTTCTCCTGTAGCCTCGGCTCCAGCTCTTTATTCTTCTCAGCTTGAATGTGCAGGTCAAAGATTTTTTTTTTGTTCATTAATCTTTTATGAAGGCCAGGAGATTCTGGTTCTTTTCTTTTAGCGATGTCAGCTTCTCTTCGAGCTGAATTTTGAGTCCTTCAGCATGTTCAAACTTCTTCATGACTTTTTTTTAGCAGCCTTTTTCTCCTCTTGGAGAATTTCAAATTGGCATCAATGACTTCTTTATTTTTCAGCAGATAGACCATATTTTCATATATAATCTGAAAGTTGATGGTGACCTACAAGTCGAAAGTTCAGATGGTCATATACCGATGTAAAAAGAGAGAGAGAGAATGAAAAAGATATTTACATGCATGGATGCTCACAGCCATGATTTGTGATCTACTCCAGTTTTTCTTTCGACATGCCTCCAGATCAACTATCGATAGACTGAATCAAGGAGATTGCACCTCATCGAGGTCACTCCAGAAGTGACATTCGCCCACAGTGTCTCCCTCGATCGAGGTTGATGGGGTTATGGAGGCAGTAGCTGCTGCAACTTGGCTCCTTGGGAAGAGGTATAGGTCGGGAGTCATCTTTTTTCCTCGCATCAGCCAATTGGTAGGTAGAGACCCAAAGATGGAGCCCAAGAAGTGCTTCGTGGACCTGAGGAGTGTCACTTTTCTTCGAGGTAGTAGGAGTTGCTGATGCAGATCAGAAAGATGCTCGGGCATGAGGAGGATCTACACCTTTGACCCTCTTCGATGCAGGGCCAGTAGTAGGTGGCTATGGCTCATCCTTCCTCTTCTTTTCTTTCAATCTATTCGGATTGAACCTCATTTCTGCATCAAAAAGTTATATATTTAAAGAAAATATGATGTGAAGGAAGAAAAGACATACAAAAAAAAAACATTGGCCTTACCCCAAGGAAAGTATAGGCTGATACTGGCATTGTATAGTGCTTGATCATCAACTAGTCCAGACAATTTAGGCACTGCCATAGTGATCAAAGATGTATGAGCCTCTTCATCTCGAAGAGAATTTCATCTGGAAGTTCCACTCAATATTTGGATGCCTTAGACAGACCTAAAATCCCATGGAATAGGGGCTCGAATAAAAAAGAAACGGTGTTTCCAGCCATGAATTGAAGAAAGAAGGCTAGGTTCGAATTTACATTTTTTCTTAGGTGAGAAATATCACCAACCCTTCTCATATGGGTGTTTCTTTAGGAGAATTAAAGACCTAAAAAGAGAGATCCTAAGCTCTATATGCTGGAATTTACACATTATTATGTACACTATGATCATCCTAATGGCATTTGCGGTCACCTGGGTAGGATGAATCTTATAAAAGTCAAAGACATTGCACAAAAAGGGGTGTAATGAAAACCGAAGTCCAGATCTGAGGGCTTCATCATAAAAGGATATACAACCTTCAAGAGGTTCATTAATCTGACCTATTGGATCTGGCACCAATATTTCATACTCATCAGGGATGTCATATTTTTTACGAAGAGTCATTAGGTTCTCCTCGTCAGAATGGATTCCTTCATTTTTGGGCCGAAGTAGTCCAAAAGATCATGTATAGACTATTCTGGACTCTCCTCTTCTTTGGAGTTGATATTGGTATTTTTTCGAGAAGGATCTTCTACTTCAAAATCTAACAAGGGTTGGGTCGACCTAGTCCTAGGATCACCTACAACTCCCTTTCCCTTATCTCTACCAGAAGACATTTTTCCCAGAAGGTCTTCTAAAGGAAAATAAAAAGGGAAAGCGAGAAAAATGGAAAAGGAGAAAAAGGGCTATTCTGAGATCCAAGAAAAATAGATGAGTAAAAAGACTGGTACGTAAAGGTAATAGATGAAACACTCCCAAGGATCAGAAAGGACTCTTCTTCTCCAACTCCGGTGAACTCCTTGCTATCTCTGAAGACCACTGAGCATGGAGAAACCTCTGGAGATGAACTGGCAATACCTCTATAGAAAAATGATAGAAATGGACTATTGTTTTGGAATGTCACCTTTTATAGGCAAATCAATAGTTCAGATGAACTGACTTCATTGCCGATTTGTGACATTTGACACTAATTTAATGGCTTTATCAGTCGATGGTTAGGCACACCTTCACCAGATTTTGCCACATCGGACCGATCCATGGCTGGACAGATTGATTAATTAGATGCTGACAAATGATGGATGCCTATTTGATGTTTCAAATCCACCTTTCAGGTAAACATGACAAGAAGATCCGCCATATCATTTCCAGAAAGGGAGCACGTCTCTTCATTTTTAGCCAAGTAATAAATTTTGGCATTATCGAGGTACGCCACATTTATTTCTGATGGTGGAGATTGACATATGTTTCTACTTTCCATGTCCAATCTAACAACCATTATCCCGAATATAGAAAGTGGGGGGCAAAATGTTGGTATATCAAACCGACCTCAAGTCACGTGGCATCATCATATGCGATCACCAAAATATTTATCTCAAAGCACAAGATTGTAGTGAACTGATGATTAGCTGAGATCAATTTTTTACCGACCTAAATGGGTACACATCAGTAATTCTAATATCTGAAATATCGAGAGCTTCAGGTAAGCTGTTAACCGATCAACATTGAATCACATCGGTTAGTAGCCGATGTCAACTATTAAATTATCTACAACACTTATTCTATGGAGTTTATCTACATCTATACAGCTAAGCTATAGTTGGCCACGATCTCTTATACAGCTGGCAATGATCTCATACACAGCTATTAAATACAGCAGATATAAGCTGTTAGGTATAGCCAAGTATGATATTATTTTTAGCTAATACATACAGCTATACTCTAGCTCACTCACAACTGGCTATAACTGGCTAACAAACTTCCTAAAGGCCTAACAAACTCTGTAACAGCCTCTTCAGCCCCTTGATAAATAGAGGACCAAGATCCTCTGATGAAAGTTCTAACTCTTAAAAAACTAGAGTGAGATTTTGCTGTAGGAACTTTGTCAGTTCTTGGACAAGGACTCTAGTTCCTACCTAGTCAATCTCTCTAGCTCCAAATAAACTCTCTTCTTGTGCTCTACCATTCTTTTTCACCATCTGTTCTCTAGCTCAAAGCTGCGTTAAGTACCAAAAGGTCAAGAATCAAAGGATCCTTTGCAGATTTTTTTGAAGGTGATTTAGATTGGACTGCACCGACCTCAAGCTCGATTTCTTCCGATCTACCTCAGTTTCAGATCTTGAGCCTCGCAGCAATAGTTATCATCCAATATTATTGATTATTATCTTTCTATGTATATTATTATTATTTAGACATGCATCTAGGGTGCAAATGGGTCAGATCGGACTGGGTCATAAGTGACCCTGATCCATCCTAGTTTCTTAATCGGATCTTAATGTTGGACCAAGATCCAATCCAATAGAAGATCAGATCATATCAGATCGGATCCATAGCCAAAATTTTTGATCCAGTGGATCATTCAAGTCAGATCAGATCCATGTACAACCTAGCCCCAACCCAAAGGTTTTGGATCTGCATTGGATCTAGATCATGTCTAGGTCATATATATGTCACCAGCTACTATTAACCACATAATATAGACAACAAATAATATTGCTCTCAAAACAAAGTATGTTACAAAATAATTATCAATTTATCTTATGTTAAAAACATTTTCATACCATTCTTAAATTTTGAGAATCAAATGGTTTTGTATTCTAATAGTATACTGGGCTTAGCTCAGGTTGGGTCATAGCATAAAATATCCAAAATTGACCAAGAAATCAAATGGATCAGGCTAGATTGGTTTGGATCCAAATTCAATAAATTCAAATTCAATGTAAAAAATAGAATGGGTCTAATTTTAGAATCCGACCCAACCTCATGGGTTCTTTAAAATGGGATCGGGTCTAAGACCCGACCCATTTGTAGCCTTACATGCATCTCAAGAGGAAGGAAAGTGGAGTTAAAAAAAGTTGCACATGTTTGTTCCTAATTTGGGGAGGCTGAAATATATTTATAAAAGTATAAATTAGATAATTTATGAGAAAAATTAAGAATCTCAATAAACTATGGCATGCATGACTTACCATCATTGAGAAAACTACTCAAAGTTTCTTCACACTACAATATCTTTTTTCCTTTATTTCCTTCGAATCTCTTTTGTCATTGCTGTTTCTTAGCCACCATCCATCTATTTTTTATTAAAGAGCCACATCCAATATTTTTAATAAAATTTCCTTTATTATCTTTTATTTATACATGCCAGTTTTAGCATATGCTATGTGCATGTTTTTTTTCCTTGGTTTAATCGATAACTTATACAGCCCTTGAAGAAATACATCCATTTGCATCTATCATTTACAAATCCCTAAGTTTTCTCTAAATGGGCTTTTACTTTTGACCACCTTGATTGAGATCTTTTAGTCCCACATGGGAGTGGAAAGATTGTTTGAGCTCTTTATATGAGAAAGGGGTTTGCCTAAGTCCTTAGAGGCATTTGAGAGGTTTGAAATATGTGCATGCGGACTAAACCGACAACGGCCGAACTAGGCAGGGCATGGGCGTGGGTGGCTCTTTAATTTTTGAAAGGCGTTGGGAGTTTATTTCTAGCCTTAATAGGATGGAAATACGCCTTACTGCATAAGCTTCCTATTTTTCAATTTTGATTTTGCTATCTTTTGTCAGCCAATTTTTTTAAAAAAATTTCTATAAAGAAGAAAATAATTTTTTTTAGCTTTCTTAGACTATATCTATCATATTTTATAAACTGTGCTCCAACAATCTAAGGCATATTTTCCTAGATTGTGTTAAGAAGCCAATAAGTGCTAATCCAATATTATATAATTTATTTTGTTAATCTATTTGAATAAAAACTGGTTAGCATTCTTCAAGTCCAAGCTTAATTTATTGGGATAGCCTTGTTCTTTTCTTGAAAGTTTATTTACTAAATTTTAGATATAATAGTTATCATTTCTATTAATAGTTCATTTTGTTGGATTTAATCAAATAATTTTAAAGGCTAAAACAATTCTAAAGATTTTTTAGAATAACAAAAATACTGAACAGAATTTTTGGATTTTTTTGTAGCTCATTTATTTTTTTTTTGTTCTCTGATTCCTTCTCTAAATGGGTAGTGATGATGCCTCTAGTCTCAAGCCTAAAAAATTTTATAACTCAGAATTTATTAGATGGTAAGAACATCTAAAAGCTTGGCTCATAACTTTGGGCCTTATGTCTCTATAGGAAAAAAATTTCTTATCCATCAAAAGGATCCTCTTTTGAATTCTCGGATACTCAACTTGTATTGGATAAATCTCTAGAGAAAATTGAGTTCCATTGTAGATTTATAATTCTTATCTATTTTTCAGATGAATTGTATTAAACTTACAGAAAGTATAAGACTACTAAAGACTATGATATGCCTTAGAAGATGCCTACATTAGAGATAATAAAAGTGCTCAAAGGTTTATTATTACCGATTTTAACAATTATAAGATGATAGATAATTTTTCTATCAATGATCAAATCCACTAATTTCAAAACTATATCATGAGATCCATAGGATGGTTCCATGTTAGATGAAAATGATTAAATATCTTGACTGATTAATAAGTTGCCATCCTTTTGGTCTATGTTTACCCAAAACTTAAGAGGACCCAAGGAACATTAGTCTTAGATCAATCATCTAATCCATTAGAATAGAAGACCAACATCGACTTAGAGAGGCTAAAGAGAATCACTGCAAACCAAGGTTAACTTAACTAAGATTGATTTTAAAGATAAGAATCATAACTTTATAGGCTATTAACCTAGATAATTTTAAAATTACAACTTTAAACCTAAGGAAAGAAATTTAAGCCCAAGGATAAAGGATCTAAAGGCAAACCTAAATTCAATCAGCCAAAAAGGAATAAAAAGAATAATGATGGAAGATTTTGCTATGTCTATGGTCGGGAGCACTGGGCTCCTTATTAAAGGCCTTAATGGGTCAATAGAAGTCCAAACAATCACAAATGATCATATTGAATAGCTATAAAAAGGCCATCTTGAGATCTATTTTGACATCGATGTAAGCCTCTCCCTCTTTTCCTCCCTCTTTTGTGTTTATTCTTCTATATGTTGAAAGAATCCCCATCAACCTCCTCGATGGTCATGCTTATAGACGGAGGATCCTAGTCGTACCTTAGGATGGTTTTTCTAATTTTTCTTGCACAAGGGATTAAAATACAGCTTAAGATAATGTCTCGCACACTTTCATATTTGATCATGTTTATTTTTTGATATTCTGTAAGTCATTTATAATTTTTCTATAACAAATTTTTGTTAGTTTTATTTAGTTTTTTAAAATCACATTAGGAATTCTTTAAGCACTGTTCCAACAATATCTGAGGTGTAAAATGATATATTTGCATACATGCTATGATAATGCTAAGGTCAAGATACATAGATTAATATCCATTAATTTCACATGTAATTAGCTGATAGCTATATATAATAATTTAAAATATAATTTCAACATATGGCTTTTTCAAACAGAGTTCAATGGGTATATAATGGGTCATTTTCAGGTTTGGGTTGTAGTCACATGGACCCTACTTGATTATTAGATAGGCTGATCTGGGCCAAGCATATGAAGCATCTAAAACTGAACTAGGCCTATTTGAAAGATATTATTGTCTAAAGGTCATCATTTTCAAGAATCAGTCCAAGTCTCAAATCAACATAATAGAGGAT